>NC_135180.1:22122293-22722293 GCF_041146795.1 Maylandia zebra
CACCTAAGTTTGAGAACAAGGTGATGTAGGATTTTGAAATGATACTATATGTGCAGCTACTGAAAATCTCAGAAAAGCTTGAATCTCGTTGACCCTTGACCTTGAGGTCAAGGTCAGAGGTCTAGTTTGCTGAAAATCTTGTGAATAGGATAACTCGAATGCAGCGATGTAGGATTTTCAAATTGTGTGTCTACTAGGAGATTCACATTGGCAATCACCAGCAATTTTTACTGTAAAAGGCATAAATTTATATAGTGTGTATGGTAATATGGTGAAAACCAAGAAACCTTCTTTTATTTTATTGTTTATTTGTTACTTATTTACCACTCTGTAGTATGAATGGCCATGGGGGAGCGCTTTATCAGTCAGAGAAGCTGCAAAACCTGTGAAAATACATTTAAAAGTCCAAATGTATGCCCTTCTTCACATTTTCGAAAGCCGCCAAACGGGTTAGATTGGAGTCTTTGACAACCGATTCTGGCCCCAGGCCTTTTGTTTGACACCCCTGCACAGCACTATGGAGCCATTCAAAGGGTACTTCAAAATACACATACCTACATTTTTGATTTTTGTTTTTTTTTAAGGTAATTCCAACAAATGTAGGTACAAAAGTTTGTTTCTTCCTTTTAAAAATAAGTATTGGAATAAAGGATTGCCAAGACATTGGTATTACTTGATCACCTAATCCAACCCTGAATGTGTTTTTAAAAACACATGCCCTAGTTAAATAACCAGTAAGTTTCAATGGGAGGGGCTTACAGTAAATAGGTGGAGTATGTAGGTTTAAGATGTGGGCTTTGTTTCTCCAGATAAAACAGAGGTGTTATTTTTATGTGTGTATTTATAAGTATCCAAAGAAGGACAAGTGAGGTCAACTATAACCACCAGAAGCTGCAGCTGATGTTTGGCTGATTGGTACTTGGATGACATGGCATTGCTCTGTTCCAATTGGCTCTGTTCCCCTTTAACCCCTTTGGTGTGCCAGTATTAAATCAACACAAGCATCCATCACCGTGCATATAGATGTGACTTTAATGAGGCCGTCGTATTTAAGTGGTTAGGGTATCAGTTACTGATGTGGAAACGGAGTGTGCGACCGTGTGCCCCATGTCCTCTGCGCTCACACACACTCGCATGTATACACGCTCCCAGCGCCTGGCCCACGGTGTTATCTGAAGTCTGTCCAGCAAGCCGGTCTGTACCCATGATGTTGGTCCCCTTCAAACCTGAGCAGCTGTTGAGAGATTTAGCTCCTCACGCAGCTCTCAGCAGAAGTGGAACACAGTGGCTTTTGAGCTGTTCCCTAATACCCCTATGATTCATACTTGTTCTGTTCGCTTTCCCAGAATGCCACTCTGCATGCCTCACTGTGCTGAGGTCCTTACCCTCACCAACATTGTATCAGTGGATTACTCATCCTTCCACTGGGGCAACATGCTGCATTTTGTGTGTGTGTGTGTGTGTGTGTGTGTGTGTGTGTGTGTGTGTGTGTGTGTGTGTGTGTGTGTGTGTGTGTGTGTGTGTGTGTGTGTGTGTGTGTGTGTGTGTGTGTTGTACAGTGTTGTTTGCTTAAACAGTAATGGCTTGTTTTTCCAGTGTGACTGCAGAACAAGCAGTAGCAACACCGTGCTGCTGTTCATACAGAGCTAAGATACGCTTTAGTGTTCAGCGTTTGGTTTGTTGAGCATTTCAGTGTAAAAGCAGTCAGGCGGTGTTCTTTCCAGAGCTGCAAACAATAGTCAGTTGATCAAGCAGTCATTGAGAGAAATTAATCTGCAGCTGTTTTAGGCTTTAAATTGATTTCTTTCTCTTGTTTTTTCTTTAACAAAATTACTTTTACACTAGGTTTTGCATGAAGAAGAGTGTGCAACACCACAGGAAAAATAGAAGTCTTACCTGTCTCTGTAATGGCTGCAAGGAACCCTGCTTTGACTCTTTACCCCATAAAGATGACCTTCCCTTCCCTTCCCTTAATGGCGGGTTTTGACACCTAAGTACATATATATATATATATATATATATATATATATATATATATATATATATATATATATATATATATATATATATATATATATATATATATATATATATATATATATATATATATATATATATATCAATAAAGATGTGGTTTGGGTGACCATTAGAATAGTTTCTGTGCTTTTCCAAGGGTAGCTACACAGGCACAGACAACCCTCACTTATTTCTGATGCAAACCTCATCATTTTTGTCTTATAAGCAGGCCTGAAATGTGAGAGAAAGACCTTCAGTGTATCCCTAGTTGGTTTTCAAGGGGTAAAGAGTTAAACCAACCACTTTGTACAATTTTAGGCTCTGTAACAGTATGGCGAGTATTTATGCTGACCCATAAAGAAGGCTTTAAAGACCAAGAAAAGGAGAGGTTATGTCCTGAAATGGTTTTTATTTTAGATTGCTGTTTTCCACAGGTGCAACCTTGGACCTGCCCAACACATTCCCCTCCCCAGTGTGTTTTTTGATTAGCACCATTGCTTGAAAATTCCCCCATTCATTAAAGAGACCTACTCTTATGGAATTTGTCAGCCACTCGCTAATAAGGTTTTCTCATTCTGTTGCTATCTATCACACACAATTTTAATATCGGGGCTTTGAGATGCAGGGCTGTGTAGATGAGGTGTAGTGTGATGCACGATGGTGGCCTCAACACGTATGCTTTGAATATTTTATGTTTATTGACTGCACACATCTGAAAAAAGTCAACTAAATTGACTTTTAAAGAGGCTTAGTATGACTTTGCTGTGCCTGTAAGTACAGGGTGGGCCATTTATATGGATACACCGTAATAAAATGGGAATGGTTGGTGATATTAAAGTCCTGTTTGTGGCACATTAGTATATGTGAGGGGGCAAACTCCTCAAGATGGGTGGTGACCATGGTGGCCATTTAGAAGTTGGCCATCTTGGATACAACTTTTGTTTTTTCAATAGGAAGAGGGGCATGTGACACATCAAACTTATTGGTAATGTCACAAGAAAAACAATGGTGTGCTTGGTTTCAAGGTAATTTTAGTCTTTCACGAGTTATTTACAAGTTTCTGACCACTTATAAAATGTGTTCAATGTGCTGCCCATTGTGTTGGATTGTCAATGCAACAGTCTTCTCCCACTCTTCACACACTGATAGCAACACCGCAGGAGAAATGCCAGCACAGGCATCCAGTATCCGTAGTTTCAGGTGGTGCACGTCTCGCCTCTTCGCACCATAGACAATTGCCTTCAGATGACCCCAAAGATAAAAGTCTAAGAGGGTCGGATCGGGAGACCTTGGGGGCCATTCAACTGGCCCACGACGACCAATCCACTTTCCAGGAAACTGTTCATCTAGGAATGCTCGGACCTGGCACCCATAATGTGGTGGTGCACCATGTTGCTGCAAAAACTCAGGGAACGTGCCAGCTTCAGTGCGTAAAGAGGGAAACACATCATCATGTAGCAATTTCAAATATCCAGTGGCCTTGAGGTTTCCATTGATGAAGAATGGACCCACTATCGTTGTACCCCATATACCACACCAAACCATCACTTTTGTTGTTCCAACAGTCTTGGAGGGATCCATCCAATGTGGGTTAGTGTCAGACCAATAGCGGTGGTTTTGTTTGTTAATTTCACCATTCACAAAATTTTACCTCATCACTGAACAAAATCTTCTGCGTGAACTGAGGGTCCAGTTCCTATTTTTGTTTTTCCCATTCTGCCACTGATGTTTCTTCATTAGTGACAGTTTTCTGTCACTAATGACCCGATTACTACGTTCACCGGATATCAACACAATTTCGATCCGCTCCTCACGTGTTAACCTCTTCAACATGTCAATGGCTGTGAACAAAGAGAAACCTGTAAATAACTCATGAAAGAATAAAGTTACATTGAAACCAAGCACACCATTGTTTTTCTTGTGACATTACCAATAATTTTAATGTGTCACATGGCCCTCTTCCTATGGAAAAAAACAAAAGTTGTATCCAAGATGGCCGACTTCTAAATGGCCACCATGGTCACCACCCATCTTGAGGAGTTTGTCCCCTCACATATACTAATGTACCACAAACAGGACTTTGATATCACCAACCATTCCCATTTTATTACAGTGTATCCATATAAATGGCCCACCCTGTAGTTTATGTGCACACCACTGAAATGACAGCGACATGAAAAGGAAATCATATCAGGTATGTCTAACGAGTTAAAAGACAAAAGCAAAACATTGTTTTTATTGTCTCAATCAAATCAAGCTGCCAGTCTTCATCTGCTTCCTGATTACAAAAATGCTCTCTTATGAAACTGACCTAGTGGGTCTTCCCATAATTACATTCCTCATGATTTTGTGTTGGTGGGGTTTGTTGTGGTTGTTGTGCATTGTTGTCAGGTTTAGTTGCTGGTCTGTAACCATGCCAGCTGGAAGGACAGGCAGCAGAGTGTCCTATCTTGTTTGCCACTGAGTGTGAATTGAAGAGTTAGCAAGCTATCTGGACAGAGAGGTGTGAAGAGGAGCCCTGCCGACAGCAACAAACGCCACACTTTTCAAAGTTCACAGGGCTGTAAAAAAGAAAAAAACATCATACATCTTGTAAAATAGTCTGTCGAGACAAACTTCACACAACGGTAAGGGCAGAGGGAGAGCACACCATGAGAGAAAGGTCAGCGATCTGAGCGCTTGGAAAAAGACGACGGCAAAATTTATGACTGTGGCTCTCCAGAGAGAGAATCGACTGTGGTTTCTTGTGTCTTTCTAAACAACCACAAACTCACTCTTTGGTCCTGCTGTGTGCAGAGTGTGTGCTAAGCAGATAAAGTGCTAAATCCAGTGTTTTTGCTTCTCATTGGAAAAAGAGCTCAGTTTGTATTTATTTCAGTATCCTATTAAACCGACCCCTAACTTACAAGCTGAGCAGTGTGCGCTAATCTAGGCATTATATAGCAGAAGACCTGTTCTCGGAAACTTCTGTCTCCGCTTTCCTCGTTCCACTATGACAACACAGTGCATTCTTCGCTGTCAGCCAATGCCTACTCACGCATGCACACGCGGGGCTAGAGCAGGGGTCTCCAAAGAAAAAAATACATTTTGCATCTTGCTCTCAATGAGCTCACAAAACATGCTGTAATGTAGAGCAGCTGTAAGCTACCACTGGCACCAAGCCCGCACCTCATCAAAACCTATTATACTTTCAGCACAACCACTCGGTTGAATGAAGAAATTCTACTTTTATTGCATTCTTTTCAACTGTATAGTGATACCTTAATACGTGTTCGGAAGGCCTGTAGAGCCAGGTTATGTAATCAATTAAAAAAATGATATAGACTAACATGACACGTCACCTCTTTCCAATGTCTGCAGACTATCTGGCAAAGCATGGCCGTCTCAGTGAGCTAGAGGCCAGGAGGAAGTTCTGGCAGATCCTGTCAGCGGTTGAGTACTGCCACAACCGGAACATCGTTCACAGAGACCTGAAGGCTGAGAATCTGCTGCTGGATGGCCATATGAACATCAAGATTGCAGGTAACACATTGCACAGGGGACCCATAAACTCAGTAGATGAAAAATCCAGGATCTTCGCATGAGTTTTTGATGTATTGCCTGTCATGATCTCAGCGCTCGTGGAGTTCAGAAATGTCTTCACTGCCTGCTTAGGTCATTTTTTGCAGTGTTGAGAATTGGTCAGAGGTTGCTTGCAAGATAGCTGTTTGCCGACAGATCCCATGACAGACATCTTAAAAGCTTAAAGGCCTGTGTTACTTTTTCAAAACAGATAATCAGAGGAACTTAAAAATGCTTCCCTGGTGACTCTTGAGTGTAAAAACATGAAAAATGGAGGACAAAGTGAAGAACAGACCCAGAGGCAGATATTTGAGGCTAAGCTGTAAGTCTGTAGTACAGGCATCAAAGTGTAATTATTAAGCAGCTGGTGTTTAGAGCTAGCTTGTGGGAATGTCACCCCGCTGCCTTGTCCCAGAGCGGAGAAGGGGAAGGCTGGGGTAGTCGCAGGGACGTTCTTAGGTTTAATAGAAGAGGAGCTAGGGTGATGGGATTGACTAGCTGCTTTGGAGACAGAGTATCGGATAAGGGGATGAAGGAAGAATGATAAGGAGCGTGCATAGCAGGGTGGCAGGCCTTCAGTTAGTACCATGCTATGAGCGAGTCTGAGGCTTAATTCAGAGCTGATACTGAAATCCATCTAAGGTGAGCTGATCACATGAGAGCAGCTAAAAATACGAGTGTGAAAGGATACCAGACCCTGAATATGTGGTAGAGAAGGAAATGGCTTCCTGTCCTCAAAGGACTTCATATCATCAGCTTCAGGTAGTTGAATCAAATCCTTGTTTATGGGTGTGATAAATGCACCATTTTCTTTCTTCTGATACCAGAAAAGGGCAAAGCGGACAGAACTACAGAATAACTGTTTTCGTTGCATCATTACTCGCATCATCCTGTCCACGGTTTCTCAGAAGGGTCCAAGATGATAACCTGGAGATGTTATTACCCGAGCAGTAATTTTCACAAACATGTCTGACTCACAGCTGATTGTCCGCACAGCAGATTAGATTTGAAGCAGGAAAACAATGAACAGAACATTACCTGGCTTGTGATTAGTGAAAATTTCTCTGGGGAGGACATCATCTCCAAGGTACACGCCGTGCTCCTCTTGACTACAACATGCTCGGACAAGTTTGGTAAATGGCACATGAAGTTTAGATGAGTACAGGTGTCAGATTTGCACTGTACATGGGATCGACTCGTGTCGAGAGAGTTATAGATGTACTGTTTTTTATACTCGTGCTGAAAGGTAATGGTTATGTTTTGTTGTTAAGTAATCAGATTATTTTCAGATCTTAAGGGAAAATGTGCTTGGCCTTCTGCTATCAGGGTGCTATTGATTGACCCATTAGTTTGTTCATAAAATGTCCTTAGTTTAGTAACAACCAGACGAGCCTTCTTCACAGCCTTAAGCAGGGCTGTGCATCTTGTGTAAACTTCCGTACAAGGACAAGTTATATTGGTGAAATACAGTCTGTAGTCACAATATGAATCGAAACAATGAAGGTCGTGAGACTGATTTCTAAAGAAAACGTTGCTTAAGTAGTTTGGGAAAATTACACTTTATCTTGCTTTTAATTGTGTTTCTGTTATTTCTTTTTATTTAAAATCTTAGTTATTGTGTTATTAAATGTTATTTTGTAAATGGGTCTCCAAGATTAACAAAAAAGATTAAAATTAAATTAATATTTATATTAATAAACATTAATTGTAATGCAGTGGTTGTATAGGTTTAAAATAGAGGTTGAAAGGTATTTTTAACTGACCACACACTCACTGTCAATCAGAAGCCCATTTAGCCTTTCTGAATCCTGACATGCATTCGTCAGACATTTCATTAGGTATACCTTGCTAGTACCAGGTTGCACTCTTGCTTTCAGAGCTGCTTTATTTCTTCGTGGCATAGATTTAAGAAGGTGCTGGAAACGGTCCTCGTGGGTCTTGGTCCATATTGACACGCAGCTACTGCAGATTTTTCCAGCTGCATCTATGATGTGAATCACCTGTTCCACTACATCACAAAGGTGCTCTATTGAGATCTGGTGATTATGAAGCCTTTCGGAGTACACGTTACACCGCTACCATCAGCGTGAACTGTTTATAAAAGGCAGGAAGGAGCCACAACCACATCTACGTGTCTAAAGGCACCGAGGTGCTGCCACGCGGTTGGCTGATTACATATTTGCATTAATGAGCAGTTGAGCAAGTGTTTGGTATTTTTGTTTGTTAAAATAAACGGCTAATTAAATCTTAACATAATCAACTCTTTTTCTATTTGTCGGCTATCCGTTTTGGCACTACTCTGAATGTGTACATCCAGACAAAGTGCCAATGCTTCTGGGTTTTTCTCTTCAGTCCAGTGGTGGCTTCTAAAGGCCACCTCTGGTCAGTCTGTATGTACCTTAACAGGTGATCAGTCAAAGAAAGGTCATTCTCCTGGTGGCTGCAGAGGAAAGAGGAACAGGAGCAGCGGGGAGTGCCCTTAATGTTTTCACTTCAAACAGCCCCTTTACATTCGAGTTGACAGATTGAAAGCAATGGAAAGAGAGGAGGAGGAATAACAAAAACAAAAGCAGGCATAGGCTGCTGGTTCAGAGTAGGCGAGAACGCCGCCATTGTGGTTAAGCGGGGAAATGCACGTGTACAATGCAGTGTATACATTTCCTGTTTTTGAGCTTTATTCACTTCACGTGTTTTGATCACATTATCCAATACATGTTGTCATATCACTAAAAGGCTTTCAGCAGCTATTTGCAGCTTCATTATTTGAAGTATCCACAATGACATTGCTAAAAGTGCACCACACCCTAAAGGTGTTTCATGTCTACCTCCAGATCAGAATCACCACTCTAAATGCTTTTTGACAAGAATCTGTTTAATTAATATTAAACATTAAATTAATAACAATGTAAAAAAAAATATGAAAAGTCTAATAGCTGCATAAGATTGTTCTCCCAGCTGAGCCGAGGAGAGCACACCAAATTTTACAGTGTATGTCAAATTCTCAAAATTTCAACTTTGAAGTAAGTTGAAGGAAGAAATTTTATTTTCTTTACTTGCTACATAGAAACTTACAACATGCTTCATTTCAATTCATCAAGTTTAATCATGGGAGGAAAGTTAAAGGGTGAAAAATGTTGCAGGGGAAGGAAGCAATAAGTAGGTTCAAGAATCCAGTTCAGTGTTTTGGAAAACCTGATCTAGAAGAAAAAGGAGGATAAAGAAAAGCAGCTGCAGCTACAAGTTTACTGATTCTCCATACTGCTTAAGTACCTAACTGCATCATCATACTCTTATTTTGTTTTACACGTGCAGTCTTATAAACCTTCATAGGTTCTTGCCTGTAATCTTTTAGCTAATATTATGTTAATGTTGCCGTGCGCGACACAGGCCCGCTCGTGCCCCGCCCTTTCTGTAGAGCTGGGACTGCTGTTTGTAGCCTGCAGCATGCTGGAGTGTTTGACGTCAACCAGTCTGTTCAGTATTCAGCTCCATGAAATGGGTCACAGCTTCTGACGATAAACCAGCTGCACTGCTCCGCTCAGCTCTGCCTGCATCTCACATCTCGCATCTCACCTTCGCAGCAGCGTCAGACAGCAAACATACTTGTAATAAACCCACAGTGTCACGCTGCTTTAGCTCTCATTTTATTCCAGCCGCACCTGCTGCTACCTGCATTGCAGTAATTAAACGGTTCGACTACACACACTCACGTACACACTCAAAGAGCCGCTCAGCTCTGTTCACGAGTTTACCCTTTGCTAATTACTTAAACTTGATTCCTACAGGTATTTAAGCTATAATCTACTGCAGCTTTCCTTGTGTGTGCAAAAAACAAAAAAACATTTGACAGCCTGGATTCTTCATCGTCTTCTTTATTTTTAAGCATTTTGCCTTTTAGAGGCACCATGCAGCAATGTTTGCTGTAGAAATGGCCAGTCTGATCACATTTTATGATGTAACTCTTGACTATCAGACCTCTGTACACCCACACAGCCTCAGTTTTTAACACTAAAACAATTTGTCACTACACAGAAAAAAGCGAAACCCCTAATAATTTACTTACCATTGTGTTTCTAGCGTTCTAAATCTGACTGAGTCATAAAGATTCTAAAAACTAGGTCTGTCCAGTTTATTTGTGAGAGTTTGCACAAAAATCCCCAGCGTGAGATCAGGAGGAGAGACAGACCCAGCCTCCGGAGGTCATAAGTTAGTGCACTCCAAAGTGCTGGTGCCAAGCCCGGGAGGGGTTTCTGGAAGGGTATAAAATCTATGCCAAATCAAATATGCGGATCCATCCGCTGTGTCGACCCTTCGGGAAATAAGGGAGCAGCCGAAAATACCTCTCACCTATTAAAGTTAGAAATGGATACTTGGTTTGGTCTGGTTTTGATTTTTGTGAAGAAAACAACAAAGTTAAAAAAAACTGAACTTTAGAGAAAATTGTGTTAGCACAATTCTCTGAAGACATGGAGCTGACACAGCAAAAAATACAAATTTGTTGGTAATTAAAAGTCACATGATCCGTTCTGATTGTCTCATCAGTTTGAATTTGGCTTAAATTGGTCGATAGTTTCTTTTACATGGACTGCAAAGGATCGTGTTGAGGAATAGGGGGTTTGGGTCGCACACTGCTCATTGTGTTGTTTGTGTCTTTGCATGTGTGTGTGAACCCACATCACCTCCAGCCCCATTATGTAAGCCAGATTTTTTTTTTTTTTTTTTAATCTCTTATTTATTTGTTTTGCAATACATTTTTGGTGTTTATGTAACTGTTTCGAATTATGGAAAAACGGTGGGGGTGGAGGGCTAAGTGAGCGTGATTGTCTGCTCCTGTGGCTGTCAGGCTCCGTGACGCCTTCCCATTGATAATGAACCAACTAAGCATGAAATTATTTATCCATTGTTATTTTTCCGTTACTTTTTTTTTTTTTTTTTGATAGAGCAAAGAGTATTAAAAAGTCAATCCAGTCTCCAAGTTGATAAATAAAAATCAAATTCTCAAAACTAAGAAGCTATTTTTTTTTATTTGTATAAACTGAATTAGATCTGAATCTGTTAGTTGAGAGGACCTGAGGGATGAGAAGAAGAGAACATAGGTGAAAGTCATATTGACTCGTAAGAAAATAGGTTAGCTGAGTGATTGCAGGCACACATGTTGGCTCAGTGCAATTTGTCCGATTATGCTGCAGCATTTAGTTGGATGCTAATGAAAGGCAGACATGAACTTCAAATTTATTTTGTGTCCATTTGTTCCCCTTTTTCTTTTCTTCTGATGATTAAAATCTGACTTTTAGCCATTCTAGAGGGAACCAATCAGAGAACAGCACCAATTACCTCATGTCAGCCTCCAGGGGAGGTTACCTCATACAAAGGTCCATTTCGTAAATGTACAAATATGTGGATTAAACATTGCGTTATACAGAACTTGCATGAAGACACAAAACTATGAACTGCTACTCTGAGTTTTGTGCCTTCATGCTGAATTTGATCATTTATAGTTTTCCCATTTCAACATATCACATCCACACTGTTTATGGTCTCTAAGTGCCTGAACTCTTTTTAAAACATTTTTTTTTTTTTTTTACTTTTACGGTCACAGGGCAGAAACTGCTGGACAACAGCAGGATTTCTGTGTGCCATTACCAACTCTACAAGCCTAAATGTCTGAAACTATCTTTAATCTACTTACCGCCCTGATGTTTCGCCTTCTGCAGATTTTGGATTTGGCAACTTTTTCCAGCCCGGGAAGCCTCTGGCCACATGGTGTGGCAGCCCGCCCTATGCTGCTCCAGAGGTCTTTGAGGGACAACAGTATGAAGGCCCACAGCTGGATATTTGGGTAAAATGGCTGATTGCATAAATCGGACATCTCTTTAACACTTTGTTTTTAATAATTCCTTGTAACTGCATACCCGTGGATTGAATTTCCCTGTAATATCTTCTCAGCTCTGTTGCTGAGATTTTAAGCACCGTTTGCTTTAGTAAGCCACGTGAAGTCATCGGATGCAACTCATTTCTGAAAACGTTATTTATTCATATATTAGTGGACACAAAGTTTTGATTTCTTACAGTCAGCAGGTTTGGTTCCTGTCATGTCGTTCTGCGGTTACGTGGAATGTGATTTCCCAACCACAGTTTGTAGCCTCCTCTATATTGCAATCATTTACCGTAAGGTCGTGTGTGTGGACTCGTGCTTTAGTGGGACACGTGTGTCTGAGTTGTTTACATTTACATACCTAAGATTGATTAATCTACTGGTTGTTCTTTACTCCTATCCTCACCTTGTTTTCTTGTGTGTCCATTTTTTCATGTCTCCAGAGTATGGGGGTGGTGCTTTACGTGCTGGTGTGTGGTGCATTGCCATTTGATGGGCCCACTCTGCCTGACCTCCGGCAGAGAGTACTAGAAGGAAGGTTTCGCATCCCCTACTTCATGACTGAAGGTAAGACGAGACGGCCTCGCTTTTTCCTGCAAGCACAGATGCATTTGGTGTAATGGTGAAAGACTTTCGGGTCTTCTATACAACAGCATGTAGTCAAATTGAGGAAAAAAGTCATTAAAGTTCTTGGTAGGAACACTGACGCACAGACGAATAGATCACGCTTTCCTGTTTGAGTCACTCCTGCAGCTATAACCAGTCAAGAGGTCAGTCAGCATTCCATCGATTTGAAGGGGATACAATATGAAGCGTGTGTGTGTGTGTGTGTGTGTGTGTGTTTATGTGAGCATTTATGTGAGCATTCAGGCTGAGTGAGTCAGTTCGGCTAACGGTCTCAAGCAGCCCTGCTGTTAGCGGCTGTGCTGGCTGGCTGGCTGTAGATTGAGTCCAGAGCTGGAGCTGTTTATGTAACCTGGGGAAGAGCCAGTGAAGCCCTCCAGCAGCTTGCCTGTCTGTCCCTCTGTCTGTTAGTATGTCTGCCTGACTCATACCCTCTGTGAGACAGCTTCCTGTCCGTCTGTAGCCTTGTCTGTTTCTTCTGTCTTGTTTCTCTGTGTCCCATCTGCACGTCTGAAGCAACTTCTCCGCAGGGGTGTGTGGTTAGAGAGTCGACCAGACTTTTTTTTTTTTTTTCCCCTCCTCCTCCTCCTCCTCCTTGCTGTTCGGGACCTTGAAACAATTAAGACATACGGGGAATGTAGGAGTGTAATGTCAGCTCCCTGACCAGACTGACACTCGAACCCGCCTACCCACCCCCAGTTCAGCCCCTGTTCTGCGAACAAGGAGAACATAGTGTGCTGATTTCTTTATCCAGAAACGGTCCGTCTTATTTCCTCCAGTTGCTCGCACTGGCCGACACTATAGTGCACAACACAGGTTTGGACCACACACTGTACATGTTGTGGTTAACCTCATAGCCAGCGACTTACTTAGTGACTTAATATCTGTAAAAGATGTCATTTTTTAAGGCTTGTTGGCCTGTTTGAGTATTCTTTGGTCAGCAAAAACTAAGGTCATCTTTTAAATGCTAGGTTTAGAGGGCTATCATATTTACATGCAATAGCTACCTATGTGTAGCTGCTTCCCTTTCTTTAGGGCAGAACACCATTGAGCAGAGGAATGTGTGTATGCTGAGGTAGCATAGCAGCTTGTAATCGTTCTGTATGTTCAGTCATGTTTGATGGTGGTTAAAATATTGGGATATTACCTGTGAGATAAAAATCAATGATATCTAAAACGATTACTTGCTCTTAAATCCATTGCAGTTCTTCTTTATTGGAAACTCTACACGACTCCAGCACTGCAAGTGTTAAAACTGGGATTGTTCTGCGGTTAAGTCATGGTGGTGTAAGGCACTGGATAAGAACAGACTGTCGATCAGGCAGTCAGCTACACGGGCATGCGTTCTCACCCCCTTTACATGTAGTCTGACCTTTCCTGGTGGTTAGCAGAAGCTCACCTGTAGCAACAGGCAGAGACTCAGACAAATTGTAGTGCATTGTGCCGCGTTTTATTCAAAATGTAACTTTGTAACTTAGCAGCTGCACAAGCTGCTAAGTGGCCACAGCGTGTAGTAGAAATGCATTGAAGGACGTGCTGGTTATGCACATAATGAGGAGAAAATTGAGTTGGCTGCACTACCAGGCACGAGGTAGAAGGGGAAAAAATGTGAGATGTAAGCAGATGCTAGTAGATCAGCAGGGCAACTGAGAAGAATGTGCAGCAGGGAGTTAATGTTAGCAGACAGGTCCTTGGGCTCTGTGTTTGTGAACTGCTGAGGGTCTCTCTTCACAGGATATCTGCTGAAGGTGATGGACGGAGGAAAATGTTCCGAAAATCAAATTCTGTTTGAAAACTCGATCTTGGCATATTTGTATCTGAGATGTTTGTTTGCTAAAGTAAAAAGATAATATGAAAACTACTCCTGAGAATGTGAAATACTTCAGTCGTCATGTTTTGATTTTTTTTTTTTTTTTTTTTTTTTAATATAAATGCTACAAAATAGGAGTGATTAATTTCAAAAATAATAATGACCAATTGCAGGGCTTATTTGATGAAAGCTTGCCTGTTTTGCTTTAAGATTACTGCAGTCAAGTAGATGTGTAATGTTGCTGTCTGGTAGGCAGGAATGCACTGCAGGCAGTAGGGGTGCAGTCAGGCCAAAGCAGCACAGCCAGGGGAGCTGTAATCCTGTTAAGAACCCAGCTGTGTCTGACGTCAAACTCATCTAGCCTCTAACTAGAGGTGAGGAGCTCTCATTAGGAGGGAAGGAAAGTAGAAAGGAGTGTAGTCACGCTGTTCAGATGTGACGGCAGGAGAACCTAAGAAAAGAACTTGCAGATTTTAAGCTCTTAAAGTGTTATTTCTGCCCCACTTCATCTGGGCTACTTTGATAAGGGCATGAGGCTTTGAGGCTTTGCGTCATTATATTTACAAGAAGTACTTAGCATTAACCAAACATAAAGGAACATTTTCTGATCATAAAAGAAAAAATCCTGACTGATTGCTCTTCCCATCCCTCATAGACTGTGAGCACCTGATCCGCAGAATGTTGGTCCTGGACCCGTCAAAGCGTCTCTCTGTGGCCCAGATTAAGGAACACAAGTGGATGACTCTGGATGTTCCTATACAGAGGCCAGTACTGTACCAACAGCCTCTGTCCTCTGAGGGTGAGGCCGGTGTAGGAGAATACAGTGAACAGGTCCTTCGGTTGATGCACAGCCTCGGTATCGACCAGCACAAGACTATAGAGGTAAGAACAGAACAAGAAGGAAGTTGTTGTTTTTTTTCTTTAAGTTGAATTATAGTGTAAATGTGTGAGGTTTAAAGGTCATGTCTTTAGACTGTGGAGGAGGCGATAATAATGATAGTGGACAATAGATAAGCATAACTCTAACTTTGCAGGTAACAGATATATTTCACTGGGCTGCATGATAAAGCTGAGAGTTTAGCAGTAAACTACTTAAACTGATAAAAGTAGGGGGGAAAAGGGTTCCTCATTGTGATCCAAGGAAAGATTTAATAGTGGGTCCATAATTGGGTATTTTGGGTAATTGCCTATCTCGACTAAATGGTATAATTTCATTGCGATCCTCTCTTCAACCCTTCTCTTGCTAAGAAATTAAATTTATCAATTACTTCATTGGCGTAAAGAACATGCACACTTCTGAACTAATTTTCCACTATTCAGCAGTCACAGTACAGTTGTGTTAAGGTATTCACACACATTCAACATGGGCATAAATGCAAATGCTAATTTTGTGCTTTTAATCATTTCTTTAAACTGTTCTTTTTTTTCCTTGATGGAATGATTGTACAGCATACATCTTAAATGACCTTAAAAACAAGAATTGGGAGCACAAGTTTGAATTTATTCTTGATTTTCTCTAATCCACCCACGGTCAAAAATATTTAGACTCAAATACACAAATACAGCACTAGTAATATGTGGTTAAATGTCCCTTAGCAACTTGCAACTGGACCAGAAGTTTTTGGTAGCCATCAACAAGCTTGTGGCTGGATATTTGACAAATGTTCTTGGCAGAATTAGTAGGGTTCAATTAATTGTTTATTTTCCTGGAACAGACCTGGCTTTAAAGCACAGTCTGCAAATTTTTAATAGAGTTGCGGTCGTGTCTTTGGGAAGTTCCATCCCAGATGATTAATCCATTCCAAAACCAGTTTTTAATGTGTACTGAAGAATTTGGAGGAAGTCCTTCTTCATTATTCCATCTACTTTGTGCAATGTATCAGTACCAATGGCTACAAAACAGCACCAGAGCATGATGCTACCACCACCTTGCTTAACGGTTAGTGCAGTGTTCTTAGGTTTGAAAGCCTCACCTTTACTCCTCAAAACATACCTCTTGTCGGTTTGGCCAGACAGCTCGAGCTTCGTCTCGTCTGACCATAAAACATTCCCCAGAAGGTATTTGGCTTGTCCATGGGGAAAGCTGCAAATTTCAGTTAAAGATGTCAATTTTGTGGCACTTATTAATAAGAATACAATTTTATTTCTGAGATCATCATTGAGTTCTGTGGACTTTCCCATTGCTCAGAGTATTGGTCAGTACAATGAGTCGAATAAATCCATGTTATCACAAAGAGAAAATACCAGATGTAGTCGATTATGATCACTAACTAGAAGTTAATAGAGTTTGTAAAGTGATGATATTTTAGAAACTCAAAGCACTTAAAAAAACAAGAATTAGGTGCACAGGTTTGAATTTATTTAAGTCCTTAAAGATGTGTGCTGTACAATCATTCCATCCTGGAAAACAAACAATTTAAAGATATCATTGAAAAGCCCATGTAAATGTGTATGTAAACTTCTGGCCATGACTCGATGTAAATATTTTACAGCCCTGATTGAAAGAGATTGTTTTTACTCTCGAGGAATCAAGACCACTTTTTGAACTACTAAATCAAGTTGTGATTAAAGTGAAAGTTATCTGAACTGCTGTATATAATGTATGCTGCCTTGTCAGCTTCCATATTCTCTGCATTGTATTTTTATCAACACTCCGCTCTTCAGCTGCTGCAATAACCCAGTTTCATACAGGGATAATTAAAGAATTATCTCACCATATCTTAAGAGCTGTCACATTCAAGTCATCCTCATAACTTCCCATCACAGACACTACCATTTATATTGTCTGTCATCCTCTAGTCTCTGCAGAACAAAAGCTACAACCACTTTGCTGCTATCTATTACCTGCTGGTGGAGCGGCTAAAGGCCCATCGCTGCAGCTTCCCCGTCGAACAGAGGCTCGACGCCCGCCAGCGACGACCCAGCACCATTGCCGAACAGACTGTCGTCAAGGTAACTTCAGGGCATTGAGGCGTTTCTGAATAATGCGTTTAGATTATTTTCCGCGCCTCCCGGATCAAAGCTCTGTTATTCACACCTGCACCCAGGAACAAACAAACGGAAAGACATGGCCCATCCATTTATTTGTCCGTGTCTTCGTGTGCTCTCTTGCAGTCTTTTCTACCCAGCCTTGATCTTAATGCCTTTCCCTTGGTTGCATTATTCATGTTTTTCTTTTCTCTGCCTACGGCCTCTTCTTACCAGCACTGTGCAGTTCCTCTCTCATTTCCATCACCATGTAGGACCTAGCTTTCCTTTCTGGTTGGCGTTGTAAAGGCAAAGATTTACAGCCCCTCGTATTTTGTCGCAGTTACATGTTTAAGAAGGATATTGTTATGAGCTGGTCTTAAATTAAGGGGTTTTGATGTAATTTCTAAGACTCATCTTTATTTTTTCCCTCTCCACAGTCGACCAGTGTTTCCGCCCAGGTGGGTTTGCTCCAGCAGGGCGGTCGTTTGTTGCGTTCTCCTGCTGTGCCTCAAGCATCCTCTGATGCTTTCGCCTTTCCCCAGACTGCATCTCCCCTGGAGCAGACTTTCATGGTGGAGGATGTCAACACACCCAAAGTACGTTCAACACTAGTAAAAACAAGTTGTGTCTTTGTAAATAGGGATGTATTTTTGTTTTGTTGTGCATCTCCTTGTTTGTTCACTGTCCTTGTTTTACAGCTCGCTCACATGAGACGACTTAGTTGCTGAATTTGTAGTTATTACAGTCATTATCAGCTGCTGCAAGTATCATCCCAATAAGCTTGCCATGCTTTGATGAGCATGCCCGCTCGCTGTAAATCAGAAATGTCTCTCTACACCTCAGAGTGTGTGTGTGTGTGTGTGTGTGTGTGTGTGTGTGTGTGTGTGTGTGTGTGTGTGTGTGTGTGTGTGTACACCAGACTCCTTTGAAGTTTTGAGCATCTGCAGCCTGGCAGTGTTAGGGCTAGGCGATTAAAAGACATTTTATTTTCAGTTACAATCCTGGCTTCCAATGACTTTGGGGGAAAAAATAAATGCAGCACAATACTCATACAGGTATATTTTCCCCCCAGTCTTCTGGCTCATGTTATAAATCCAGATCATCCCTTTTTCTTTAAAGCAGTGTGCTTTGATCCCCTTCCTAAAAGGCCAGACTTGCTCACAGTTTAGTTCAGCTCGAGTCAGCATGATGGAAAGAAAGCCTTCGGTCAACAAAGGTCTATCTGGAGGAAGTTTCCATACCTTTGGAAACGCTATGTTGCTCTCCGGTGACTTCGTGCAGATCTCCCGAGAGCTGCAATTCTCCCCGGGCCTCTTGTTACTCTTGTGAGAAGAGATTCGCAGTCAGAAATCCCCACCTGCCTGTGCCTTACCTTCACCACATCAACCCTGAGTTCTATACCACCTGCACCTTTTTTTTTACTAGATTTTTAATAAAATTTAAATGTAATGAAAAGTACAGCTTTCAGCATCATTTTTGAGTAATCATGTCAAATCGCTGTGATTTTAGTGTTAACCGTGGATAACACAGATTCCAATTTTTGCAATTAACGAGCTGCCAGAGTGCAGCTGACAATATCCTCTTATGTAAGTACTCAACCAGCACTCACATCAGACAGGACAGCTGCTTGTCCTGCAAGGCTCCTTGACAGAAATACACACACGCACACACAAACTGCTCTTCCTCTTTCTTTATTCATCGGAGCTAACCAACGGCACTTTCCTACATGCCTGTTGTTAGGAACACCCAGAGCCCTCACCTAACAACAGGCATCCAGGAAGAACAAATACAGATACATGCAGTATCGGTCAAAATTTCTTATCCATCCCACCTGCACGCCTGGCTCCAATAAAGAATGATTTGTGCGTGTGAGACAGTCTGTGGTAACAGAACAGGGCAGAGAGTCAAAGTGCGTGTTATCTGCGTGAATGGAGTGCAGTTATGTAAGCAGTCCTGTGATGATGATGTGACCTAATGCAGAACTGAGTGAACACACATGGACAGGAAGCTTCTGCACTGCTCCAGCGATCTCGCCGCCCAGACTTCCTACCCATCCGCTGACAGCTCATCTCTGTTTTTTTTAAGCTTCTGTCTTTCTTTATCCTTCTCTGTTTCTGGTTCACTCTTTTCTTTTCCTTTTAGCTTCATGTCTCTCCCCTCTTCATCGTAACCTCCACACACACGCACACACTTTTGCCTGTTTCTCAGTCTAGTTTTCCCCTCTTGTCCTCTGTGTGTGAGTGTGTCTGTTGAGCAATAACATTCCTATCCCAGCACACTACAGAAAGCAGATGGAGAACTGGGCAAAGCTGCTCTTACTAGACCAACACCACGCATTCCAGTTATTGCAGCAAATCATGCAGATGATCTATGAGTGTGATTTTTATCCCTCTGTGTATGTGTGCGTGTGTCAGTTTCACTGAATCAAAGCTTGCTTCCTGGCACTGCATTCCTTACCCTCCACCTCTAGGCCAACACATACAGGCCTGTGTGCTGCAACAAACACACACTCCCATCATTGTGAGTGGAAGGAAAACAGTTTTCAGCACAGTGATCGGCTTTCTTATACCCGAGTTTTTATTGCAGCTGAAGGTTTTGTCATGTTTGTGTGTGTCTGTGAACCTTGTGCATATTTAAGAAGCGTGATTTTAACTGATAACTTCAGTTTTTCAGTGGTTTTAAGTCAATAATCCAGAATTTTCTATTTTGCTATCTAGGTTAACGGCTGCCTGCTGGACCCCCTACCTCCCCCCACTGTCCTGCGCAAGTCCTCCACCTCATCGCCTAGCAACATGATGGAGACATCCATTGATGAGGGCATTGAAACAGAGGAGCCCGACACAGAGGATGATCCGCCTCACCTGCTCTCGGCCTATCAGACAGCTCGATTTGGCCAGCGGCGACACACCTTGTCTGAGGTCACCAACCAGCCAGGACCTTCGAACCAGGGTATGATTGGCCTTTGGTAGCAGACACACAGTGTTCAGATGAAACAGTTTATCACGATCTCTGTAATGATGTGGAAAAAATATTTCATCCCTCAGGTAAATTATTCACTTTAGGCCAAAATCCTTCCATGGGTAGCGTGGACTCGGACATTGGCTACGACATGGGCTCGATGCACAGCGATCTCGGTCTGCTGGAGGATCCTCCCTCGCTGAGTGAAGTCGTTCCGCCCAACAGCTCTCCCCCTGGTGTTACCCCTACGTCTTTCTTGAGTGCCAGGCCTGCCAACCCAGCTATGGCTGCACTGACTTCCCAATATAGGGAGACCCACAACCGTTCCCCAATCAGCTTCAGGGAAGGGCGCCGTGCCTCCGACACCTCCCTTACCCAAGGTCAGAAGCAGTTGGATTTCTCTCTTTTTCTTTGTTTTTTTTTTAAAACCATTATTTAGTGATCTGTATCCTTTGAGAAGCAGATTCTCTTTTAAACAGTCGTTAGGTAAAGTAGGCAGCCATAACTTTGACTTAACTTGCTTCATAAAAGATTAAATACAGTGTATATTCCTTGTTAAATGCATGCACCCAAACTCAGGTCACCTGAGTATTTATGTAGCCAACCTACCTTAATATTTTATTTAGTTTTCTGCACTTTGCACTTTTAACTGCAGCTTCGTTTGCAGCAGAAAAACAGTCCAGTGCCCCTTTAAGGTGGATTTGACTCCTTCTGCATATTCAGATCTAGTATGTGTTTAAGTGTTTGGCCCATGTTTCCTGATTTTTCCTGGTATACTACCAGAATGGAATAAAAATGAAGCAATCAACATCTGATATAAACGGAGACTGTGAGTTTTAATCCAAAGGTTTTATCAAAAATCTTCTGCTAACCTTTTAAGGAGTCAAAGCCATTTTTTTACAACGTCATTCCATTTTCACAGGCTCTGTAGAAGCTGTGCAAACTAAGACAATTATAAATATAAGGGTTATTTTTTCCTACTTGGACTTAAATATTAGGTCTGGAACATTACCAGCTGAGTTTCCTCCATGTGAAGCTTTGCCAGGTCTTTATTGCAGTTTCCTTCAATAGCTGCTTGTTGGTTTTTTTTGTTGCTTTTTTTCCCCTCACTTTCGTCCTCGGTAATTGAAGCAGCTCGGCTGGGTTAAGGTCAGGTGACTGACTCAGACATTTAACAACATCCCTTTTATTTATTTATTTTAGTTTTGCAGCGCTCTCAGATTGCTTTTGCAGTATTCTTTTGGACAGTTTTTCATATGTGCGATGAAACCCCTGCGGCGTTTGACTGAAACAAAGCAGACAATATAGCTCCTGTTAACCCTTTATTGACCGGCCCTTCAAATTTACCTGTAAAATGGGCCCGCCGGTGGGCCCATGGTCAATTAAGGGTTAAACTGGTACTCTTGCATTCCCATGTTGCAAACACAGCCTCCACCATGTTTTACGGAAGCTGTTGTACGCATTGTAGATTTTATTGATTGACTGATTGCAGGACTGGGCAGGCTTGTTTAATGGTTTTCAAGAAAATCTGATCTAGTCTTTCTTTTTAGCGCCGCCAGTTGTTTCCATGTTGAGGTAAACCGTCTATTTACTTCTTGACTGTAGACTTCCCTAAAAGAATGTGCCAAATTGTTTGTTTGGCCACTCCTTAAGCATCTGCCATTTCTCTCAGAGGCCTGTTTGATTTTACAAAGCCCAGTGATGACAGCCTCCTTTACTTTGGAATCCATTGGGAATACAACATTAAAAGCGCTTGCCTAATATTCAGCAGCTCTGACCTGTTTGACTTCATAAGACCTCTGAAGGTTTTACTTTCACTTTACATAACTCTCATCTAGCCTGCTCTTCGACAGGTGCCACAGTCATGAGATTCTCTGTCGTATCTGATTGGTATATACTGCTTTAAGATAAAAGTGCTTCACTGTCTCCCCACCCCCCTTCACACACACTCCCCCCTCCCCTCCCCCCAGTCTCTCTGATGACTACAATGGTGATGATTCACCTTATGAATCAGAGACAGATATTTGAAGGTTTCAGCCCACATATCCCCCCTCCTCCCTCCCTCCCTCCCCCCCCTCCCATCCTCAGTCATTTTCTCTCTCTTTCTCCCTCTTCACATACTCGTTCCCTGGCTTGCTTTTCTTTCTCTATTCAAAGTTTCAGTCTGCGGCAGGCAGGATTTGTTTCCCCTTCACATCAAAGAGAAGCCAAAATATAAGAGAATGTTAAACAACTATCTACCTCTCAGTTTCTCGCCCCTCCTCCTCCACCCTTCGCTGCTACTTTATTCTGTGCCTGCTGAACACGTCATAGACACCTCAGCTTCACTACTGGAACTTCAACATTATGCACTCCACACTGTATATAAATGCCACTTGTTTTGCACATATTCAACTCTGTATATTTTATATATTTTATTATTATTATTATTATTATTATTTATTTATTTATTTATTTATTTATTTATTTTTATTTTTTTTTTTTTTACTATTTAATTTGTAAAAATGTGTATACACACACACACACACACACACACACACACACACACACACACACACACACACACACACACACACACACACACACACACGTAGGAAAATATTTAGTATACACATCCAGAAATGCATACACTATTATATATTGTACATATATTTATTAGTTTCAGGTTGGCCATTCTTGTATTTTGCTCGTTTGTGTTGTTGTGTTTGCACATCTCTGTTGCTTGTGGGGCTCGCACACAAGAATTTCACTCGCATGTGCTGTGCCAGTGTGCCTGCACATGTGATGTGACAATAAAAAGTAATTTGATTTGATTTGATTATAAATCACCTGCACTTTAGCCCAGTAGAATCTAAAATTACATTTCAGAAATGTGTGTTTCTTCCCTGGCTCCACGGTGACAGTCTGTACCGCGCGCTCCCACTTGGTTGTGTCAGTTATTTATTTATTTTTTGTAATCCTCTTTGGAGAGTGTTGATGTGGTGGATTCTTTTGCGTCAGACTGCTGACTCTGGTTTTAAATAACTCCCACCATCACAGTGAGTCAGGTCCTATCGTTCGCAGCCACAGCTCGTCACCACTGGATGGGTCTTATCTCAGCTACTTGCCGTTACGCACACACAAGCGCTCACACGGAGATGCTGTCATATATGTGCATACACAAACGCACAGGAGCCGCAGCTTGTGACGTGCATGCAAGCACAATGTTCGTAAGGGCTATGAAAAGCACTAACCAGTCAACCAGCTTGCTTGCGTCAGTGACTGCTAAGCCTGGCTCTGAGAAAGGCTCGAAACTTTGACTTCCTGTTGTGGAAATTAAAAAAAAAAAAAAAGAGTGATTCTATTGATCAAGTGCACAAATCAATGCTGACTCTGTTTTGTGGGGATTCGTCTGTGCTCTCAGGTCTAGTCGCATTTCGGCAGCACCTTCAGAACTTGGCGAGGACCAAAGGCATCCTGGAGCTGAACAAAGTCCAGCTGCTGGTGGAGCAGATGGGCTCTGGGGATGGGGTCACCATGGACCCCTTGGGACCACAGCACCACTTGCACAACCTCCTCGAGGTCAGTCCTGCTGCATAATCACGCACAAACACACACACACACAGTTCCTTCTCTTTCAAAACCTGTTGTCACATTCAGCCTCATCTACTGTCCTGACCCCGTGTCACCAAAAAAAAAAAAAAAAACGCACCCAGGCTGTTGTGTAACCCCAGGAGAGGCAGCCAACTGTGGCTTGTTTACTGTCTCCTGTCCCCCTGGGGCCTGGAGCCTGGAGCCTTGGCTAAAAAGAATACAGCCATTGTTGCAGTCGGCCAGACATACCCATAGTAGTGGCTGGAACTGCATTGACACAAAAAGACAGGCACACATTGATACTAAATGATACAAGCACAGTGTAATAATGCAAGGGGAGAAAAAGCAAGCAAAATTAGTCGTACTGGCCGACAAGATTTAGTATTTATTTATTTATTGTCATTGTCAAGAACAATGAAATTGCGTTTGGGGCTTCCATACAACCCAAAAAAAAGAAGAAAATAATAAATACCCCTTAAAACCCAAGTGTACATATTTAACCCAGTGTGACTCCAATGCAATAAGACAATCCTTAGCAATAATGTTCGTAGAAATTCAGACAAAGACCTGAGAAACATGACAAAATACAACAATGCAACCCATTCAATATTATTGATCTAGTAGTTTTCCTTTTGTCCACCTCTCATAATGCAATGAAGCAGCTCTTTGTTGGTTATGATGCTCAGGCCCCATCATCCTTTTAATTTGCTTTCATTTCATTTACCTAATGTGTAATCCCAATGGTGCATGCCATTTAGAGCAAGGCATCTGGCTGATCAGTCACCACACAGGCATTTGGGCAGGAGACAGCAAAGATAATTCACTTAAAGCTTTATTAACCGGCAGCAGAGGGGATCTCGGCCCTTGTCCTAATGCTTCATATTTTTGATTGAAGGGTGAAGCATGCAAGCAGCAGGAAGGCCTAGCGTTATACCAAGGTGGGCCGCAGCCGCCTCTGCTGTCCCGCAGACAGAGTTTGGAGACACATTACCTCACACACAGACTACAGGTACAGTCTCCTACAACCTACTCTCATTATGCCTGTATTTATACCTGATAGACATTTCTTATTGAGCCAAATGACTGTTTTGCGTAACGTTCAGTGATATAATTTGTAAAGTTAAGATCGTTACCAAGGTATTTATCTCAAACCCAATCATCAGTCCAAATCTCTCTTGTACCCAGAAGGCCAACGTCTTGGCCAACAGTCCTGCTAGCTGCCAGGTTTTCTGTAAGGAGACTCCTCGAAGTTTAGAGCAACAGCTGCAGGAACACAGGTAAATGGCACTGGAAAATGTTTTTCACTGTATGAAATATTATCAGGGATTTTCTTTATTGCTGTTGTGTTAGCGTAGCTGTGGTGGTCTTTCCCTGTTGAGATTTGAAGCAAAAATAATTTTCAATCTAAATTTTTAAACTTCTTTTGTTTTAAAAACAAGGAATCCAAGAATATAGCTTTTTTTTTTTGGTTTGTTTGTTTTCCTGGACTTTTTCTGTAGTTGGATAAGGCGGGTTGCACTGTTAGTAAGAAAAGTAGGACTTGTCATACCTTTAAGTAGACAATTTCTACTGCCACACTGATCTCATCCATGCTTCCAACCATTTTTCTTTTGCTATTTTTCATGTATCCGGCTTAGAGACACGGTGTCTTCTGTGCGACATCTACTAAACTCAGATTGCTTGATTGGTTATTCAACTGTCACCAAATACAGCCGATCATTTTGATTTGATTAACAAATCGTGACGCATGAGCAATAATGATTAGATGTTTAACTTGAGATGTTTTATCATTTCATAACAACATATTGGCTCATTCTTAATTTGATGGTTGCAACATTGGTGATATGAGGAAACAAAAGGCTGGAAAAGTATAGTAGTGCTTTAAAAAACAGCTTGAGGAGCATTTTGCAACAATTTCAGCTAAATGTAAGCAGGTCAGTCACATGATTGGGCATAAAAAGAACATTTTAGATAGGTTGAGTAAAGATCAGCATCTAAAACAGCATCTAAAAATTGTGGAACAATTTCAGAATAATGTTTCTCGGTGTAGAAATTTGGAAACTTCATATATCATCATAGAGTACATATTGTCTTCAAAAGACGCACAGAGATCTGGAAAAATCTCTGTGCGCAAGAGATGAGGTTTGGGCCCCAGATGATGGCACTGCATTAAAAACAGGCCTGATTCTGTCATGAAAATCACTGCATAGGCTCAGAATGATTTCCAGAAACCATTGTCCATGAACACAGTTCACCATGCAAACAAATGCATCATACAAAGACGAAGCAATACGTGAGTTTTATTAGCGTTGCATCTCTGATAGTATGCATCAGTTCCTCTGGAATGATCAGCTTGCACATCTGGAAAGGCATCGTCAGTGCTGAAGGTATATACAGGTAACATGTGGCTTCGGTAGTTCAGCCAGATGATGCTAAACTACATTCTGCATCTATTACAACAGCGTCACTTCATAGCAGATTGTCTGGGTGCTGCCTGCAGTCAAGACCTTTCATTGGTTAAAAACCTTTGACACATCAGGAAACAATAAATACAGCAAAGTAGACCAAGGACTGTTGAGCATCTAAAATCCTGTGTCAATCAAGAACAGGACAACATTCCTGCCCCAAACGTCCAGCAGCTGTGTTCCTCAGTTCCCAGATGTTTGCTGACTGTTGCTGAAAGAAGAGTAGATGCTACACAGTGGTAAACATGGCCCTGTCCCAGCTTTGAGACATGTTTCTGCCATCAAATTCAAAATGAACTAATATTTTTCTCTTAAAGTGGTACATTTGATATGTTTTCTATGATCTGCTGTGAATGAAATATGGGTTTATGAGATCTGGAAATCATTGCATTCTGTTTTTTAGATTCTATCCGATGCGCCATCATTTTTGGGGGAATTGGGGTTTTATATTTTGTGCTCTGAAAAATTTTTGTTTCAACTTGTCTTGATTCAAAGTGTTATCTTGCTTGAATTGAGTTACACCTGTTCTCCCGGCAGACTGCATCAGAAGAGGATGTACCTGCAGCAGCAATCACAAGGCATGGGGCTGCAGACCTACTTCAACCAGATGCAGATTGATGAAGGATCCTACCCAACAGGCAGCACTCCGCTGGACCCAGCGGCATCCCAAAGTTCCCCTCAGGGCTCCCCCATGTCAGCCACCCACCAGCCTCAGGCCCAGCAGCAGGGCAGCCCTCAGGCCTCACCTCCATTCAGCCACGCTCATAACCTGAGCCCTGTGATGGAACCAGGCGAGGCCCTGGGTTATGATGCCTACATGACCCATCACCACTACACCCAACATCTGCCTCCAGGATCTCACCTCCACCACCAGTTCCACCACCCTCAGCCTCATGAAGCTGCTGCCAGCAGCCTGGGCTTCAGCTACCCTGGAAGCTGCGAGCAGCAGGTCCTGGGGCCCTCCACTGAGGCTCTTCTGCCAGAGCAGTACGAGTTCTCACTGGATCCCGCCTGCCTGCCCCCACCTGCTGGAGGAGAGGTTAATACCGGAGTTATGGGTGGAGTTTTGGCTGCTTCTGGGCAGTCTGACGGCTTGGGCTTACCTGAGCTGCAGGGCTCCCTCTTGGACAGTGAGATGATGGAGACTGTGGACTCGCAGCATGGCTTCGTACTGGTCAACTAAAGCCAGCTGAGGGGCTTTATAGAATGCAGTATTAAGAAATGAGAATCCACACAGCATTGAGAGCAGAGAGAATGGAGATGTAAGTGGAGGCCATAAGCGTAGCAACAAGGGAAGGAAGTGTTAATTTTTGTGCAACTAATACAAACTTCATTTCTTAGTTGTGACGAACCTCGACCTTTCTACCAGAATCCTCCCTTAACCTACCTCCCTTTCTCCCTCGTCTCCTCTGTTCTCGTTCTCATCAGCCCTGTGAGGCAGGAAGAGGCCCGGTATGTGGCACAGCGGGAGTTTCACTGTACTGACTCAGCGAGGTTGCTGTTGTCACGTACGTTGTGTGAGTACTGCGCCGTGCAGCCCAATGGGGGGGGGGTTGGGATGCCGCACATCCCGGAGGCCGATGGAGCGCAGCGAGTCAACTATGGTTTGGAAGCAAACTCATTTAAGACTCGACTGTGTGGCAACCAAAAGCACAATGGCTGGCAGTGCTTTTTGTATTTAAAACAGGACACCATCAACAACAATAGACTGGTTCTCAAAACACTTTGATTTTTTTTTCTCCTTCTAAGAAACTGGTAGTTTTAGAAAAAAAAATTGTAAAAAAAGAAAATAGAAATTGGCCCTCATTTATCACGGTACCATGAAGATGCCCACAGTGTTTTTGGCTTTTTTGCAGTTATAGAAGTTATTTAAACACTAATATACAAAGCCCAACATGGCTCTCATGCATAGGCTCCAACACTATCATTATACATTAAACCTCTCAGTACCTAAACCGTACCCTAAACCTGCTACATTTTTGCTTTTAACCATGTCTCCAAGCTATTACGTGGGTTGACTAATGAGAATATTAATGTAAGCTATGTGTGATTATGCATTTTTTTTTTAGCTCATTGTAACTACTGATCCTGATTTTCTTACACTACTGAACTGCTTTTTTATCATTCAATCCAGCTGCACACAGCTGCCAGCTCCAGCTGTTATTGTACTGGCGGAGATGACCATCAGTTTTTGCGACGAAATGGCTACACCTTTGTTTAACAGTTGAATTGTGGGTCATGCGTGTGCCTGATAAATGAGGGCTGACGTAATTAAAACGTTAGGATCAGGAAGCTGCGATGTGAAACAGTCGATATTACTCTGTCTTGTTTTTTGTTTTTGTGGCAATACTGAAGCAATATTAATCCTTAATATGGAGGGGGATTTGTGAATGAAAATAGCCTCACCAGTACAGCCAGCTCTGATTGGTTCCCGGGGCCCTCCGTGTCGTCAGAAGTGACATCACTTGAGCCGATGATGTAACCAGGAGATAATCTCTCGCTTACTTTCCACAGAAGTGCAGGGACGAACTCGGAAACAGCTGTTTGGATGGTACTGTGCAAAAGTTTTAGGCTTTAAATCGGGTTTGAGCGCCCTCGACCTTTAAAACAGAACTGATTCTCTTTGGTACACTCGCACGCAACCTTCCCAGGTACTTGGCAGGTAGGTTGTTGCGAGCATCTTGGAGAACGCGATGGGCGGCCCTGATCTCCATACTGATTCAGCGATGGAGATCAGGGCCGCCCTGCTGGCAAAGAAACGAAACAATTGAATTGAAAGTTCCTGAAACCTTTTGCACAGTACTCGGTGTAAATGTGTGCGTGCGTGTGCGTCGGTGTGTTTGCACAATCCAGAATTCATAATTTTCACAGCATTTGTTATCATTGCTGAACTAGACAAACACTGTATTGACAGCTTTATTCAGAATAACACAGTGCAGTAGTAGCTTTTAGATTAATTCTGGTTTACATCCTCAATGCTCCAGTCATGCCACTGTGTTGTTTTTAATCATGGATGATGTTTATAACAATGAAACGACCCCTGAAAGAGCCCCCTGCATTAGATTTTATTAAAGAATGTGTTCTCTCCTACGCTAAGGCTTCTGTTAGCAGAACATCAGTCAGCACACACTGGATCTTGACTGTTGGCTCACCACCACTCTGACTGACAGCAAGCCAGCAACAAGAATGAGAGATTATATATTTGTTTTGTTTTGTTTTTAATTTCTTCACAGCACTCGGACTGTGTTCAATCTACTTGAAAAACACAGACGCATCTTCTCTGACAGATGATTATGATGATTTTTTTTTGAAAAATGATCACAATAATAGAGAATAGGACTGTGACCATCTGCTACACTGTCACCTTCAGTGGTCATATGAGTTAGCCTTTAGAAGTGTTTGTAGACGAGGCAGTCCCCCTCGCGTTGTGGACGGCATTGACCCGGAGTGAAGAAGGTGGTTTGACAGTTAACAGTTTTCAGTGAAGGGAAAATAATGTGGACCAACTGGGGCTGCAGTGTTGGTTAAGACTGAAAGGAAAATCCATCCTAAAATGCTTTAACACTGTTCCACAGCAGATCGTCTGTAATTAATTAACCAATTAAACAATCTGCTGATTATTTCATTGGCCATCTAGTTGTTTGGTTTTTTGAGTGGCAGTGGAAAAATGCTCATCTTGCTTTAAGTATCACGACCCAGCTCATTGATATTTCTCATCAACTGTCCAAAACTCAAATATTATTGAGGTTTTACCAGATACTGACATTAACCTGTCACTGTGGCAATCATGGTCCAGTGACTAGGCCGTCATTCACTCAGGTTTCAAGACGTTTCAGTTAGTCAGTGAGCGTTACTAAGGAAAAATGCGCATGCCCTGCCCAAAGCTTTGCGATTGCTTTGGCTGCTAGCAGGTTACCACGGTCGCCTGTAGTTTGCATGGTACACGGCAAATTGTCCACAGATGCTCGCCAGCTGCAGGTGCGATGCAGACCAGAAAAGGAGACAGTTGAAACACGATGGCTTTCACTTTGAAGGCAAAATATTCCCCATTTCTTCTTTGCATCTTACATCTTCCCGCTTAAGTAGGCCTCAGCTGGTAGTGGGTATTTGCAGACATGTCGGCATCAGAGACCGCTGCAGTCTGCTAGCAACAAAACCAACCACGTTTTTAATGCAGTTGACTTGATTGATCTAATGCAGGGAATACACTCACGCCCCCCACGCAACCTGTGGTCATAGAACATTTAACATGACAGGCAGCGTTCAAGTAATGAGAGTGACAAACCTCATTTCTTTAACTCACTCTCTGGTTCTCGCAGTAGAATTGTGGTGTATCGTTAAAAACAAGAGAGCACCACTGATGTGGACAAACCTCATTCCCTCCCACATTTTGTTTTAGCCAGTAGAAGCTCCGAAAGACTCTGACACAACACATCTGTCATGAAGTCACCTCTCTCAGGTTGCAACGACCTGTTCTTGCTGCTAGGTAGCTTGGCTTATTAGCCTGTGAGGAGAAATGAGTCACCCAACATCATCCAGCGAACCCAAGATCAGACTGGATTAAAATGGTGTTGGCGTCCTTGGCCACAAAATTTTGAGAACCCTTTACTTGAATAATGCCACCTCTATAGCAAACACTGTAGTAGAGTTCTGACGTCAGTCCCTCAGGATTTAAGAGAGAGCTTAGTAAGTCACCATTTTCCACATTTAACAGTCAAATGAGCAAAGATATCACCTTCAGAAACAATGGCCTCAATAGACCAGAGTGCACTGAAGCTAGAAGACCTGTTGTAAAACAAGTCTTGTGGTTGCATTAACAGTCCCACCCTTGACTTTATAAAACTAGTCCGTGAGCTGGATGTGTTTATGGTGTTATCTGCCCACATTTTATTGACGCAAATAAGCTCACACCCAGTTTGTGGGTCATGCTGAAATTGTCCTTTAGAAAGAATGAAGTCCGCTGAAGTGTGTGAGCTTTGTTTACAATGAAATAATTACTCTGAGGTTTGAAGAGCATTAGATTGTTAATAATGGTGGTGCAAGAGCATTAAAGGGTGGATTTCTCCTTGAAGTGAATATTGCGATAATTGTTTTTCATTTTGTCAACGGCTACAGGATGATCTGTGGAAGTTTGAAATACTGGAGCACTTTGACAGCAAAGGGGAAGAAGAGATGTAGCGAGAGAGGAGAAGGTGGGAAGGGTTCATTTTTGCTCTGCTTGTTTTTTCCCCTGCAGATTAAAAACGAACCGCAGATCTGTAAGGAGACACCTTTTTCTCCGCTCTCTTCCCCAACAATAATGGAAACAAAATGACAACGGAGAAAAAAAAAGGCTTTCAAAAAAAGACCTGATGTAGTAACACTTTCTTCAAATGTTGTTTTTAATTCAAGAAAAAGCAACACGTTTGAGTTTATTATGACGTGTTCTGTGTACAGATTAGGGGTGTAATGAATCGTCGGCGCGCGCTCGGTTTGCACCGGATTTTGTGTTAAACGTGAATAGTGTTCAGTGTGCCTTTTACTTTTTCGTATTTTCAGTCTAAATTGATTTTGAAATGGCACCAATACTTCCTGTCGGACCCTTTTTTTGTTGTTTATTTTACGATGATTATTTCTTCCTCTTCTGTATTATTTTCTTCTTCTTTTTTCTGAAAGTAAGTAGAGCCAGGTTTTACAAAGGTACAAAACCAAAGTCGCTCAGAAGTTTCCCTGTACGACCCACCGTGTGGAGTTTTGGAGCTTCTTTGTCAGCTTCTCTACCTTGCTTTTTTTTTTCTTATTGGTCAATCAGTGTATGCCAATTAAAAGTATTATAGCAATATTTCTCTAGTGGAAGACTACAGTCATGAAGATTCTAGTTGATGTGTTTCCAAGTATAATTTCACCTCCTGCTGACAACAAAAAATCTATCAATAGAAATCCAGTTTTATATTTACCTTCATTGATGTTGACCACACATAAGCTAACTTGCTGTTGAGATTAAAAAGGTTTATTGAACAGAAGAGTCTTGTGTTTGTGTGTGAGTGTCTCTTTGCAACAACGCCGTTCATCCTGGTAGTTGGCGAGTTTTCTCCACTTAGTCCAGTTGTCCTATAACTTCACACTGCAGCCGACTGATAGTGCCCCACAGTGGCGCGGCGGAGGCGTGGGTTAATGAATCGCGCTCAGCGCTCTGTATAAGCAGTTGAGTCATACCTGAACCTGAAACCGCTTCAACCAGAGCTAATCTTCTCAATGTGGACAATTTAGCAGAAGCCACAAAACCGGTTCAGGTGCAGCATTAAAGTTTATATTCTCCAGTTTGAGACTTGCCAAGTAAAACTTTCTTGATACCAGTGAACACTTTCATTGTTGGCAGGAACGTTGTAAAAGAAACACTCAAAGAATCCTGAACTAATATTAATAGGAGAAATGTGTAACACGCTTTTGAAATACTTGCAGGCATTTTTTGTATTTTTGTGATGATGTGTCCCAAACTTAAAATGATAATCTAGATCGATCTCTAATCCCTAAACTTAACCAAGGAAGGAAAATGGCAGATTCGCCTGGGTAAAAGACCGAAAGTTGAGGCACACAACGATGTGTGCTGCTGGCAAAGTTTCTGGGCTGCCTTCCCTCGTAACAGCCATCCCCCAAGAGTCTCTCCATCTAAAGCGATGCATTATCAGGGACTGTAACATAGTCATTTTAACTGAATTAATCAAAGTTGACAATTGATTATATATGTGAAGGATTTATGTGCTAGTGATGATTGAAATTAAAGGTAATATAACCCACTGGCCACTTTATTAGGTACACCTGTTTGGCTTGACTTTAAAACATGGCCAAGTGAGTCCAAGTATTTCAGAAACTGCTGATCCACTGGGATTTTCCCACATGACCATCTCTAGGGTTTACAGAGAATAGTCTTTATTTGAAAAATGAGCAAACACTGTGGCAACAGTGGGAAGGAAAAACGTCTTTTTAACAGGAAGGAAACTCCAGCAGAACAGGACACGGAGGGGAAACCTGCTGATACCGGTTGAGGTTGAGGGGAAGACGATGGGACAGAAACTGGAAGAGAGCCACAGTTTAATAATAACTAATGATTAAAACCAGAGTGCTCTACAAAGACATTGAGTGGAAAAGTTGATCGAAGAAGAAACAGTGCATTGTGGGAGGACACCAGCAGCCTAGGCCTATTGCCTAGGAACTATATGCTTTATCAAAAAGGACATTTTTAAGGCTAAGGGGGGAAGAAATATAGTAAGGAAGAAATTGCCAGAAACTGAAAATATAAGACGCCCTCCTGCTCCTCTCTCTAAGCCCCTCCCCCCAGACAGTCACATTCACGTGCAGGTTAAAAATAACACAGGATTCCAGTCCTGCAAGCCCACTACTAAACCAATTTCTTTCTAATATTGTAGAGTCTTTACTTTTCAATATAAAAGTGCCTTGGGGCAACTCTTGAATTGAAAAGCGAATTGAAGTGTGCCACCACATCCTCCATCTTAAGAGTGTTTTTTTTTGTTTTGGATTTTTTTTTGTTTTTGCTTTTTTGCTTTTTATACAAGTCATGTAATCAGGTCTGAAAAGACCTACAATTGGTCAAAATCTTTTCTCACGGGCTAGGTTTTCCAAAGCCTGTAAACAAAGCCCCAAGAAGATACAGGGGTCTAGTTTCACCATAGAGTACTTTTGTTTTATTCTGATGTGACACCTTTATCCCTAACTCATTTCCTCAAAGTCAAACGCTTTAAAGGAAATGTGTATTCCTCCATTCCCAACAACAGAAGTGTTTAAAATCTAATATACTGAGTGGTCTCTAACGAGAGCAGGCCTGGAGTTAAACTGTTCAGTTCTTTGAAGCAACAAACACGCTTTTTCATTCTCATCTGCCTTTAAAGAGACATAATGCTAAAGATAATCAACTTAACACTGACAACAACAGCTTTAAAAGGCCCATTACCCCAAAATAAATGGCAGAACTTCTTATTTCAAAGAGCTGTAACAAGGCAGACAAACAGGTGACATCATGGAGCAAAAATATCTGCTTCCCTAAATACTTTTTTGTGTTCCTTGGGAGTCGTTAACCATAAATACTGAATGCACATTTATCTGATTAAAACACCACAACCACATATCAATTAGACAACAAACTCACACTCTGCCTCTCTGTTGTACAACCAGCTGTGAGCAACTGCAGCGATTTTGCACGTCTCTTTTACGCTCGGCGTTAACGGAGCAGGAGAGGCTGAATAATTCATCACCACTGATGCGACCCAAAGGCCCGACCAGTCAGAGAGATCACTGCTCTCATATCACGTTTAGTCCATCTCCATGGCAATCATCTGTCAATATTTAGCAAACTGCACGAAACTCAAACACCTTTTTTGTTCTGATAGTAAAGTGCACCTGAGGAAGGGGAGGGGGCTGTCCCGAGCAGAGCTCCGATTGGTTGACCTCAGCTGCAGATCTCCAGCCTGTAAACACATTTGGAGCAAAATGTGCTTCGAGAAAGCAGAAGAAGTTCTCAAAGCTGTTTCAGTGCAGAGGCTCGCTCCCTCTTGAGTGGAAAGGGATCATGTAGAGAGACCACGTCAATCCAATCAGCCCACTCAGACAGAGAACAGCTAATCCCACTAATACACCACCAGAGGTAGGTGATGTGGGTGGAGGGCAGCAGGGGGGAGGGGAAGGCAGGGGTCAATCTGTTCATGGAAACCAGGGTCTCACTTCTTTTCCTGGGATCAGACCATGTGCACAACATGCTGCTGGTACTGCTGAGTCAAACTCATGTTTAGTCTGTGAGCTCTGCATTACAGGAGATGACAACACCGGGCTATTTTGATGCACTTTTAATTTCGCCTTTGAAAAGTGCAACCTCGCCGGCAAATTTCCCTAAAAGACGGCACCATTTTCCAGTCAAACGTGGGTATTTATAGAACGTATTCACCAGCACAGTGGAATGCTGCTGAGACCTCCAGCAGGCTGCCTGTGACAGACAGAGAAAAGAAGGCTGATACAATAACAGACAGTGTAATCTTTTTTTTTCCTCCCCTCGGTAAAATATTACAATATCAGAAGCCTGTTCACTCATCAGGCCAAAGTATACTGTAATGACATCAATGGTTGTCATGACAACGGGAGGAGGGTGGATGACAACATCCTACTGCGTCTTTTAGAGCAGGAGATCACAGCACTGTTCAGGATTAGAGATGCACCAAAAAAGAGAGAGAGAGACAAATACTCTCTCAAATGCAGAGGAGAAACTAAACTTCTGTAACAAGCGATGCATTTTCTTTTCTTCATAATGTAATTCATCTAAAAAATAAATAAATGTATTAATAAAAACCTCTAAAAGCCCACTGCAGGCTTTGCAGTAAGTGAGTTTGAGGTAAATGCTATAGCTCTGCAGGGCATCCGCCGAAGATTTTCTTCTCTAAAATGATCTCCTGTTCGAAGGAAGGTCACGCAGCGCTCCCATTTCCTCCTCCACTGAATGCACACTGATCACATGCTAGCCAGCAGATGGACAGAGTCAGAAAATCCCAGCACACATGACCCAGTAGTGCCTGGAAAAATCAGGTCCTGCAGGGGCTCTGAGCTGGATGTTACAGCCGAGCCAAGTGTGAACCACACACTTGCTTGAGCGTTCTTCGTGTGTGCTTGGATATTATTTAAGGGCGGGGTGTGGGGGGGAGAAAAAAAAAAGTTTGTACAGCTTATAAACCCCATGATAAAAGACAACAGAATAGAAGAGGAGGAGGAGGGAGCGCTGAGATGACAAGGTGACTTGAGGAGGGAAGAAAAAAAAGAAAAATGAGTGGGCCAACGTTCCTCTTCTCCCAACTGATATTTGTCATTTGTCACCCTGAGAGCGTCTGACCTCACTCGTGTGTGTGTGTGTGTGTGTGTGTGTGTGTGTGTGTGTGTGTGTGTGTGAGTGAGCCGTGCTGTGTGGGGGCTTTGCTTGACTCCTTTCATTATAAATGACATGGTCCTGGGAGGCAGCTGCATTGACGTCAGGGCTCTCAGCTCTGTCAGGGGTTCTAGCTGCTGAAAATCCCCCCGAATAACAGGATCTAAATAGATAGGAATAGGTTGCTGCTGTTTCATTACTGCCTCATGAACTCAAGTGGATTTAGAGGGCGGATTAGCCCTTGTCCTCAAGTAATCGTCTTTTAATGAAGATTTTTGGCTGTAATGGGGAAAAAAATGAGCTTCAAAGCTTCTAGATCACCAGATATTTTAGAAAGAAAGAAAACAACCCTTCATTATTTCATATGTGTCAAGCCATGTCTGAGGTATGGTTTGGCTCTTGTTATCAGTCTCACAGGTTCCATCTACCATCAAGCCTCCTCCTTCTCCTCCTACTACTTCACACCATTTCTTGAAAAGCACATCCTGCCTTTAAGCTGCTATATTCTCAATGGCTCTCGAGTGGGTCCTGCTGTAGCAGAATGTGCTGACACTCAGCAGCCACACCAGGCTGTGCATTACAGTATGTGTGCATAATGTGCTCCGGAAATTAGGGCTGGGTGGAGGATAGGGAGAGCACACAGCTCCAAGGAGGGCTGATGGAAGATTTGAGGCGATTAAAAAAAAAAAAAGTAAGGTTGGGATTCTCATAAAGATCCCTGCCATGTGATTCATTGCCTCAAAGCTCTCTGCTGACTCCTCATTTGGAATGAACAGAAACGTTGGGGCATCTCGGATGTGCTGCACATAGCATATGCATAACAAGTAAGTGGCATGTTATTCATACGCTTGCTTACAGCGCATGTCCACTTCCAAACCGAGCCCTTATTTTGCAGTCTCCCTCTCCACAGTAGTCGAGATGAGGGCAGGTGTCAGCTGCAGACCCTGCCCCTGCTCTGCGTGGTTCCCCGTGGCCAAAACAGCCCGCAGGACCATCGCTTTCATCTCTGAACAGCTGCCTACCAGGTCAGAACTGAGCAAATATGAGACCAGGAGCTAGTGAAATTAATGCCACATTTTCCTGCAGACGTCGACAGGCTGAGAAGCACTCCTTCCAAATCGAACAAAGAGCATTTAAATCACAAGGACAAAATTGGATCTTTCTGCTTGTGACCAACTTTCCAAGTTGTTGATTAGACTTAAATATACAGATACATAAATCCACAATCTTCTTGTAGTGACAAAGAGACCGTGTGTTAGAATGCCTGTGTTCGTCATAAATGCTGGAGGGGGGGGGGGAATTAGACGTTGTCCTTTAACCAGAAAGTGATTTTAACGCCATGTTAAATCAGAATGGGCAAGTCCCAGCCTTGAGCCACTGCTTTTTCTTTCTTTTCCTACGATGCGTCACTTGCTTTCAATTACTTCAACTCCTTCAGGCACATTTAACCGATACGTCAACTCGACTCAGAACTTAAGACCAGAAACCCTCCAAATTCATCCAGTGCACATCGCCAGAAACTTCAGCTGTTTTCTCTCACTGATTGCATTCTGACTCACTGACTTCTTTCAGTGGTGAAATCATTTCAAGTACTATATCGGGAAATTTCAAGCAGAAAAGCTGAAAGTCATTCTTGATTATTATGGTAGCACTTTGATGCCCTTCTCATACGGCCAAAATCATGAGTGACCCGCCAATTGTCAAAGCAGGCCACCATTATGTTGCCTTTTGTTTTTTTAAGGGGGTGGAACAGCTGTTTTCTATGAAATCTTTCCATAGTCATAGCCTATAAACCAATGCTGAAGTACCAAAGTCTACTTTGACTATACATATATATATATATATATATCTATATATGTGTGTGTATATACACACATATATGTATATTATGCTCTCAAAAGTTAAACTTAATATCAGCTCTATCTAGTAAGTTACTTATCTTCAGTTTGCTGCAAAATCAGATTGTCAAGCAGAGAAACCCTAAAAGCTGCCATAACAGTCAATTAGTCTGTAGTGAATAGGGTCATGTTGGCAACTTACAATCTGTTTCTGATAATACAGCAATTAACCACTACAAATCATCAAAAATCAAACATCTGTCTTATAAGACAGATATGTGGCACAACATATGTCTTATCTTAATTTATTTAATATTCATGTTTGGTGTCCCTGTAATGGGATAATATTGCATTATGTATCAATACCCACCCCATACTTTCTATCCAGATGGAAACTGCCTCTTGGGAGAAACCAGTGTTGTTGAAGTTTTCCACAGCCCCCTATGCACATGGCACAAGGGATCAATGGCTATGACTTCAGTCACAGGTCCTCCATCCAGTGGAGTACACTGTAGAACAAAGTGGTAGACATCTCTCTTCTTTCCCATCATCAAAACACCAGATGAGGACTATCTCTAGGAAGAATGGTTCCATCCATCCAGCAGGGGTTTGTAAATACAAAGAGACCCCCCAAAAGACAGCTTTTACTGGTTTTTCCAGAAGCTAAACATCCACAGCAGGCCTGTGATTTGTTGTCAATACAATTTATATTTCAAGAATATTTTAAAGTGGTTCGTCTGTTATTCTCCAAATTGTTTTAATTGGATGATTCCTGTCTTCACCCTGAAGCGGCCAATTATACTGACAAAAAGGACTTGATGTCCTAACTGCGAAGTTACAAAAGAAGGGTACACTGGCTCCTCTGTGTTACTTTATTCAGATCAAGATACAGTAGTACAGCATCCCAATTTAGAAGAGAATTCAAAACAAAAATAAAAGCGCAGTCTTCGTGATACAGGACAATCAACAATCAAGGTTTATTCAACAACAAAATGAGGAAGGCGGGAGGGGAGAAGAGAGAAGGGAATGGCATAAGGAGTTCAGGGAAAGACAAAAGCTCCTTTTATCAGCACAGACGATACATTTATTCAATCCGCCCATAACCACCCCAGCTCCCACCCCGTAATAAAACATTATGCAGCCTTACGTACACATGCTCCCTGCTCCCCTTCCCACTTTCTTTCAAAGCATGCGCTTGTTCTCCATTGTGTAGAGGTTTTTAAGCAACGATTAAAAGTGATGGCCCTTAACGTTTATTGAAAGGCTTTTAAACCTCCTGTTCAGTGGGGAGGGGAGGGGAGGAGGGAGGGGGCACCCAAGCATGGATTTAAGGAAAAAATTGATCGGCTCTAGAGCGCATGGACTGCTGTGGTTGTGCACTAGCCCCCATAGCTGTAGTCAATTAAGTTGTACGATCCCATTACCGTCAAGACTAATAGTGTCGCTTCCAGAAAACAATGCTGTCTTTTTACACAACATGGCAGACGAAACCGGTTTACCGGCATATTAAAAGAAAACACAGCTGCTTTCTAAAGTCATTGGCACAAAGATTAAGAGTAATGCCGACAATATACTACAGAACATTACGTCCCATCTTTCCACACGTACCAAAAATTACTAATCTGGATGTGGGACAGTTATGAGCAACAATTTACAACTGATCTGGCCCCTCTCCATTACTGACCAACTCAGAGCACAGCAGTCTGGTGGATGAGGAATTACACAGGACAACATTTCTTTAAAACCTTGTAGATTCTAATTCTGTGAAGGATTTCAGAGGCGAGGGGTTTGATTTGGTGACAAAAACAAAAAACATATTTCATAACACCTTGAAAGACCTTTCAATTTCTACTTCTCTGTAGAGCTGCATCTCTGGGAAAAGGGGGCTGTTTCAAGATGAAGCTCAGGGAAAAAAAATTAACAGCTTGTTGCACCATCTGCTGCTAAAAGTTTTCATCTAACACTGGGAGAAAAAGTGCTGCAGCACAAAGAGTTAGCACAGTCCTAGGTAGCTAACAGAGACGTGGTACGGTGTGACGACTGCAGCTCAAGTACAACAGCGGCCAAGGGCGTAAAAAGGGAGGAATGTGAGGGGGGTACTGGTTAGCAATGACTAGCGAGTACAGTAGCACATGCATGCACCACTTATTTCAGTTTCATCAACACTTTGCCTTTGTAGAAGCACCCATTTACAGCAAAGCGAAAGGTTAACAAATAAGCCTATGTGCTATACCTGGACATGGACACCCATTGGACAGTAAAAAAAAGAAAGAAAAAAAAAGGAATAAAGGGAAAAAGAAACAAAAAATAAAACTGTTGACAGCTTTCTCTATACATTAACCAGTTGATCCTGAACATCAATAAATATCTTGTAAAAGTGTTGCCTTGACTCAGGTGGGTATCTGGTTAACCCATGTCGGGCTGGCCGGTTATGCTAGCGCCAGAACTGTGTACGAAAGAGAAGATAATTGCAATTTTAGTCATTTTTAAATATATTTCAAATATAACTCAATCTGTTAAATGGTTTTAATACCCAGTGATAGGAAAGCTTACCACTAATGGCCTCCTGGGCAAAGTATTTAACATCCATGTCTGTGTCTGAAGCCAGCTTCTCCAGCACTGGCTTCACTTCTGTTTGAAGGGCACTGCAAGGGACAAAGTGAGGACGACATTTATTAGACTCAAAGCTCGTTCTGGATTTCAGACTTTAGTCAGTTTTCCCCCTCCACTGTGCAGAGAAAGCACAGAGTGCTCAAATTCCAGACAACATACTTGCTGTCGAGGATAGGGCCAATCTTCTGAAGGGATTTCGCCACATTGAAGCGGACGTTGGCCACTTGGTCATTGGACATCTTGAGGACCACAGGCAGCATCTGCTTAGTGGTGATCTCCTGGCCACATGCCTTTGACAAAGCCTGAGACAGAATGCAGGAGTTACCAAGATGACAAAATCTACATGTAAGTGATTTATTTTTTAAGAAGCTCATACACTTCTTTCCTAATAGTGACTGCTGCCTTCGTTTACCTCAAGTGAAGAAGGTAGGTGATCCAGATAAGTATACTTGGGTCATATTTTAGTCCAGAGCTTAGCTTGCTCTGTTAAAGTTACTGCATTTATATTAATAAAACAAACCCTTAATTCCTAAACTAGGCTTTTCCCATGTGCAGTGCAATAAAGTGGATCTGCATTATTGAATCTAGCTTCAATACTGTGAGTCTGAAACCTTTAAGGCATAACAGGTATTAAAAGAGTGCCAAAGAAAAGTTATGTTGAGGCGCTTTGTAACAGAAGGCAAAGCTGCCACAACAAAACAGACACCTCACGGTCTAACGATCCACTTCGAGAAAGCACTTGGCGACAGCTGGTAGTATAAGAAAAACAACTAATCTCTGCTTTTTATTAGAGAGACTAGAGTCATTTTAGATGGATCAGTACAGAAAATAAGCCCCTCAAACAAACTCCAAAGGCCATCATGTGCATATAGAATAAAGATCTGTCGACTCACATTGATGCAGAACAGAGTGGTCATCCTGTGGAGGTAATTGGGATCGTTGGCCATACCCAGCACTTTGGGCACGATGGTGTTCTGGGCCCACTCTGCTCCAAACTTCTCCACGAGCTTCATTAGGTTACAGGTCGCTGCCTCACGGATGGCATACACTAGAAAAAACACACAACAGCATTCTGTGTGAAAGGTCTGCGTGTGCCATGTCTCCCTTTCCAGGTCTCTGTGAATGAGCTTGATGGGCTCTTTCCAAATCTGCTTTGCTTGCTAAAATCCTCCAAGATTACACTCTTCATTTTGCTTGCTGTTTGCAATCCACAATTTTAAAATCTTGCTTGTCATTATAGTAATTTTGCTCCTCATATCTATTTCGTTTGCGTGTCCTGAAATAAGACAAACTCTTATTTTTTATTTATTTATTTTATTTATTTATTTTTTATTACAAACAAGTGTCTAAAGGCCTTTACACAGCAGATATATAAAACCCATGCTTCAAAAAACACTTTTCTGAGTCATCTATTCTTAATGCAGCAGTTTATAGTTTGCAGCATTAATATTTTCAAATGAAGCTCGAAAAAACTCTTGGAGCAAAGCATGACATTCTGTCTGCTGCCTCTTTCTTGTGACAACTGGATGAACCCAGAATCTCAGTTTCTTCCATTTCCTGTTTAGAAACATCAGGACCAGCTCATCACTTCTTGATGTCAACTTAATTTTTGTCCACAGCGCATTTCTGGAGGACAAGTTTTCTGCAAAAACACACATGTGAGGTGTGTAATGGCCTCAACACTTTGCTAACATACTGCTTGTTTTACACCTCTTTAACAGACAGAGCGGCTGTGCTGGGATCACAGTGTGGCCCTGTGCTTACACAGGACACATTCAGGTTCAACAATGAGTGTGGGTCAACACACGCTTCAGGTTATATATATAAACATCCATGTAGTGTGACAAAATATGCCATACACACAGTTGTACCGATTTCAGTGGGAGTGAGTGCGTCTATTGGTGTGTGAGATGGCCGACTTAAAAAGGTGACTGAAATTCTCTCTGGGCACTGGTATAAACTGCAGAGCCCCGAGGCAAACAAGACTCATCATACTGAACCAATTTGGTCAAGGGAACAGCAAGAGCAGTTTGCTTGCGAACATCTTCGAGCTGGACAATAAAAATCAGGGCGATAATTGCACGCACACACAAGCCAGAAAAACACGCCCTCAAAACACATTATTATGTGATGACTAACTTACTATAATTGTATCAATTCTCTTTTGGTTATATCTCATCTGGACAGTCATCCTTTTTAAGGCCAGAGGGTTACTCAGCCAACACATACAGATCATTGTCTTCTTTGTGACAACTTAGATCTTTGTTACTGAAGGAGCCTTCTTTTGATTTATCCATCTCATTACATATTTTAAGTGTGTAGCCAGAAAATGTAAATACAGCTGCCAATCTTGTTATAAATACACCCAAGAGCATTTCTGCAGTTGCATTGTTGGGCAACGGTTATCCTACACTGGTTGTGAAGAGAATCTTCATGTCTCACAATATCCATGAAGATTTGTTTACATGCGTGTCCATCAGTGAAGTCTGACATACGTTTTAAAGTTACTGTAATGAAAGTACAAAATGTCCCATCTATTGTTTTACCCCTGATTTTACCCCATTGTTAGGATATATGCAGTATCTACATCCATTCAACAAAAATTACAGATTTTATTTATCAGCATTATTTGCTGTAGCAATTATGACGCTACAGCTTTCACCTCAAATAGAATTTAGAGCAATAAAGCGACAAATAGAAGAACTCACTGTTAGAAATTAGACTAATGGTATTTGTATGCTGTGTGACAAAAAAAGAAGAGGAAAATACACAAATAATTTTCTCTGTAATTAAGCCAGTGAGGGAAAGATTCTGGGCTGATTCCTGTGCTCCCGTCTTTCTCTGAAGGGCTTACGTAAGTGTGGCACAGCCCTAACCCTAGCCACACACACACACACACACACACACACACACACACACACACACACACACACACACACACACACACACACACACACACACACACACACACACACACACACACACACACACACACACACACACAGAGAAACTCACACCAGCAGCATTCCAATGATGTAACCCAGCTGGCCCTTTGTCCTCAACAGAGAGCGTGTCTCTCTCTAATTGGAAAACTCAATGTCAAAAGAACACTACATACACAGGTAAAACTTAATGCATACCACAAATATTCTAGGTTATAAATACAGTTGGGTGTGTTGTGAAGTTCTAAGGATAAACAGCTCTTTCAGCGTTTGAATAAGGATGATTGTTTCGCAGAACCGTTTAAAACTACCGGGAAGAGAAAGACCCCAGGGCAAACATGCACAGATAAACACACACAGACTCGCTCAGTGACCCAACAGGGATTTTAAAGTCCATTAACAACAGTATAAATCCAAAGCTAGAACTGCAGGCTGTTGTATAGAAAAACAAGGTTAACTGACGTAACAAAGTATGAAAGAGTGGCTGAACTGTTCTATGGGGATGCAAACAGCGAAGGGTGACAGCATCGCGTGGACAGAGTAAAATGCTGCTACAGCTAGGAGGGTCTGAGGGCAGGCTCTCCTGAGAGCAAATTTTCAGAGAAATTCTCTTTACAGGCTTTCTGTGTGTTACATAAAACAATGTGAATCAATAACAGTGAGAGATAAATACATCAACAAGACATGTTTAAAAAAATATATACTGGAAATAACGGTATACAATTATCCATCAGGATAAAATTATTAGAAGTTTCCAACAGGACCCCGTTTACCTCATTTATGTGTATTTGCTTCAATTTCCAGTCAGTGCAAGTCTTTGTGCCGACAACTGTTTTCACTCAAGGTTCTAGATTCTCTTTTTCTTTGTTTTCTGTTTCACTGAAAATGTGTGCAGCTACTCCCTCAAAGCAGAGTGAATGGAGAAGATGGGTTAAGATAACGTTTCTTAAATTGACTGAAACTTGCTACGTGACTGAATGCAATGAAAGACGAGCCCCTTAACTGTGCAGAAAAACCAATAGAAGAACTGCACAACGTAGCAACTCGAGATCACCCAAGATCTGCACAAATGTAGATGACTCCTTCATGTGTCAAAATGGAAATGAGAGGGTCCATATACAGTTCTATTGTGACACAAGATCTGACAACTTCTCAAACACCATTGTACTAGATGATTTAGTTCTTTGCTGATTACAGCTGTACTACGCTACAGATGAAGAGTCTCCAATGGTATGTATAAAACAAAACACCTCCATCTCACCCCTTCTTTACCCTGAAACTTCTTCACTTCCACCCTCTAAGCTTATTAGTCTCTTCTCTCCAACAGTCTCTCTGACCTGGTCATAAAATAGTATCAGACTGGTAAGAGGACCTCTCTAAACTGCGTGCAAAGTTCAGTCAGAGAAATTAAAGAGAGAATCAAAATACAACTGTGTGGATATGTAATGGTGAAAATTCATAAAGGAATAAGCAGTTCCTACTTATGTTTAAAAAAACGAAACAAAAAAAGCTAGTGTATGATGAAGGTATCAGAGTGCTACCGAGCACTGACAGCCAAAGTAAATAAAATGCCATTGGGAAGAGGCGAGAGAATTAGGGGCATTGCCACAGTAAGTGCAACCCTCCTGCAGCGAAAACTAGAAAACGAGGACAATTTTCAGGCTAAGATTTGTATTCATAGGCTAAAGGGGGTGTTGCAAAGAAAGCTGCCCATTTAAGCATCTGTTTAAGCAGCGTCTCATAAGTTCGCCAAGTTGGCAACAATGAGGTGAACTGAAGTGTGAAGATCACTGCTGTGAGTGAGAAGGGTGTCAGGCACCAAAGCTGACTGTATGCATTTACATGTAAATATTATGAACAAATATCCAAATCCCAAAATTGAAAACCAAATACCTCCCCAACAAACAAATATGCAAACAGTCAAATACTCAGCTCCACCTTAAGACCAAACAGATAAAGTATCGTCCTATGACGATGATAGTACATCAAATTGACAAACTTTGAAACCCATAACAGCACCTTACCATGGTCAATAAGCCAGGCCATACAAAGGGTATTGAGCTTCTCATCAAAGAACTCGACTCCCTGCAGGAAAAAGGATAAAATATAATCACAACAATTTCCTGGTTATCTACAGTCAAATCGGGCCTGATAGCATTTTAGCTAATGTTGGTGTTTTTACACATGGTGTTAATTAAGGATGACATTTAAAACATGTTATATGGCTTGCAGCTGTCTTTCCTAGACTCCACGACTCACCAGCTGTCCTGCCAGCAAGGGCATGTACTCTATGATGGCAAGGCGAACCCTCCACTTTGCATCTTCTGCCAACTCCACAATGGCCGGCAGCAGTGACTGAGAGAGCTGTCGTATGCCAATCACCTCGTTCACACAGTCAAGGTTGGAGATGATGTTCAGACGCACCTCAGGGCACTAAAACAGACGAATTACGAGAGATAGGTTAAGGTCATGCCAGCCTACTGTCATCAAATTCTGATTCATTTCAAACCCGATATAATCGAAAATGTAAAACTTCTTAACCTACATATTTTACACTTAAGAAGAAGAAAAAAAGACCAATCACATATTATGTATCCAACTATGCTAACCCCATCAAAAAAGACCAGACTGCCAAGAGGTTATGTCTTACAAATCGGAACCAATGTTTATTATAAAGAGCCTGAAATTAGGGCTTGCGTTTGTTCAGCTTTGAACAGGATATTAACTGGAACAGCAAAAGTACACAGCTAAACTTTTTAAATCAACATACTTTAAACTCCAGAAACCACAAATTGAAGAATGATTTGACACATTCAGTCACACTAACTTAAGCTGAGACAGAGCAGTAGCTGAACAAGTCACAGAAACTATCTGAAATCTGTACAGTGTCTCCCTTTCCTCAGATAAATGTACTTTGATTTGAAATTTGCAAGTCAAAGCTGTCAGTTTAGACATTAATCTAATTAGTCACTTAGTCTTGTGTTTGTGCCGTGAGGAAAATGGGCCGTCTTTAAATAGGACTAGAGGAAGAGAGTTGAGGAACTTAAAGCATAAGCCGTCCAAAACACTGATACACGTTTGTCGCCGACCTGCCAAACTTGTGTCTGATATCAATATTCACTAATGTAATGGGACTATGTATTAATGTGGGAAGATGTGAGTGAGCTATTCTTCAACATGAACCTAACACAGAGGAACAATGTAAATCAATATTCAGGAGCTAAAACACATTAACCTAACACAGAATCAGGACTGCTCTACAATTTGATTCTTGCAGCAGCTTCTTTGAAAAATGATTACAAAAGTAATACTGACAGTTGCAAAAATAACTCTGATGTTAGACACACAACCCTACCTCCTTTAATCAGCAAATATCCACAATTATTCCTTATTACTGAAAATACAATCAGAATGCATCAAGCAGTAACCCATTTGGCTAAGCTGTGTCTGACTTAATTATGCTTTCCTCAAGACAGCAGCCAATCAGTCTTCCAATTGTAAGGTCTCAGTTAGGCTGCCAACTGCATGAATCATCCTCCTACCCAGCCAGGTGGCAGCCAGGTACATCTGGTGGCTGCAGCTAAGTGGCTTTGCTGTCTAAGACATGCTGATCAAAGAAGGCCAAAGAACTTGGTCAAATTGGGCTGCCTTGTAAGCAGCTTTTGTTTACAGTGGTACCAAACTACAACTGTGCCTTGTGGATTTCCAAAGCCAGCTGTCTAATATAAAGAAACCACAATTAAAAATCTGCATTTCCTTTACCTCGTCCTTGAGCTGAGCCAGAAATAGAGGCAGTAAGTGCTCTATTGTGTTGTCCTTGCCCAGGATGGTTGAAAGTCCCATAATGACTGAGGCCAGAGCCGATTTCACATGCTGGTTGGTGTCTGAAACAAGTTCCTAATGGAGGACGGGAAACACAGGAGACAGAGAGATCAGCCCAAACAAATAGTTAACACAAAGTATGTAAATAAACATCAAGACCACTGCAATGGCTCATATTTGCAACGCAGCACACAAGGAGCCTATAATCGACCTGTGTGTAAATACATGGTAAAGTGAACTTAATACTAGTGAGGATTACAGTCATTGCATCTAACAACTGTGCGTGGAAACTTAAAATGTGATGTAGACAGAAACAGAAATGGGTGTACATAAACAAGCAAAGAAATCGCTTGTTATCTAAATGCTCATGTTTACTTGTGTTTTCAAACCAGTATTACATGGAAGCCTCTAATGAACTATAAAACCTTTGAAAAATTATTTTCCCTTCCCAGAACATATATCAGCACACCAGGCATTTCAATCTACCAATAAAATCAACTCTGCAGTGGGAGTGATGGTATGTGTGTGCCAAGTGCCCGTGCTATGACGTTTATTACATTTTTCCAGGGAAGTGTGTTTGTTGCTACCTGGATGGCTTTTCCCACTGCTGTATGTATGTTTACAGGACAAACACAGACTTCTTATGACAGTCATGCAGCTTGCTCTCTTTCAAACACACACCAAAAAAAAAAAAAAGTACAGTTCCAGGAATTCCACTGTGAGGCTACCTGTATTTCCACTACCCTTACTGACACAATAGTTCGTTACAACACAATAGTGCCACCTGCTGCTTAAAACTTGAACAACACTGGCATGTATAGTCTATAAAACATAACCACAAAACAGGCCTTGACATCAATTTAAAGGAATTCAGAGATTTGCTTCCAAACAGACTAAATAAATAAATGATAACATGGTTTTAAAAAAGTGCGATAAATGAGAAAAACCTGAATTATTTATTACTAGATTAATTTTCTCAATCTCTTATATTCTCTAGAATATAAGAGATATGGATGCCACCTTTTCAACATCATGACTTCATGACAGTGTAACCATTATCTGCCCCAAACACTACATTATAAGATGCAGAGCTCATAATTAGATTCTCCTGCTATTCTTACAGGCTACGGATTAACTGTTAACTATGTCTTTGTCTGAGAAATGGATCTTCCCTGCAAAAACAGCCCGGTGCTCTTATTCAAAATTCTTAGGTTTACACAAACAAACATTTTACTTTTTGTGAAGGTGATGGCAGACTAAGGGTCACCAACCAAATATGTCTGCTCAGTGAACACTTTATACAAAATAGTCTCCTTTTCCCCTCCCTCCACAGGAGACAACTAAGATTCAAGGATTATCCACACTTTAAAATCTGTCAGCAATGGCATTGGTCAACCCCTGCCCCCCCACCAAAATAAATAAACACATATGCATTCAAAAGTGCTTTAAAGGAACAATAAAAATATAAGCTTTTATTTGTTTTTCTTGCTTTACCAGTGAACACAAAACTTTTGTCTTACTGACAAGAAATATCACACTGCAGCTGACAGAAAAGTTTATTTATTTTTACCTTGACGCAAGGCAAGATGTGAGTCATGATGATCTGCTCACGATTGTCCTCTGGAAGGTTCTCGCAGAATTCTGACAAAGGGAAAAATACATCATCAAAATATAGAAAGCAGTGGTCAAGAGGCTGAATCAAGTTCGGCCAGTGCGATTCATTTCAAGAAAATCTCCTACCTTTGACTTTGTTGGCTGCAGCCGCACGGACCTCAGCTTCACAGTCCTTCAGAAGATTCTGGAAAGCTGGGACCAGGTCGTTCTTTGTGATCTCTGGGCCCACTGCTTTCTGGAGCTACATTCAGACAGAAATCAATTAATCTCCATTTACTAAGTAAGCATGTGACACAATTCCCAGTGTCTTCCAGTAAAAAGGTCACTGGAAGATACTGGGAGGTTTTAATGTGGCTAAAAGTTCACATTGTGATATTATGAGCAAACAACCTGACTCAAAATTCTCAACACTGATAGTTAAGAGGTTTCAATGAATATTAAGATGGAAATAAACTTTACGATTTCTATGTATAAAACAGATTTTTTTTAATGTACGTGCCATGGCCTGGGTCTATCACCTGGCACCTTATCCTCTTAATCTTGCTGACCCTGTATAGCCGTGTATTGCATGGATGCATGTCAAAGCTGCAGTCTTGCTAAATCTTCGGCTTAACTGGAAACTGACTTTTTAAAATGTACAATACTTAAATCTTTTCTGCTGCTACTTATAATCTGACAGGTAAAACTCAAAATAGCCTCTGAAATAGGGCTGTTCAAGCTAATAAATATTTACTATGCATTTTTCCTTATATCACAACTGTTTTATTGCCAATAAAAACACGTTTTTTATTTGCTCTAGAACTTACTAAACACATCAAAAACATGGTGTTATTGTAATGAAAATGCAAAGATAAAGCTCCAAATATTACAAATCTTAATTAAAGCCCACTGGTAAAAGATTTTAATTACCTACTAGTAATGTTTGTGGGCTTATTTAAACTTGTGTCACCTTCATAATAAAGCTCAATCGAGTTTTGCAGCTGCATAGATTCTTTTGATCAAAAATGGCTCAATGACCTAGCTGAATGCATGTGATTAGTTGTGCCCACGGCAGCATGGCAACAAAGAACTTTAATTCAGCTCAAGTCTAAGAGAGCCACCTTTAAATCTCTCCATTCTGTTTTTGCTCTTAGTATTTTTTCTGAAAGTTTTAACAGGAAGTTAAGATTTAATCTCAGCTACTTGTTTGAGGATGTTGGGTTTGTTAATCATTATTATTCCAATGACACCTTTGCTCAGTAAATATGCAGCACAAATGTTTGGACAGGGGTGGTTTATTTAATGATGTGATGTCAAACACTTCTTTGAAAGCACTACATGTGTCTAAACTAAGATTACTAACAAGTATCAAAGAAATACAGCAGATTAACATTGAAATGTATGAACCTTTTACTGTTGTTGGTTTTATATCCAGTAAAAGAAAAACAGTCAACTCCGCTTCAGAATTACTCTATATCAAAAAAGTGCCCTATTTAAAGTTGGTTTTAAACAGAATTTCCAAAATGTTAATTCTACATTTAAATCAAAGAAGTTGTTTTTCAGTTTACCTCAGAGAACTTGTCAGCAACCATGTAACGGACCCTCCAGGACTTATCTTCTGCAGCCTGACGTAGGGTTGGCATCACCAGGGTCTCCAGATCCTCCTGAGGCAGCAGAGTGGCAATACTGACACAAGCCTCCACTGCAAGCAGCCGCACTGAGTCCTGATGAAGAAAGATGGGATCAGTTTGGCCTCCCAACAGGCAACGACACCAAGAATTGACTACCCAAAATAAGAACACTGCAGTTCAATGGATTTTTTTTTTTTTTTTTTTTTTTGGATGGATGTTCATACCTGCTCATCAGAGGCCAGGGCAGTGAAAAGGGAAATTATGTCACTTTTTACATACTCCAGCTCCAAGACTTTGGCAAATTCCCCCAGTTTGGATGCTGCAGCACGACGCACCATAGGAGTGTCATCTGAGCACAAGGTGCGAAAATGCCTAGAAATAACAACAAACATCAAATGAAACCTTGTTAGAAGACTAAAACAACCACCAAGTGACTCATTACAAGCAAATAAGTTAAGAAAAAAGGATTTGGAGGAATTTAAAAATCTCTCCACTTTTCAAGAAGCCACTTACTGGCGAATCTCAGCCTTGACGGTGCTGGAAACACGAGGATAACAGACGCTAAAGAGGCCACAGGCAGATGTGCGAGAAGTGAACCAGTCACCACTGGCCAACCGCTTCACCAAAGGCTCAAAGTGGACCTCCAGGTCAACTGGAGAGTGCTCCTGAGAGATCTTTCGCAGGGACTCCACAGCTTTGTCTCTGACTACTGTCTCTTCCACTGTAGCTAGGCTCTCCAGAGGAGGCTAAACATCAAGAAGAAATAAGTGGAGATCAACTTAATCCACACTGATGATGGAAAAGCATCACAAATAAACATCTCACAAAAACTCTATATAGCAAATATGATACAATAGGCATTAAGGGGTTACTCACAATGAATCTCTAGATGCTACATAAATACTAACAAATGACTGGCTGCATAGGATTGCTTACAGTCTGAATTTAGAAAATGTACCTTTCAACAAACTGAAAATTTATACATGGTTGTGATAAAACAATTGTATAGAATATGATGTACTGCTAATTCCAAATTTAAAAATCTCTTTACAACAAACAAAGAAAAGTTAGGAAAATCATCAAATCTTAAGAGCTGAAATGTCAGTCGATTACTTTTATTTTTGTCGTCACAAACATGATCATCTTTGATCCTAAGTCCACAGGTCAGTCCTATGGTGAAACTGTTGAGCTGAGGGACTGATGTAATTGTGTCAACAGTTTGTTATTACTAGTCTAAATCCAGTAAATGAACTATGTGTGGGTTAAGATGTGTTTAGATACTACCCTTTGTGTCTTAGTGCAACCTAATATAACCTGACTTTAACATTAGCATTTGGCCCACTCTTGAAAAATACGTTGATGCAAAGTTCATGTGTAGTAAATTGACTTTTACATAAACTAGCTAATTCTAAGGAAATGTCAATACAGATTTAATATAATGGGGAATGCATCTCCTTGCAAGCATGTGTTTACAAAAAAAATCTGAAGCTTGTAGACTTACCAGAAGACAGTGGACATACTCTGGACCTCCCACCAGCATAGTGAAATTGCCAAGCTGTTCAGCCAATGCCAAAAGCACCTCATCTTCATCATAGATGGTGTCTGAGGGTGAGAGAAGGACTGTAAATCTACATGTGGATTACTGGCAGCCTCAGCAACTACAAGGCCCAGTTTTAAGTGCAACACATTCAGCGCTTTAATATAAAACTGCTTTTATTACCTGTGAGGAAAGGGAGGAGTTCAGTTCGGGTCCTCTCTACACCCAGGGCCAGCGCAATAGTGGACAGCTTCTTGATGCTGTTCAGACGCAACTGGAAGAAAAATGGAAAATTAGTGATGATTCAGAAACCCTGAGCCAATAACAAAATAAATAAATAAATACAACCCTATAATTCATACTGTTAACCCAAGAACGCGTATTAGTGTTATCATCTGGTTTAAAATTGCGTCACAAGTTGCTAACTAAAGCGACCCAGCGTTTCAAATTGCTTGCTAGAAGGCAAAGCTTTCCACTGACTGATAGGAATAAATTGCGTGATCAGCCGTGATCTATACCCACTGCGGCCTCAAACGCCCCGCAGTTGTGATTCCTTAGTTGAACGCTCATTCGGCTAGCTTGGCTAGACATTAGCTAGCAGCTAAATGAATGACCTAGTTTGTCAATCTTCGTGATAATATATTAAAATGTACATCTGCGTAAAAACCAACTCAAAGAGCGGTATATTACTGTCGACAACAAACTAGACTAGCCGGGTAGGGTGGGCCCGGCAGAAAATTCCTGATAGGCCCAGACCGAGAACGTTACTTAGCATATTTGCTAGATAGCTAGCTAACAATCTGACGACTAAGAAATTATGCCAAACGCTTTGATCTTTAATATAAAAAAAACAATAATATTAAAATCAGGGTTCCTACCTGAACGTCCTCATTTCGCAGTTCATCAATGAGAACGGCGATAGGATAAAGAGAATCGTCTCCATCAGCTCCTGCCATTTTGGATACTGTTGCAGTTACCGAATGGCGCTGCGGTGCTACACTACGGGGTTTCTGCCAGAAAGCAGCAGCTGCAGGGCCCTCCCCTTCTCGGAGCTTGCTTCTTCTTCTACCTTTGGCGACTTTCAAACCAGCCTAGATGTGTTTTATTGCCACCTACTGGACTGGAGAATATTACAATAAACTAGGGTTTTGTTTATTTTTTAGCTCAATCAGTCTCTCTTTCTTCCCCTTTAAAGACCTCTTTCTTCTTCTTTAAACTGCTTATTTAGGAGGCGGATCACCTGCCTCCATATCACCCTATCCTCAGCATCTCTCATCATTACATCCATGAATCTCTGAGGAATTCCTTATCTGTTCCTGCTTTGCAAAGCCTGTAATTTTTTTTAAAGTCATTCATACAATCACTGGTACAGAAAATACATTAAATATCGCAAAATAAAAAATTTATTTTTGTGTAAATGAAAAAGAACCACGGAAAACAAACTAAAGTATTATTACAATTAATAAAAACAGTATCTCTGGGAATGAATAAGGTTGTACATGTAGTTCAAAATAATCAAGACTGTACAAAAGAATATTAGGGCCACAGAAGGTAGAAAAAAACTAAGGGACAACAAATTTTTTACATTAAAGTGGCAAATTGACACACAAAAGCTATCACCTAACCTAAACGAGTCTGTTATTTTCTTCTGAATGGACCCATTTCATTACAAGGTCTCTTCAAAGTCTGGAAGTTTATAATGTGGTGACTCTGTGCTAAAATCAGCATTTGTTTGTTGCTTAATCCAATTAAAATGTATAATATAAGGTTTAACATAGAAGATTTTGAGGAGTGTTTTGTTGTTTTTTAAATTTATTTTATACCCGTCCCTTCCCTCTTCCTTCAGTGACCCGCTTAAGAATTACTTTTATTTTGAAAATTATAGAACCGGATATTTTCCCGGATATTCTAGTCACAGCAGAACAAGATGGCGTCTCAGCAGCCGCAACCAGGAGGGTCGATGTCTCAGGCCGGATTACAACAACAGTCTGCTTCAATGCAGCAACAACAACAGCAGCAACAACAACAACAACAGCAACAGCAACAACAACAGCAACAACAGCAACTGAGTCAACAGCAAGACTTTGACCCAGTTCAGAGATTTAAGATGCTTATACCGCAGCTAAAGGAGAGCTTACAGGTAAGTGCTGCGCATGTAGCTGGCTGAAGATGCTAACCCTCACATACTGTTCGTTTTGACATTTAACAGCAGTAAAAAACAAAACAAATTTAATTATTTTAGCCTGAAATTTGATACCTTTCCCGAAAGTTTCCCAGTATACATAAAAATATATTTTATAATTCGATACTGTTGCACAGGTGCTTCAAATTTTTGTACAATGACGTTAATCCCGATCTATTGAGGTGGATTTTAGATCCACCAGTGTGGTTCTACTTCAATTAAACTGTGATTTTAGTGAATATGGAAACCGTGAAACTGTACATCCCACCCCTCTTGATGTGTATTTTTATTATTTTTATTGGACTCTTATGACGGAGGTCAAAGGGGACTTTCACATTACCATGGGAACTGCCTGCCTCCCAACATATTTGGCCGGGTCCTGTAAAGTCCTGTGTAAATGTGTAGTTAAACAGCCAATCAGTTCTGGAATTATCTTGACATTTTCCTTTGAATAAAATATATTTAAATCGTTTTGACAGTCATGTAAAACCTAAAAATATACTATCTTCCTGTTCTTTGAAACATTAATATGGATCATTAGTCACTAATTCACTATTATCCAAAATCTGTTGTAGACACTTAGGAAGGAATTCTTCGCCTGGCTCAATATTGATCTGAAACATACTGTGAAGGTGTAGAGTGTGAATAAAATTTACTTTACTTCTTTCCAATGCAGAATGTAATGAGAATCGCCTCCCTGAATTTGGCATATAACACGACAATTGACAACGGCATGTAAGTAGCGTCGTTTGTGGCAACCTCTGATCTGTATGTCTGTGTCAAGCAGCCTTCTGATTTATTTCTATGTGTGTCTTTTTTTTCCTTTTGTTTTAGAAAAACCAGTGACACTTCAGTGACACTTCAGCGCTTTGACAAAAGCCTGGAGGAGTTTTATGCCCTTTGCGATCAACTTGAGCTATGTTTGGTAAGATTCAAACAAACAAATAATCCATCATGGAGTAAAAACAGACATCCAGACACATTTATGTGTTGATTTTTGTGAGTGTTTTGTCATTTCTGTAAGAGATCATAACTGTACCCCTAAAAACTAAATATGACTGTAAACCTTTTTTCTTACAAAACATTACAAATATTTAAATTGGGTGTAAACCAATCTCATTGTGATATGTTTTAATGACTTAAACAGATGAAAAAGAACTTAACTCAAGACTGACTATTAAAAAAAGCATTAAAATTAAAGAAGTTATCAGTCAAATCTAAAAGACCTTTTAGAATGTAACTCCCGCGATAAACGAGGGACCACTGCACTGTATCTACACTTAAGATTTCCTCCACAAACTGAATTTTTTCTTCTTCTCTGTGCAGCGACTAGCATATGAGTGCCTCTCACAGAGCATCGACAGTGCCAAACACTCACCCAACCTGGTCCCAACAGCCACCAAGCCAGACACCGTCCAGACAGAGTCCATGTCATATGCCCAGTACCTTGGCATGATCAAATCTCAGATCTCCTGTGCCAAAGATATCCACAACGCTTTGCTGGAGTGTTCTAAGAAGATTGCAGGAAAGGGACAGCCTCAAGGAATCATATAGATTTGGACTGATGGTTACAGCTCTTTATGCACCAGGTGTTTTGTAAAAGGTGACAGAATTGTAAAATATTTACTTCTCACTTTCATGCTACATTGGCCATGATGATGATTTATGTCAGCAGGTCAAAAGGTCATGTATATTTGGTGGAGCGTGAAGTTGTGTTTTTGCCACCACTTTGTAAATAATTCTGACAGACGTTATGTTGGAAGATGACCAGCAGGTGGCGGCAGAAGCGCAGGTGAAGTCTTTTATAACACGTTTGTATTCGCTAATAAAATCTTTCTACTTACCGGTATGTTTGCTGAAATTTTTCATGTTTCTTAAGGATGTGACTTTCAGATACCGTTCCTCTGCTGCAATTAGCTTTTTTAAGCTTGTCACTTCTTCTTTTGTCTCTCACTTATCCAGTTTCCTAATGTTTTGAAGGACAAGCTGGACCCAATGTAGAAATATGCAAGTTTTCTGCTAATATATCTTTGGGAATCACCTTGTTGGTGAAAAAAATAGTATTTAATGTCAACATATGTTATTGTTGGGATTTTTCATAAATTCAGCTAAAGAAATGTGAATAAATTGTGTTTTTATGACAGGCTGCAAATGAGTGTCTAAAAATAATATTTAAAATTGTTTTGCTCATTTGTCTGTGAAGGCTCAAACATGGTTCATCCCTTGAATATGGTGCCTTTATGCTTGAATAAGTCAGTATTAAGTGGCTTAACAAAAAAGCACTTCTAAAACAATGGTTCAGGCATAAGGACTGGACTGAAAATGACTGAAAAAGCAGCCAATGTACAGAGCTACAGAGTAAAGGTCTGAGCCATTAGAAGCAAAATATAATGAAATGAAAGGTGTTTCAAGACTTTTGCACAGCACTCTATATTTACATACCATCATGCTCTTTTGGCCCTTGTGCTGTGTATTCAGAGGGTGAATGAGGACTTTGTTAACAGGTCAGGTTTCTGCAGCTTCTTCCAATTGTATCTGAAGCTCTGGGATGTATGCAGTCTGATATAGAAACATGTGAGAGGCACGCTTGCAGCTGTGTAACATCTCAGACCAATCTGAGCTACTGACAAGTGCTTAGATCCAAAAATACCACCCCCGGTCACTCTTAGAGACAAGGGCTTCATTTCGACACCGGCTATGCTATGTTATTCAGTATTCAGACTGACTTCCAAATATTGAGGATAACCTTTGTATATACTTAAAAAAAAAAAACCCCAACAGATTAGTCTTATCACTTTTATTTTCAGTTGATACATTTTCTTCACTGTTAAAGCTCGTAAAAATACACAAATCACTGAGAAAAATTCACACGTCGACAGTTTGTGAACGGAGTTCATCAGATGAAAAGCGAGACAACACCAAATTAACAATATAAAAAGAGAAGGGTAATAGTTCTTTTTACATAAGATTACAGCAGATAAAGTACATATCTGTCGCATCAGGTACAAGACAACATAATCTCAGACAAAACAGGTATGATCTAAGTGCATTAGCGCATTCCACACAGCTCAGTAATTCACTATGTTCTCTCCGGTCTGGCTGCATGACAATATTAAAAAAGACAATACGAGAAACTGATGAAATCAACTGCGTTTTGAATGTGTTACCCCAATATGATGACATCACTACATCCTCAAGGAAAAAAAATATAATGAAACCAAGCATATTCAAAGTGCACTATAACTGCTTTTGCAACTTCAATGCATTACATTTCTATATCGTTAATGCCCCAGAGATATAAACATTTTCTAGTTTTTAATAATTCTTTTGTCTCGTGTAGTGCCAAACGCCTTACCATTTATGTGTAGCAAATAGTGCACCGATTCAAACTAAGTGCTGAAAAATGTTTAGCATTCTCATAGTTGTGCAGCATGTTTCAGAAAATGTGCAGCAGTAGTGTGAAACGTAAGTAACTGAGCCAAAATATTGAAAAACCAGACACAGCTTGACCTTTTAAAATCCAGGTCAGTGGTCTGACTGTGTTTATGGGTAAGAAGGGCACCAGTTTGTACTGTATGCTGTTTAAAAACAAACAACTTTATTGCACACTGCTTCGTCGTCCCTGAGCTCTCACTTTTTCTGTTTTCCTTTAGCCTTGCTCCCTGGTTGGTCTCTGCAGGAAACACCAAAACAAAGACAAAAATTAAATACGTATCTTCCATATGTTTGTCATTTGATGCTGATCTGGAGTTTCTCAACTGTCTGCAGCACTACATAATAATCCAATAATAATCCAACCTGTGGTCCTGCTCAGGACCAGTGAGGGCTGCCTGGTGAACAACACGGGGTTGTGGTTCGTTCAAGCGAGACATGGGCCCGGTTTGCTGAAACTTGGACACTTCCTGCTGCCACTCATCATCAAAAGACTGTGCTTCAGCTGAGGGTGAGGAATTATTATCGTGTTAGGCATGGAACTTGTTGGTAACGCTTTATAATACCGCCCGCTACTAAGGACAGATTGAATTAAAAATGTAAAGACAAGCTGGTCATCTCCTGGACTTCTGTGCCCTCAAATTTGGCGTTGTAAAAGCCGTTTACATTTCTTCACCCGAAATGTTCTGATCACTTTAAACAACTGCTGTGTAGAATTCAATGACATCTAGTAAAGTTACAGGCTGAGACCAATCAAGTGTACCTCCTTCGCTGTTTTTAATCATTTAGATGAGACTATAGGGCGATGTGCACAGGATATACGCTGCCTCTCACCCTATGACAGCTCGGGAAAAACTCTGACCTTGAACTGGAATACCAGAAGAAAATTGATGGATGGACTGAAGGATGGGTCTATGGTATAGGTCAGATTTTGTGTCAACATTAAAATGTAAAAGTCCCTACAGAAAGTGTTTGATTTATCTGTACATCTACCAAGTAAACACAAAGAGCTCTTATTAAGCAATCCTGTTATTACGTAGTATTATGAACACTGCATTCCAGTTTAGCTGATACATATCCATTCCTACACACCTGCCCTTTAAGACTTTACACGACTCAGTTGGCATGTTATTTATTAAAATAAAAATATTTAAAAATGAGAAAAAAAACTAAAACTAAGGACATAATTACCCTGTAATTAAATGGAATTTCAGTGTATGTTATATGGTATTACAATGTATTTTATTTACCTACAGATACTTCAAGGTAGATGCACAATAAATGGTAAATGGCCTGTATTTATATAGAGCTTTACTAGTCCCCAAGGACCCCAAAGCGCTTTACACATCCAGTCACCCACCCATTCACACACACATTCACACACTGGTGATGGCAAGCTACATTGTAGCCACAGCCACCCTGGGGCGCACTGACAGAGGCGAGGCTGCCGGACACTGGCGCCACCGGGCCCTCTGACCACCACCAGTAGGCAACGGGTGAAGTGTCTTGCCCAAGGACACAACGACCGAGACTGACGGAGCCGGGGCTCGAACCGGCAACCTTCTGATTACAATAATAATAATAATGGATTGGATTGATATAGCGCTTTTCAAGGCACCCAAAGCGCTTTACAATACCACTATTCATTCACTCTCACATTCACACACTGGTGGAGGCAGCTACTGTTGTAGCCACAGCTGCCCTGGGGCAGACTGACAGAAGCGAGGCTGCCATATCGCGCCATCGGCCCCTCTGGCCAACACCAGTAGGCAAGTAAGGTAAAGTGTCTTGCCCAAGGACACAACGACCAGGACAGAGAGCCCAGGGATCGAACCGGCGACCTTCCGGTTACAGATGCGATTCCCAACCCCCTGAGCCACAGTCGCCCAAGGCGACTCCCAACTCTTGAGCCACGAATAACAACAAGTCAGATTTTTTTTTAAAGAAAACAAAGAAATAATTACATTGTAAGTAATTTTAAGTAATGTATAAGTAATGTCATAAAAGATGTAAGGGGCCAAGATGAATCCACTCCATTACAAATTTGTAACGTTGTTTGTTGTTCCAAAAGATTATGATAAAATTACACACAAAATTGCTTACACTGTACTAAAATTACTTTAAGTATATTTTATGTCTCATTTCCTGTAAAATAACTGACGTTACATAACACTTAAAAATACTTATGCATTAAGCAAAATTACTTACATTTACTTAGTGTATAGTTTTTTCTTTGTTTCTTGTAAAAATCTGACTTGTTGCCGCCTTACTGTAGTGTACCTACTTTTAACTTTTTGTATAAGTAAAATGACATTGTAATTTCAAATAAAATACACGGAAATTCCATTAAATTACAGGGGAATTACGCCCTTAGTCTAGGGTCGTATTATAAAGTGTTACCAACTTATCCAAACACACCATAAAACTATGGTGGTACGCTTAAAAAATTGAGGGAGAATACATTTTTGCAGCCTTTACATACAGAAATAGTAAAGTTATAACATACATTCATCCATATTTTGAAAGTCCTGGTTGAACTCCTTCTCTCCTGTTTTCTTGTTGTATTTCTTCTCAACAACATGCCCCCTGTCCTGGATGTGGTGTCCGATTTTCATCTTCTCGAGACCACTCTCAGAGTCTCTGATTGCTTGCCGGGTCTCCTTGATCTGGGGCGTGTTAAAAATAAGCACATATCATTAAAGTCATGTGACATAGGAGTTACAAGGAAAGCTGTAATAATACCAATAAAACAAGCTCATATTGAGAGTATATGATAGTCAAAGTGTAGACGTTTCTCATGTTGAAGTGGAAACTTACAGCACTAACATGCATTTAGTTTTGATATAATATAGTACAGTAATACATCCACAGGGTTACTTACCCCTCCTGGGGCACAGCGTGTTGACGAGGTTGCTTGGTAGACCTTGGGAGGCTCATTTCCAACCTTTGAATATGTCATTACTGATGAGGAGCGAAATGAGTGGGTGTTTGAATCTGCGGACTCCTGAAACACACAGAAACAAATACTGTCAGGCAATCGCCTTTTGTATAACATAATTTTCAATATCAATTCAGTTTTAGTTAAATCGTTCCAAATCACAACAATATTTGCTTTAAGGCACTTTATATTGTAAGTTAATAGAGAGAAAACACCAACAATCGGACAACCCACTATTAGCAACCACTTGGCAACAGTGGGAAGGAAAAACTCCTTTTAACAAGAAGAAACTGCCAAGAGAAACAGGCTGAACGTAAACTCACAAGGTTTCTGTGCATTCCCTCCATCCTACTTCTCATGCTGGCCATCATGTTGTCAAACACACCGAAAGGGTTTCTCATCAAGTCCTGCACAGACACAATGGGAAAATAATAACAGTCATTTGACGGCTGGCCTCACATGGGTCACAAAACATTTTCAGCTCATAAACAGCCGCAGCATGCGTACAAACATACATTTAGCACAGTGAAGTCCGTACATGTATCTTACACAGTTGCTGCCCGGGACACATTTTATCACTTCACAATACTGTATCACGTTACCTCCTGGCATTCGTGACTAAAGTTTAAGCAAGTACAGCAGAGGATTCCTTGATCTGGATTTTCCTTGCATAGAGATATTAAAAATGGATAACTTCAAATGTTTCTGTGCTGCTTTTGTCAAGCCGGGTTTTCCCCTAATTAAATGGACCCAGATCTTACAGAAACAGATGCATCATCAGCCTTATACTTCAGAAACTGCAAACCACTATGGTTACATCCTCATAACTTCTCAGAGTAAGACAAAGACCAATCACATTTTTTAAACTACTATTAGCTAGACATAATCTTAATTGTGCCAAACAGCGATGATGATGCCACAGTTGAGACCATTATAAACTAGATTATGTAAAACTACTAAAGCAACCCGCCAGTCATTCCACATACTGGTCACAGAGTTTTCATAGGAATTATTCATTGTATTTTTTTCAGAAGTTTAAAATAGACTCTGTCTTCATGTATTCTGAGTATTGTTACAAGTAATGTATGTGTTTGGGTGTAATCTAGCACCACAATAATATTTATGTTACTAATCATCTCCCAAACACCATTTCATGATTAACTTTGACTTTAAAGTGTTAAAGCCTTGAAAGAGTAATTTGATAGTTTAAATTTGGAGTTCAATTCAGTTTTACAACATTAGGGAAAAACCCCAAACAATATGTTATGAGGAAATACTCAGGGTTTATGGGACTGTGAGGAACCATCCATTACAACTGGTTACAGGGTAAGGGGAAACAGAAGAGAAAAAAGGAGAGCATAGAGAGACATGGACAAGACATTTTTGCAGAGAGTTGGCAGAAGTTTATAGCATGGAGTAGTGGCATATAAATGGATCAGAAGAAATGGTCGATGAGTGCTGGTTCCTGGACAAACAGTAGTGGACAGAACTAGTTACAGACTTAGGAGCACACACATAGCCTATATATGAGAAAGTCACATGAGTTTTAATGAACAAAAGAGAACTCTACTGACCGTATTGTCAATCCCACCAAATGGCAACAACGACCGGCTCATATCCTGGGGAGTCAAACAACACCAGTTTAGCAACACAACTTCACACACAATATTTGAATAATTTGGAACAGTAATAGTAAAAATGTCTGCATTATACACTTGTGATCATAAGTTCACATGTACTTGCCCTCATCACGTTGAATGACATTGTAGAACCTTTAGCACTACTCATTAAATGATTGGTGTATGTATTTATTTGAGCCTATATGCTTCCTTTTGACTCAATGTGGGTTAGAGAAAATCTGTATGCTGTGCAATCATTTTACCCTGGAAAAAAAACCCAGTTCAAACAAATCATTAAAAGCCTCAAATTAGCATGACATTGATGCCCATGATGAGTGTGTGTAAACTTTGGACAACAACTGTACATACATGTTCTAGCTCAGTGATATGTTGCTACATACAAAAACTGTAGACTTTCTGTGTTTGCTGTGGTTATTGCCAGTAGCTGTTAGATTTTCATACATCAGTATGTAAGCCCTTGACACAGTCACACACAACTCCCCACATAGCTCAAAGCACAGGCGTTCAAGGCCTTGAATCTTCTGGAAGTGAAAGGAGTGAGAAACCAGGAGGGGCCGGCCTGCAGGCTTCATTCAGAGTCTGTGTTCCCTCGGCCAAAATCACAGGTGTTTGTGACCCTTTGACCCTGGATAAACATCTCAACTGCCATCATGATGTGTGCCAATGGATTTTCAGTGAGTGTGATGCACAGTGGTATTGTGCGTGATCAGTGGGGTGTTGAGTGACTTGTGTTCCAAGTGTAATTGGGTCGCATTGCCAGAGATTAGTGTGGCTTGAACACTGAAACTGAGCTTCATTCATTCTAGGAAGGCTTCAGTGGGCAGGGTGGACCACTGAGGACAGGAATCTCACAGCGGTCCCAGAGTCCAAGGCTGCTCTCTCAGCTCTTTTCAAAGGTCAAGCTGATGTAAAATGCTCCTGACCCGTATCTATGAGGCCCTCACAGCCATTTTTATCCCACAGTGGCATCTGTGAACTAATAAATGCCAGTTACATATCTGCCAGCATTATATTTAGACCAGGGTTGAGCAGAGGAGAGACTGAGGGTGAAAAATAATGTGGTCTACATGTTACACATTATTTTTGGCTGGTGGATAGCTGAAAGTTGATCTTTTCTGTCTGTCAGTTTGATATTAAACCTACAACTTTGCATCCCGAGGCAGGCTGCAGGAACCAAAGAAGTGATAAATCACCAGAAAGTTTTTTGTTAAATTTGTTCTCTCAGAGCTAAACGACTACAGAGAAGGTAAAGAGGCACTGAGTCAGGTGACTAACATTAATAGGCGAATAAAGCCAACTTTCTACATTTTTATAGATTTTTTTATTCAGTGTAAACAGAATATTAATCAGCAACAAAAAAAAGAGCTCACACCTTTGTAACCCTAACTAAACAGAACCAACTGTAGAATTACAGTGAGGCTTGATTGTCAGTGATACTTTTGTAAACAAATGCCTTTATGAAGACATGTTTTGAAATGTAATATAAACCCGGTGGTTGATATTGGCAAGCGACAGAGAAATGTGAATACTCAAAGCAGCCATGGAAGGTAAGGCAGGACTTACTGTCCTGCTGAGAATCTAATGCTTGGTAAGCGAATACAAGAAGTACAAGCCTTCCAGCATTTATGTTGTCAGTGTGTGTGTGCCATTGCATCCATGTTACTCTGTAAGCTGCGACTGTGCGTAATTATGCTTGTGAAGATGTTTTATTGATGTATTTTTGCGTGCACATTTGTGCCTGTGATATTGGAGAACAGTTAGAGGGAGCGAGTGAGCTGTCTGTCGTGCAGCCACTAATTGCAGCACCATTGCCAAGGCACATTCTGCCAAACAGATGGATGAAAAGAGCAACAATGAATAAGCCGAGTGTCCGTGACATCTGTACATACAAGCCACTGCAAAGACAATAACACAGCTGCACAGCTTCAGACCACTCTTGGGCGGCATTTCTCCTTATCTTCAGATAAATGAGGCAAAGCAGAGACTTAATTTCATATGTCTTACCACACAGTAGGTCTTCTGATTGTTGTTTTAACAAAACAGTGTAAGAGAACGCTAACACAACAGGTTTCTGTAAACCAGATTTGCTGTTAGAGGAAACAACAGAGCAGCACAACAGCTTTCAGTGTAGCCCCTTTCTTGTCCTTGACTTGAAGGAGGAAGTGTCTGTTCTGTTATGTGTAGACTATAACAGGGTGAATGAAGATCCACCGTTCGATGTTTATTCAGTGCCCCAGGCTGATGAGCTCCTGGACCAGTTAGGGTTTTCAAAACCCTGTGTTTGGAACACTGTCAGATTTGACATCTCAGCAGAGTACAAGCTGAAAGCCGCTTCTTTAGTCTGTCAGTTTGTGGTACTCCCTTCTAAATTTTCTGGGTCTCCATGATGTGTTGTATCCACATGCAGCATACACTGCACATATCTGGATGATGGTAGGATTCCAAGCAAATGCTGGGAGAAACATGACATGGTGCATGATGGGAAGCATTATCCAAAGTTAAAGTTTACTCCAGTAGTCACTGGGACATTAAAAAAAAGTCTGATTAAAAAAAAAGAAAAAAAGAAAAGAAAGGTTTTTAAAAGACCTAAATTCCTGGGATTTGTAAGTTATGAGTGGGTGTTTTTTTGCTGAACTGCACAGCTCTAACAAGGCCCCTGACCAACCTAACTAAGATTGACTCAGATCTGGTGAAGCAGCCACTCTGTAGAGAACCACACCTCCGCTCACCTTACCTCTCTCCTATTTATTCTGCAGGCTGATGCTTTAAACAAGAGGGTGAAGCAGTTCAGAGCAATCCGTCAGTCCCACTTTCTAGGATTTGCCTTGTATCCATGACCCCCTGCAGTGCCTCCACTGCTTGAAGGAAACCTAGATCACCTGGTGGTTCTGTCTTTTCAGTGTTTTAAGCTCAAGGTGGTCTATAGGCTGTGCGTGCAGATAGTTGTGGCAGACTTCCTCTCCCACTCTCATTAGACAAGTAGTAAGAGCTTCCCTCTCAGCTGGCATTAGCTAGTTAAAGGTATGGTGCTAATAAAGAGAAAGCAGACAGCTGGCGATTCAGGGCAGGCTTCTGATGTAAGTCATTATCAAGGATATAAATACAGGCTCTCATGAGGTAGTGGGATCAAAGCAGGTGACGGGAACTAAGTTTGACTAAAAGCAGGCAGTGGAGGGGCGATTTGGAAAAGGTTAACGGGTGCAGTAGCAGGTCTAAACTAACCCTTGGCCTATCTACTCGTTATTTCATTACATCGAGGACAGTTAACATCAAAAAGTTCCGGTCATCTGGTCAATGAATACTGTCTAACCATCATATCTTGAGGAAATATGTTGCAAAGCCATGGCCTTAAGCTCAGGGTATAAGACAAATTGCATGCAATAAAAGATTATTGCATGCAATTGCTAATTAAATGCAATGCTATTATTGGGATAGCATTGCATTTAATGATGACAGACCAGCTAAAGTAATATCTAAATAAACACTTATCTTCAGCAGAGAAAAGCAGAGTTCTTTGGGGTCATATGCCTTGGAGTTTTCAAGCTTTAAGACTGTGCATGTTTTTGCAAGAAAGCAGTGTGTCAGTGGAACAATGCACTATAAATAGGGCTCTTCAGGGCTAGATATAACTGTCCTGAGAGGCCAAGGGGGTTGCCCTTTCCCAAAACCAAAGACTCACATGGACCCATACCTCAGTGAGAGGTGCCAGTGGCAGGCTTCCAGTATAGCCTTAGTAAACTCAAAATACCAGCCATCTGTGGTTATAAACTCACAGATCATAAGTGTTACACTTAAGCAGAGGCTTCATTCATTTCCCTTGTAGAGCTAAACTGGTGGTGTCTATTACATGTTAGCTGAGTTTACAAGTTGACGAAACACGTTCTCACCCTGTGTTCGTTTCTCAGTGGATGGGATGAACTGGGATGTTCTACCATCTCGTGGCCACGGTTTCTCCCATCCATTAGACTTGGCATAAGGGCCCCACCGAAAGGCTCGGAGAAGCTACGCATCATCTGCCGCATATGCTCCCTATGTGCACGGAAAGGATCCCTGTGGGAAAGGAAGAAGTAGTAAAGACAAAGTGTGTCTCAATATTCGCTAAGGAAAAGAAAAGGAAAAGAAAAAACAGAAATAAAAAAAGATTTATGTTTACATGTCAGAATGACTTACATCTTTTAGTTACATGAGCTTGAAACACATTATAGACAAAGTCTTTACTGAAGACAACACACTGAAATATGAAGGACTCCTAATATAATTTTAGCCACCTTTAACACTTGCCTTAGAAGTCGGGTCAAGTGTGGCTGCCCTAACTAAGTGATAGCACAGTGCCAGTGTAGACACTATACTACACTTTCTGCAAACTGCACTGGCTCGTCCTTGTAATGATAGAAAGCTGCATCAAAAACAAATATGGACACAAAGTAACGCCCTTGTATTTATTTTTAACAAGTAAAGGGGTTCACATTAAAACCAACTATAACAACTTAAACTTATTAAAAACTGTATCATATCACAGTTACTGTGCTCGGTGCAAAATTGCAGTAACACGACTAAGTCAAGGAAAACTATCAGGCTGTTATTGTCTTGTATATTGCACATCTAATTAACCGAACAACAGATAACACAGTCAATTTAGTTAGGTCTAATGTGCCAATGACAGATTTTAATAAAAACAATATTCCCACTGCTGTTCATCCGCGTGATAAATTGACAAATACATACACGAATGAAGATTTAGCAAGACTTCCAAACTGAAAACCCAACAGATTTGAACAGTGACAGCTCTTAAGAAAAATTTAACACACTGGTTCAGTTACTCACGAGGCGAACGGATCTTCATCAAACTCCCTGAGACTGCTGTTGAACATTTTCAGGTGTTTTCGAAGCGGTAAAGTTCTTCTAGAAAAAATCCGCCACAGGTGTCCGGAGCTCGCCGCTCAGCCTCGGTATCGTTACTATAGAGGCGATGACAGGCAACCTGATGTTAAAAACAAAGTCGCGCTGACTGCAGACCACGTGGTACGAATCCGTCCCTCGAATTGGCGGGTTCATCATGGGGTCCGCGCGCTGTCTGTTGTGGCTGGCTGCTATGGCAACGCAACTCTCGAAATTTCTTGGAAAACTGAAGTTTCTTGTCCTGTTCATGTACGTTGCTGCAAAAAGTTGAAGTGTGTTTATCAGACTTATTCAGACAAGGAGCTGTTACATTCATACAGTAAGCTATGCCACTAAATAACAAAAAAAAAGTAGACATATCGGTGACATGAGGGAACTCTCTGGAGCATTTGCTGGAGTGATTCTTGGAAGACATTTGTAAGAGTGGCTCTGTTTAAACAGTAACCCTATCCCAGAACATGCCAGGAGGCCATGCACACAAGTAAAAGTTGCACTTAACCCCATGCAAGCGCCCACACAGGCAAGCTTAATTTTGTCGCTTAGTTAATCACACATTCTTATTTATTATTTCATCGCAACACTCACTATTTCGAGAGTGCTTGAGTGACACAGTGCATCCTAGAAGCAATATAGATAACCATCTGGCAGTTCCACAAATAGACCTGAGTGTAGACTCAGCTCTGACTTGGATCCAATCTTGCTGAAACATGGATACAGCACTAAAAACAAACACAAACATAAATAACTAAGAAGCACACATCTGATATATATATGTGTGTGTTATCTATATATATATTTAGGCCCTAGGCAGATGAGAAGTCATCCGTTTCATTCTTATGCAACGCTCCATGGTGTAATTTGGAGCCTTACAAATAAAATGCAAAATGTCAAAGTTTGTGTTGTTTCTTTCATGTCACGTCCAATTCTACTTCATTCACACAAAAGCACAAGACAGCTTTCATTTGCACAAACACACAGAGCACTGTGTAGCTCACCTGTCACTTCTTTTTATTTTACTTCCAAGGCTCCAGGCTTCCTTGGATTTTTTTTAAGTGGTCTTGATCAGTAGTTCTTCGTGCTTTCAGATGCTCTCTCAAAGTTTTCCTTTGGGTGTTAGCTGCTTTTCCCACTTACTTTCAGTCAGGTACCTAACTCAAGGGATGAACCAGTTGGGTCCAGTGGTACACATAAATGACTCAAAGACAGTAAGTATCTACAGCCATCTGCAAAACATGGTGGTGCTGTCATTGTGTGGTGCTGTCATTGTGTGGTGCTGCATTTCAGCCGGTGGTGTTGGAGATATTGCAAAAAGTTGATGGAAAATTTTTGATTGATGCTGAAATAACATGTGGAAAGCACCTGACTGGCAACAGTGTGATTTTTCAGAATAACAATGATCCAAAACACAATACCAGTGCAGTAAAAGCATATCTGGATAGGGAAAAAACAAACAAAAAAAACCCCAAACCAGACACACAAACACAAACAGCCATAGTTTGGCCTCTCCAGAGCCTGGACCTCAGTTAAGGTAGTTAAAGCTTGGACCTTAACTGACAGTAAGATTTCCCTTCATTAAATATGAAATGTGTAAAAACAAAAGAAAAATGCCGATCTTAACAAAAACACACACAAACAGCACACATTGAAACCAAAAAATGTTTATTTGTACAAAGTTTCACTAGTCTGTATAATTACTAAGAGAAATTAGAGGAAGGGGGATAAAAACATATTGTGATGTCCTGAAACATGAGAAAATATGACAGGTGCTAAAAGAAAATAACACCAAACATGACTACATGAATGAGGTTCAAACGCAGACTGAAACTGTCCTGGGAACAGGAAAGACTTCTCGGGTCACCGATGCTGCTCAGGGCACAGGGCTTCCCATCAGCCTCTCCTGTCGCAGCGAGATCAGCCTTAGCAGCCACAGCTCCTCAGCCTTCTCCTTGTCCAAAAACAACTGCAGACCAACAACGAGAGGATATGTTAGTAAACACAAAGACAAAAGGCACATCTGTACTATGGACTGCTATGAAACCATACAATCATTTTCTTTGATTTTGTTAGTGTACCAAGTCACTATGATTGAGAAGAAATCACAGTAGAATAAAAAAAATTTTTTTTTATCTGATAATAAGAAATTGAAATCCTCAATAACTATGACCAAACGGAAACAGCACAAAACAGTTTGATTTTGATTTCTGTAATGAAAATTCTCACACCTGAGAAATAAAAACCACACAATCTTTTCTTTAAAAATTTGATTTGAACAATCCATCAAATACACAGATATTTAAGAGTTAAACCTATATTAAAGCAGCATCTTTAAAAAAAGAAAAGTGATATGGAAGCAATCCCTCTCAATGATCACATAATCCAGTGTACGAAATATGTGGCAGTGGATTTATTTGAACTGACCCTGACATGCTGTTATTAAAGATAGCTTGTTTTATCTAAGACTACATTGCAAAAGTGAAGCCATTCCTCTGTTTGAGAGAACTACCCATGCCTTTATTTTGTCTCGACTCGATTATTGTACTCTTCTTTATTCAGGTGTCAGTTTGTTGTTGGTTAGCCAAGTACAGCTGGTCCAAAACACTGCAGCGCGGTAATTAACTGACTATCTCCTATACTAGCATCCCTACACTGACTGCCAGTCAGTTTTCAAATCAATTTGAAGTTTTCATTAGTTGTTTTTAAGCCACTACATGGATTAGCGTCCTAGTACATCTCCGATCTTTTAAGTTGCCTCATTCCTTAAAGATCACTGATGTCTGCGGAGCAAATGCTCCCAGCTGTGCTGAGATCCAGATTAAAGCACAGAAGAGATTGGGCCTGATTCGGCTTTTTTCTGGCACAAAATATGTCTATGTATCTAATCTAATATTTAATATCTAATATGTAGAGCCCTACAAAAAAGAAACACATTGCCATGTAGCTAAATATGCTTAATTAAAAAAAAAAAAGAAAAAAGTTATATTTTATGGCTACTGCAACATGCAACATCTAGCCAAAAAAGCTTCCACCTGGATTTAGCTAAGAAAGCAGGAAGGAACTTTAAACACTCTTAAACAACCATGTTGGAAGACACTAGCATACACTGAAAAATCTCATGATACATGCCAAACTACTAAAATTGTGTTATGACCTTGTTCACTATCTTGTTCAAAGAATAAATGTAGTCATTAAAAAAATCTAATGATCTGAGAAAGCTATGTTTAATGGTGAAGGTAAGTACTTTTCCACAGACGCCATGTGAAGAAAACTCACTAAACAGCTGTGTGGTATTAAAAAAACCCACGCTTATCAGTGAGGCTAAGACTTTGATTTGGTATGAAGCATAAAGATTGGATTCTGCAGCAAAGAAAAAGGTCACATGGTTGGATGAGTCCAGATGTTCCTGCTTCCAGATTGGTGGGTGCATGGGGTAAGGAGAGAAATAGCATGCCTCATGGCTACTGTACATGCCTGTAGGGGGCAGTGTTATGATTGGGGGTTGTTCCAGTTGGTTAGATCTGGATAGAGCAGCATCGCGCATCCAAATAAAACGAGATCAGCTGAAAACCTGAATTTAGTGAAGTCATGCATGAAATAATTTTCACACATGGATTGGCCACCACAGAATCCAGAATCCATTGATCAATCATAACATAGTCACCAGCTCCAGGTGACTCTACATCCTGAATGAAAATAAATCAGAAGTAAATCAGTTAAGTTTCCCTGTAAGTAAGAGAGCACGACATGGAGTAGTCTGTGCTGCTCGCTGAGACCCATGAGGACAGATTAATGATGCTGAAATACAAGTGAAGTCTTGGGCACCTTACACATCTTATCAGTCCTTTTCTATCTACTCAGCCCTAAATGCACATAAGGAAAACCTTAAAAAAAAACCATGTAACTCTCTTCTTGTCCCATAGGCCTAGGTGGATGTAAAAGCCTGGTTATAGAAAAGACCAACGCATGCGACTTGCATTCACCTCAGTGCTTCACCAGCAGTAATGATATTGATTGCAAGTGGGGTATAAAAACTGCTGCTGCAAGTGCCTGATGAATGAAGGCATCTGTTTATTACAAAGTAACATAATGACTGCGAGGCTGTGAAGCAAGACGCTGAGACACAGGGGGAAAATTGGAAGATCATTTCTATATTCACTGCATGTGTTTGTGTGAGGGTGAGAGATAATGTTGACATGCTGACTATGTGTACATACTGTACATCTATGTGGTGATGTGTCCATTATTATGCAGATTGCAGCGCAAACCCCGGGCATGCCAATCCTTCATTCCTAACCTACGCTGCTTACAGCTGCACTGCATGTTGGCTCCGTGTTAGATTCAGCACCAGTGAGTTCTTGTCTGTCGGCCCTGCGCTGGTGTCACGGTGCTAATGAGGCTGTGTGTGTGGGATGACAGTATCTGAGCTGGGCTAATGGGACTCATCTGTTCTAATTGGAAGTAGAGCTGGAGCTGGAGCAGGGGCTGGGGCCCGCCTGGGGCATATTGCTACCATACATCAGCCTGTCTAAGGGTGTGTATGTGTGCGGATTTGGCTGGGGGGCACTGTGTGTGTATGTAAGATGGTGTGTGTGTGTGTGACGGGGGTTATCTGCATACATCAGAACATAACTTAGTTTCCCCAGTGGAGATAGATGACTGGGAAGCCCCAGGGAGCGTTATTGGAGTTTAAAGTTTTCCTTCTCGTTTTTCATCGTTGGTCGGCAGAAGAGGAGGAGGTGGTGATGTAAGGCGGCACTAAACTGCTGTAGCACAGTGTCCTGCTTGCTATATGCAGGAGTGGTGTATCTAGTGGTGATGACAGCAGCAGCATTTTTAACATAAAAACTTTACAAAGTTTGTCCACAAATCGATAAATTCAAGCGACACAAATGACAAGATCAACTTCAGCGATGCCTCAGGATTAGAAACTCCTCACTGGCTCGGAGGCTGTTAAAAAGTTGGCTTTTATGGAGAAGAACGACAGCTTGTGGGTCATACTGTAGCAGAGGAAAACAGCAGAAGGGTTTGCCTGGTGAGAACTTACACTTGGATGAGCAAGCGTGTCAGTGTCGCTGTATACTATTGATGTGGGAAGTGTGACGTCCTGCGAATATGCCCTCTCTGGCTCCTGCTTCACCTCAGGCAGCTCAGTCTGTACTCACAGGAATACACAAAAGCGCACATACAAAATTTAAAATGAGCACAGAGACTTGCCTGAGTGTACAAAAAAAAAGTTCAATGAATTACAAAAGTTCCAGAAAGGTCCAGAGGACTAAAACAAAAACTTTCACAACTGCAGTTTCAGGATTCCTACAAACAATGTAAAAAAAAAACACTATATAGATTTGAATATACAGAACATGTACAGACTATATATGCACAATTGTGTGATAGAAAACAATCATTAAATGCAATATGTCACTTCTCCAGCAGATGGCAGTGAAACCCTGGCCTAATGCAGTATATCTGAGGAAAGCAGAGTACTGATAAGCATCAGCTTGTATCCTGAATGCAATACATTTATCTGTGCATGTAATAAGGCAGTGTGATATCTTATATATTCATCCGAGGATGTCAGCCAGCTTGTGTCTTGTGTGAGGCATCAAATAAGCAGAAAGACAAGTCCACATAGGTCTATTAAGCTCTTTTTGCGCTGGTGATTACTGAAGTTTAAAATCTGGAAATATAAAAATATTAAAACACAGCTTTGTGACAGGTGAGCCTGGCCGGTCAAACAGCAACAACACACGCATGTTGTTAATGTTGTTGCAGTTACAGACACGTAACGTACACGTATTAGGACGAAGGCTCTCTACTAGATTTTCATCTGTACAGTCAAAGCTGATAGAAGGAAATGTGACTATCCATTTACTTAAAGCTATTGTCCTTGTTGTTAAGATGACATGTCAAAATGTTTGCGTTGCAAAGTCCATTCATGTTTCAAACACTTCTAATACCAGTCTCAGAGCAAAGGATTACTCAGCTGGAAAGATCCATTTCACAATAATTTGGCAGGATAAACAAATCCAAGCGAGATCTAAAACATGCCGATTAATAAGCACCATGCTGTGCCAAATATCTGATAGTAAAAGCAGTCATTATATTTTCCCGGGAACAATATGCTGAATTCACATTTTTTACTCAATGAAACTTGCTTAAAAGGGGAGAAATATTTCTTATGAGCTACGGGACCAGATGTTTAAGGTTTCACTGGGTTCTCCTCATTAACAGTTAATTATATACCATTAATAAACTCCACTCACAGATACACTACTATAAATACCAAATCCACTTCACAAGAGGGAGCGAAGATATGCCGAAATACATTTCAATTATGGGCAAACATATTTGGAGATTTTGGGACAACATAGTTTAAATGGGTCAATTATCTGTGTATTTAAAAGAACAGTATATATATATAGCCAAAATACACATAAATAATATGAATTATTAAGATCTATCAGTAATACTTGACTCAAAATTGCCCCAAAAGAAGAGCTGGTTTAAACTTGAACTAAAATACAACTAAAACCTGAGTGTTCTTAAAAACGCAACTCATTAAAGAAACATTTTCTTTATCAATTTAAATAAAATAAAATATTGTAGTTCATCTTTTAAAATTGATCCTGGTAAATTTATGTGAAAGGCGTTCTAAACAGAAAGCATACTTTGCATGTGCAACCTGTGCAGCCTGCTGGTGCCAGAGCACGCTGGCTCAGTCCATTTCAAATTGCAACCACACGGGTCTTGACCTTTGTCAGACTCACCAAGCTATGTCACAAAAGTCTGTGCAGGCTTGCTGTCACATGTTGTCGCCTATCTTTTCAAAAGAGCCATGAGCCCCAACAAATCGAATTCCTGCTCCTTTGGAGACACGAACATTTCAATAATGACTTCTGTGTTTTGTCTGCATCTGCACAACCAGAGGGGGGAGAAAGAAACAGAGAGGGAGACAGAGGATGGCTGTTGCCTGCTGTGGCTTTTGTGTGGGTGCTGCCGCTTTGGAGGCGGCGGAACAGTGGAGCGTCTGATGAAACCGTCTCAGGTCGGAACAAACAGCGCTGAATGGGAATGTTTGATTTGGTCTGGGCTGTCTCTGGACAGACGGCACAGCATTGCAGAGAGGGAAATTCAATAAGAGATGGAGTGAAAAGCTAGAGACAGTGAGGGGCAGGGAGAGAAAGACAGACAGAACGCACCTTTATTTCATCCCTGGATGATTTGAAAGCCTGAGGAACAAAAGAATCACTCTCGATGGCCTCAATGTCCTTTATCCTTCGCACTTGCTCCTCCAGAGAAGTTCCCTCTGAAACACATGTAACACAGAAGATATGAACAAAAGCACACACACACATGTACACAGACACACACGTGTGTGTCAGCCAATCCTTGTCATGTTCTGAAAGGCACCAGATTTCATGTGGATTGGGCTATGGCTCTTTATAATGCCCTTTGACACATACAATATCAAATATCTGATATTCCCCTATTTTAATCTTGGCCTCCATGAAAAAAGGAGCCTTGGCTTAGCCAAGGGCAAAGAGTTCCTACAAAAGCCAGCAGGGGAAAAAAAAATACTAACAGGATAATAGCCAGACAGTGAATTACACTCAGATAATGCATTCTAAAATAATCAAAAATATGAACACAAACTCACTGCAATGGAATTTCATTATGGAGACTAAATGTGATTAGGTTTCATACAGTTTTCATGCATCAGAAAGTATTTTGCTCGGGCTTGTCCAATCAAACAAAGAGACACAAAGGGTTTCAATAAATTACTCTTGGATATAAACACACCAGGATTCTGCATATCAGATAATAAAATCATTTCAAGAATTCGAGAGCAGTCTTTGTAGCGTAGGAGGGCAAAAATAGGTGTGCCGGGAAAGTTAGCGACGGGAAAAAAAAGAAGAAGAAGAAAAAAAAAAGAGAAAGTCTGAATGCCGCTATTATTCTCTGCCTGTCAATCTTTCTACTGATCAGTCAATATTCATCCCTCTCTCCCCCATCCATCCGTCCTCTCCTGCACTCTCCCATCTCTCTATCTGTCAATCCAGCAGACATCCATGTTTCTCTGCAGCACTGATGTAGGCTGTGTCGTGAAAAGAAGTACACAAATGTGAACACACACACACACACAGAACGGGATACAAGTGCTTCGGCATGCATAGGTGTTCGCAAACTTACATACTTACACTTGTGGCTTGCATAAATCTGTCCATACTACACACTCGCTCACACACACTCTCACTTTGTGCATTTGGAGCTAATAGCGGGAATTAATTCAATCCATTAGCAGCTACAGAAAGGGTGTCACAACAGATATTCATGGCCCTGGTGTTTAATGAATAAATGAATATTTGTTCCAGCTTTCACAGCAAAGCATCACACGCTATCAAACACATACACATACATACACAGGCGCATACACGTGCGCACACACACACACCCTATTAAAGTTCATAATAGCACTCAAACAAACTCGGTTTTGATTTTAATGCAGTCCAGAATTGGACAAGTGAGTGACAAGTGGAATTAAGCCTTCCTATATGACAGACTATCAGCTTGTCATCCTGTGCGGGAAGATGCGAGCGTAGACGCACTGCACAGCAGCTCCAAAAATAGTCATTACCTTGACTGGGCTGCTAGATGAAGTCTGAACACTGGCCCAATATCCTCTTCAAGACTGTGGCCTGTCCTTCACACCACTATCACACCACAGCTCGCTGCACGAGCATCCGCGCGCTCGCATGAAAACTAATGCCTGTGACTGGCCGACAATTAATTCAGCACATTAATTCGCTTTTTTTTTTTAATTACCCCATCTCTATTGTCCTTTGAGCATGAATGCCCTATATAAACAATCACCACACAAACAGCTACACTGACATGTATCCGCACACATACACACACTCCATATCTGCTAGCATCTCCTTGTCAGGCCCGTCTGTTGCTGGGCTGTCCGTGCGCGCTGCAGGAATCCATTAAGAGCTCAGACTTTTTGACAAACACATTATTGGTAGATAAAATGACTTCCATATGCTGTTTGTCAGATGTCAGCGGGAAAAGATATGTATTTCATGAGAAAATCCAAAATAATGGACTTTGAGTGCGGGCCTAGCAAGCTCAGAGGCAGACAAAAATCAATACTCTAGCTGGGTGAGCGCACTCTGCAGCTCGGAGAGGTCAAAGTTGATATTTAATATTGACACATTATCTGGCAAATTAATTTAACAGGTCGACTCGATTGTCACCGCATTAGGAACGCGTCTCTGTCAGCGATGAGAGGAGGATGAAGTGAAAGCAGATAGAGAGAAAGCAGATGCAGAAAATGAGACGGGAAGGAGAAGGAACAAAAGTAGACACAATTAAATGCGCAGTATGCACTGCTTTAAATTAAGTTATTTCTTTATCTCTCGGTGGCATCTGTCTGGATTCTCAAATGCACTCCAACCATTACTTTGACCGAGGAAATGAAATAAAAATCAGTCAATAAACTTTTCTCATGCATCTGCAGATTTGAATAATGGATAGTGACAAACCAATGTATGTCAGCATGCGTTTGTGTCCTTGCATGATTACATCCACACGAGTGTGTGTGTGTGTGTGTGTGGGCGCTCTTAGGAGTCAGAAAACTAACTTACCGTCTCATTACTGAAATTAGTTAGATAGACAGCAGTGCTGATGAGTGGCTCAGAATCAATAGGCTATTGTTCGCTCTAAATAGCTGTTTGTCCACTTCATTGATTAAGACCCAAAGACGGGGAGAGAAAATCAAACCAGCAAATGGAAACAGATTTCCGCTCATCTCCTTCAGCCTTGAAGACGAGAGCGCTAAGCAGCAGTTGCGCCTCACTGCCAGAAGAGGGGACTCTTCAACAACACATGCCCACATGAGAGTCGAAGCCCTGGGCTATGGCAGCATTGTCTTTGTATACTTGACTTCGGTCTGCTGTTTGTCAATCAGGAACAGTGGAGCTGAATATATTACTGCTGCTGATTAATTCCAGTAACTGACTGACCTAGCGTGTCTGCCAAAGCACCATAGCACTTGTTTTGTAAATAAATAAATAAAAAGGAAAACAAAATGCTTGTTTAATTGCATTGTTGTAAAGTGCGGCAAATCTTTGGAATAATAAGGCAGGGAAATTAAAGGCGGTTAATGATTTTATTAAAATCAATAGGCCAACCGAGCTCCTGTGTTTATGATGGGTAGTATAATGTGAGACGAGCAATACATGTATTTGTGATCTGCCAGAAAAAAAAAAGTCGATTATAATTTTTAATATTTAATCAAAAAATAAAGCATTTCAAAAAAAAAAAAAAAAGATTCAAATTGACACAAAGTAAATTTTATCCCGGTTTATTTTTTGACACAACAGTTATTTCTCAAATCCCTACAAGACGTCTGAATGAACATTTATCCAACTTTTGCATCCCATGCCCGACTTTCAGATGTGCACGTAAACGTGCTTGCACATCACAGCATCTCTCAGTGTCCCAGGTTTCAATAATGCGCCTCTCTCTCCTCTGCCCCCCTGCACCGCACTAAAGATGTGTAATTCAATGCTCAATTTAGGCCTGTCTCGGTGGAGATTTTTTTGCCTGCTAATTGATAGAAATTAAGCCATTAATCAAGCCACTAGCCATCATTCAACCCAGGGAAGATGAATACAAACTTTCATAATAACCACCTTCCCCATTTTAGCCCTCATTAGCATTAATTTTTAATGTAATTATGCTATTCTTTTACACTGAGCTCATAAATTACTGCTCTTTTGTTGCTGGCTGGCCTTGTAAAATCCAAAGTAATGCTTTGTAGTCTGATCTTTAAGGCAATTACTGGCTTCTTCACTCTTTTATCTCCCTGCATTTCCAATAACCTGCTCTCTAATGATTTATCTCCGCTGCACCCCCCCTCCCTCCCCCACCATCATCCCCTTCCTCACTCTTTCTCTAGCTCTGCACCAGCGGCCAAATGCCCAGCTGCCAGCCTCCGCCTCCAATCCCCCATCCGCCCACATTCTCCCCATCTCTTTTCAGCAGCCCCAGATACATTTGGGGATGCACAAAAACGCATGCACGGATGCTTGCCTCCGCCAGCTTAACTGTATTAACGCACCACACTCACACGTGTATGAGGACATCCAGACAGTGTGTGTGTGTGTGTGTGTGTACACAGCAACTTTGTTTACTATCTCCTTAAAGTAATTTTCCATCTCACCCATCATTAGTAAATATCCAGCTCCAGCAATGGCGACAACACCCAGGGAATGCCAAGGTAAGAGACTGCCGCTGCATCTCTCTCTCTCTCGGCTGGTCTCCTGTGGGTCTTACCTGTAGGCTAACTGCTCTTGTTTATGTAACCCCTGAGCTGAGCAAACTCACACATGATCGCATGCACGCACACAGGCACACACTCGCCGAGCTTGGCATCAAACAGCTGAGTTAAGCTTAGCAGGGCTGTGTGCTGGGGGCGATAGAGGGGCTCCGGTCTGGCCCTGTTCTCAGCAGCAGCATCCTGGCTGCATCAAAGTCTTTACTGTATGATTCTCCGGGCCCAAACAACAGGCTGCTCCGATGCATAACTGGGAATTGGACTAAATAACAACAACAGGAAAAAAAATAAATAACCAAAAGGTTACTTATTAAAATTGTCGGCACAAATTGACTGTCTGGAAGACGTTTTGCTTTGCGGATGTGGATATTGGTGTTGCTGCTAATGAGATATTTTGTCCTGTCCTGCTCGGGACCAGAAGCACAGACTCAGACCTATTGTTTTACTTACGGATTGAAAGCAAAACAAGCAGCTTAGGTTATTAAAAAAAGGTGTCCTGTGTGGGCCTTGGTTGGGTAATACTTTTAGACTGTATCGATTACAGAACACTGACAGGTTCTTATGTTAGCCCTGGAAATGTATCAAGTGGCTAATGAGCAGCTATTAGACCCATTGATTTGCTGATTTCAATTGATAGCTAGCAGGCCAAAGCTGCACGTCAATATTTGCATAACTAATACCCTGCAGCTTAAGGCACCAAAAAAAAAAAAAAGAGAGAACTCTATGAGTGAGGAGGACAGAAAAGAAAGACAGAATAAGAGAAATGAAGAGACATACTGAAAGCGAGAAAGCGTGGAAATGAGGATAATGAGAAATGACAAAAATAGATCAGCAACATCCTTTGTGTGAATTTGTTGATTATAAGGCAGCAGACCACCAAATGTGGCGTTACAACAATGACAAAATGTGATGCTGATGCCTGTCTGATGCCTGTGGCGGCCTGGGGTCAACAGGTTAAAAAAAAAAAAAAAGGAAAATTGTGACACTCTGAGCCAGATGTCCCGAGTCTGTCCCTGGGGGTGTGTGCGTATATGTATATATGAGTTTGTAAGTGAGCAGGGAGATGTCCACTGACAGAGCAGGTGGCTAAGCTAGTCTAATGTGGTTTCCCATGAGACCACACACACAAAATGCAGTCACTCATATGTTACCCCCCACCACCCCCTTTCAAAAAAAGCCACGTCTTTATAAACCCATGTCCTCCAACAATGCGCCATCCACCACAGTACAAACACAGGCCAAGTGATCCCCTGCGGTGCTCAACTTGTTATCAGTGTTGACCGGTCTCTGGAGTTTTCTGTCCTGTCAGCTCCTGTCACAGTCATCAAGAGCCTGTCACACATCACTAATACTCAGCTGTCTGACTAAAACCACCCTGATAGAAACACTAAGGTGAAACTTAGCAAACCATATATGATTGTTTTCTTTGGATCAAACAGCATCGAATAAAATTTGACCTTGGCATTACATGTGATATGTTTATATGATCTTATGTGATATCTATTTGGCACGAGGAAATGAAGAGCAGCTGGTGACTGAGTGTCTCTCTTTCTCACACACACACACACACTTTGTAGCGTCTCCTGCTGATAGTGATCTCCCACTCTCCAGTCAATAAAGGTCTGAATGATGAATTAAAGACCCAAACAACCTGCTAATGACAGGATGACATGGCAGCCACGCGCCACGCTTGGCTATCTCCTTCCACATCTCCATTCCTCCCTCTATACTCACCCATCTCTCCTCTGCCATTCAACCCCCATTCTGCTCATCTATCCTTTTAACTTCCTTTCCTCAACTGACCCGGCTGTCTATATAATGTACTGTATAATCCTGCTGCTACGATTAATTTTATGTGCTTAGCCTCTTTTGGTGGCCTCTGCCTATAACGAAACAGACAGATTACAGTCTATGTTTCTGTCCATGCATCAATCATGCTGCGATGCGCATTGACTTTAATTATAAGGAATGATGCTGCATCTACCTGTTTGATTCTAGAATTAAGTGAACGCTCATAAAAACCTACACAATGTTTGTTTTTATGTGTGTATGTGATTTTGCCTTCAGAGCTGCCTCCACACCACTACACCACCATTGTGGATACAAGGTAGGATGGCTCCACGACGCTTCTGTTGTTTACACCAAATTCTGACCCTACCATCCAACAAACTCATCAGATCAGGCAACAATTATCATTTTTGCCAAACAACAAACAACTGGAGCTTTAGTTTGATCTTCTCTGACAGGAGCGGCACCCAGCATAGTCCTCTGCTGCTGTAGCGCATCTGCGTCCAGGTTCAATACCTTGTGCATTCAGAGATGCTCTCTTACAGACCTCGCTTGTAACGATATGAGTTATTGGTGCATTTTCTCACAGAGAACTGCTGCTGACTAGATATTCTGTCTTTTACAGACCGCCCTGTGTAAACCTTAGAGATGGTTGTGCATAAAAAGTCCCAGAAGATTGGAGGTTTCTGAAATACTCAGACCAGCTTTGATGCCAACAACCATGCCACATTCACAGTCACTTAAATCACCTCTCTTCCTCACTCTGATGCTCGTTTGAACTTCAGCAGGTAATCTTGGCCATGTCTACATGCCTATATGCATCAAGTTCCTGCCATGTGATTGGCTGATTATATATTTGTGCTAATATCAAACTGGTTATTCAGTGTTTGTACATGTATGTCATGCAATCCCAGTATCATTCAAAACACTATCATAACTAAAAAAAAAAAAAAACGCTTTGAGAAAAGTAGAAAGGTGTTAAATTAATGCCCACCCATTAACAATTTTTCTGAGAATTATAATATTAATGAAAAACATCTAACATCTCAATCATAAAATACTTAAATTTAATCTGGCAATTAAACTTTAATCAGAAAACTAGAGGAGAATGTTTTTTTTTTGTTGACATTACACCTTTCCCTCTCAGGGTTGTAACTTTTATTTTGTAAGACAGATTTTTAAAAAGTGTGCTAATATGTTAGCTATTTATCTGAAATACCTAATCAAGTCCTGCAGGTTCCTGCTGACTTGACTATGCAATGCTGGTACAAACAAAGTGCAATAACTAAAACCAGGTGAGTGCTTTTCTCTTGTTGTGAGTGTGCGTGTTAGTGAGGGGGAAAAAAAATAGTGTGAGTGTTAGTCGATGTTCTGAGTCTGGGCAGCATCACAGAATCTCATTAAATAGTGAAGCTTTCACAGGCTGACTGGTGAAATCTTCAAGATCACTGCCACTTTCTCTGCTGTCAGTCCCATATGGGGGGGATTGGTGGCATTCCAGTTTATCACAGGACTGGAGCATAGAGCATAGTTTAGCATAGAACAGGGCTGTGCTGCTTGTATGGACTTTGCTATTTTAGGGATATTGTCAGTATAGTGTACAAAAGGATTTCCCAAGAAACTTGGCGATGTAGTTAGTGAGGAAAAATGAATTTAAGACCATACTCGGATGAAAATGCATTCAACAAATACTGTATCTCCACTGAATACAGAACAGGAGATAGACATGTAAATATAATTACAAATATATATATATATATTTAGAGAGAGAGATGAAGGCCTGTATACTTTAAATATATTTCAAATGTTTTTCATTTCGTACTTTTCAGTAACCGGGAGTAGAATAATTGCCAATCCATCTGTGAGTCTCAAGCGCTTTATTAAGCACAGTGCTGTTTTAGTGTGATTAGAAATACAGAGTCCAGCCCTGCCCTTTACCAGAAATAACAAGGATTTGACTGCATTAACTTGATTTTAAACTAGAATGTGTGTGTGCATGTGTGTGTGTGTCGAAAAAAAGTGCAGCGCTCTCCATTTTTCAATCCCAGGCTGGTCAGCAGCTCTTTTATGAACAACTCTATAATTACAGAAACACCAAGCAACTAATTACTTAATTGGAGCAAGGTCTTTAAAATGAAAGTGATGTAATCAGAATCCTGGAAACAGACTCAAACACTGGTACATGACCACATGCCCGCCCACACACACACACACACACACACACACACACACACACACACACACACACACACACACGTGACCTACAGTGTTCTTGACATGTAGCCATCAAGCAAGCAGCTCTTTTCCCTTAGTTGAGTTGTAATGGAGTCTCCCTTTGAGTCTGCTGGCTATAGCTCTGTGAGTGAGTGTGTGTGTGTGTGTGTGTGTGTGTGTGTGTGTGTGTGTGTGTGTGTGTGTGTGTGTGTGTGTGTGTGTGTGTGTGTGTGTGTCTGTCTCAGGGTCCTGTTTGTGTGGTCTGCTACAAACTATATTAGTAAAGGTCATGGCAGTGTGTGTATGTGTGTGAGTGTGTCTGAGTAGCAATTAATTAGGCAAATGTCCTCCTACCTCCTCCTCTCTTGACCTCAGTTGTAGACTAATAACCTTGGCACTGTGAAGAACATTACTCTCCTTTATTCCAGATTATTGGAGGGAATCATGCAAAATAACTAAACAAAAGTGACATTTTCATTTCGAAGTACATCCCAAACCCCTCGCTGTATATGACTCTAATTATCTAAATTAAAGGAAGGAAATGCATGAATAGATTTCTGACTCTAGTGTCTAGTCAATTCGAGATTTCTATAAACAGATACCTGCATATGACCAATTTTAATTTGACTGAAAGCTTTCTCATTTCTCTTTGTAGTCCGAGTAGTATTTACCAATTTGTGTCTCAGTGGGATTTAGGAACATGCAAGCAAATGGTCTCTTAGCTTTTTAAATTTATCTACATTTATATTCAGACATTTAGACACACACTGTGCAACAAGTCTTGGCACAGACAGCAGTTATCTGTTGTGTAGATATCCGCTGGATACACTGTAAACCCCACGAAACTGGCAATAGACAGACACAAAAGCGGTCTGTTGTCCTGATTAAGTCAGTCCTAAAATGTTTAATTCCTGTCAGCTATATAGTGTGAGTAAGGGGTTAGAGAGACAATTCCCATGTCTCACCAGTCTAAAGCTGTCCTGATGCTAATGGGGGAAAATGTCGCTAAATAAGCTACAGGAGCAAGACTATCACGAAACCACGCCACCGTGTTTTTCTCATAGTCTTAAAGACCAATAATAATAATAATAATAATAATGATAATAATAATATGTTCCAAAAACCGTCCTGGTGCATGATTGATTATAGCCAATGGCAACTAAAGGGCTTGTCAAAAAATTATGAAAAAAACTGTTAAAAATTGGAATTTCAAGAGGTCAGTAAAGCTCCTGTTTCAACTGTTTCATTAAAGTATTAAACATAAATGTTGACCTGGCCGGCGACTGCCTGATAGCCACATTAGCTTTCTGCTCAGTTAAGGTAGCAGCTATGGCTAATAATACAATGACAACAAATAATGTAGGAGCTAGGTAGCAAAGCTTATGTATGTAATGTTAATTTAAAAGGAGAACACAATTACCTGGGCCTAAACTATTTGTGTTTCTCTTCAAGTCCCAGACTGAAGCTGAGAAAAGTCTCCCAGCAGCTACAGACAGTACGAACATGGATGCAGATCGATGCAAAGCGCCTTAACCCTGCATTCTATCTGAAGAACACCAGATGGCGATAGCTGTGGTTACAAAAAGATTTGCTATCATAGAGAAATCTCTGTATGTGTGTGTGTGTGTGTGTGTGGGGGGGGGGGACAAAAACCTTTCAGCCTTGACCTCTATAAACACTCTCCAGCTGAGTTTATGATCTCAGTCATTGATGGTGTGTTCCTGAATAAGTGGGAATTTCCAAGTTAACACACGGAATTTGAATCTGGAAAGCCCCCTCAACTTGGAAATAAATAAAAGAAAGACAGAAACTGATCAATATTAAAAATGACTCCTGAATTACAAACAGAGCCTCTCCCCTCACTAGCAGCTGCAACCTCCCCAGCAACCGCTGAGTTAACAGTCCAATATGGCGACAGTGTTCGTAAACAGCAGTAAAACTGTAAAACTTATGCTTCCTGCCACTGTTGTGTATTTGTAACTCACAAATTAAGCACTGATCAATCTCTATCAGTGAATGTGTTTGCATGCACACCAAAACAAGTATTATGCTGTATTTCCTGTGATACCTGAATGGCTGCTTAATCACCAAAATAAATCCCGTTTTCCCTCTTTTTTTTTTTTCGGGAATGGCATCACTCCTTACTTCCAACCTCAGAGTTCAGAGGCATCTGAACATTATTGTAGGTTACGCTGAATATAAAATTTTTGAAAGTCTATTTTGAAAATCTTGGACATACTATGTTTCAAACTGGTAGATTATCAGTGCATGAAACCACACAAGTGTCATTGACTAATGACTTGTCAATCACAAGTTGCTTGACAGTCATTCAGTTTGACAGTCAGACCTGCCCCTCCTCATCACATCCAGGCTTTCACTGCTCATGAGTTTGTGGGTCGATACTGTTTTAATTAAAAAAATTGAAACTATGTTTCAAAATGGAGAATTACTTGTGGTATGCTCATTAATTAACGACTTATAACTGACAAGCTCCTAGCCAATAAGCAAACAATTTTCATAGTAAGACCTGTCTCTCCTCATCACAACTGTTCTTTTTTATTGTTTTAAACCAAGATGGCGACTGTAGTATTGAAAGTTTTATCAAGTTTATTCATCAGTGTATTATTACTAGAGATGGACCGATCCGATATTACGTATCGGTATCGGTCCGATACAGACCTAAATTACTGGATCGGATATCGGAGAAAAATAAAAAATGTAATCCGATCCATTAAATATCACGAAAGCACCTCACAAAACTTGCAACACGCCGTAACTCACCTCAGAACGTTAGCCGGTCGGAGCAGTATGCATCACGTGATAGAGCGGCTGTGGCATGCGGGACCTGTCGGTGGTCTGGATAGCATTTGGAGCTTCGCTAGCAACCCGGCATTTCATCTCCGACAAAGTTATCCCCGAGAGAAGTAAAGCAAGTGTGTAAGTCCATCTCTGAATGTTTGTAAAGCATTCCTGCCTTAAGCTTAACAAGCGACTGCCTCTTCTTGCTGCTACTTCAATCATGAAACTGCTTAATGATCAGTTGATCGGCTTTTCTGTCGCGAGTCCGTGTCTCTAGTTTGTTTTTGGCCCACTTTGCACCAGAAAGAGGAAACCAGCGGCTGAACAACAGCAGCACGTTTAAGCTTGATAAGCTGTTGTTAGAATGTATTTAATATTTCTTTCTACACCAGGATCTTTTCCTACGTAGCTGACGCTGGTAACTGAGCAGGGGCGGATCTAGCAAAGTTTAGCCAGGGGGGCCGACAGGGCATTAACAGGGAAAAGGGGGCACAAAGACATACTTTTCTTTCTTATTCTCATTTAAAATGTCTAGCTTTTAATAAATAATTATCTGACACCCAAAGTTTTAATTTGATGTAAAATGAATAGAAGTCAATTACTGTATATAGTAACTATTAAGTCTAATATACTCTAGTAAGCTATAGTACTTTTTCCTTTGGGAAGGTACCATCTGTGCAGTCTGCAATTTTGTTGAAGAAAGATGTTGAATCTATTTAATATTTCTTGAAAAATAATTGATTTCTGTGCATTTTTTTTCACACCGCATCAAATTAAGGTTGATTACGTCGATTAAGCATCATGAGGGGGAGCGTGAGGGGTGGTTCCCTATTTTTTATTTATTTATTTTTGTTGTTGCTGGGAGTTGGAACCCTATTAGTTAGGTTGCTTAATATTTATGCTAAGTACTCTTTAAAATACCAGAATAGGGAGGATGGTGTAGGTTTAAGTTTATTAGATTGATCAGTATTGCTGAACTATGAAATATTTTTTTTTGCATACAGGTATAACAGAATAGCTTTAGTGTAGTTGTTGTTTTAAACTTGAGTATGAACTTATACAAAATGCCGCAAGATATTTTAAAAAACAGTTTTGTTGATTAAAAAAACACTATATCGGATTCATATCAGTATCGGCAGATATCCAAATTTATGATATCGGTATCGGACATAAAAAAGTGGTATCGTGCCATCTCTAATTATTACATCACTATTTTTCTGACTATGTTGCTTTCTTTGCAGACAAATATATGCTCGCCCTAAAAACACCCATCACTCACACCCACCGGACTGCCACGACTTCATTCCAGGTATTTCAAAAGCACAATTGCTCACACTACATTTATAAAACGAGACAACCACAGCCACATATTACAGCTTCCCTAAACAGAACAAACACGCACACTTAAGTGACCTCTGATGTCAATGACAAACCTTGCAGGAGCCACCAAATGTCCACAGCCACCCAGGATGCCAGCATTTTGACCTGTAGGGTGTGTCTAATCACAGCACCCTGACCACCCTGTTAGACTGTGTGTGATCATGTCCAGACATACACTTGTACGTGTGTGTGTGCGTGTGTGTATGTGTGTGTGCTGAGAAGTCGTTTTCACATACTAGGAATGTTATTAGTTATGGGGTCAAACTGCTGGTGTAATGCTAACCCAGTGTTCTTATACCTGGGCCAAAATGTTCATATCACTCCTCATTTTTTAATCAACCTGTGTAAAATTACTTTTAATCACCAAAATCATTTGCAGGATCCTGATTAAATATGTGAGTGTTACGCCAGTTTTTAATTTTAATTTAATCAAGAAAGAAGTCCACATTAAGTGTCTTAATTCTCAACAAATTTTCTCAAAGCTGTCATTAATCTAAATGGAAAGGAGAGGAAATCTGGAATAAATATCAAGCCTGGGACTCAATGCAAAGTTGCTGAACGTACATTGGTTTACTGGCAGCGGGTTAATTGATAAGGGTGACCTGAGAAACGATTACCAATCACGGAGGGCAGCAGGGTGCTGTCAATCATCTGTCTGCCTGACCTGAATGAACAGAGGATGGAAGCCTGCATGGTCAATTTCTGTCGTAATCTAGCCTACGGCAGAGACAGCCCGGCCGCTATCGAGTCAAACATGTCATTCCACAGATATCCTTATAGAAATGATTAGGTTGTAGGCTCCATAGCTGCGATTTAACAGCCACACTGGGCGACACCAGCATCCGATTACCCTGGGACAACAAGGGGTCAAATGGGGTTAGCAGAATTCGGTATTCACCTCCACACCTCTGCGGCGACCAGCAGCGCTTAGGACAGGTGGGTCACCTAATCACCTTCCTGAGCCACTGCTCAGCGAAAAATGGGGAAGCCAGAGGTAGATGGAGGTGGAAGGGGGGGGAGGGGGGGAAAAAAAATAAACTTTAAATTTGCAGTGATGAAAAATCAATAAAGCAGTAATTGCTTGGCTTATCACCATGTAATGAAACAAATTGGGAGGAGAAGGAAGGCAAGGAGAGGGCTGGCTTGCTTGCTGCACGCCAGGGCTTTTTTGGCTGCAGAGTGTGGAGCTCAGAGTAGAACAAGAGAAAGAAAGAGAGAAAGAGGGGACGGGTTTGGGCTTCAGTGGGCCAAGGCAAGGAAAAAAGGTCTCTTCGTGATAATTAAATCTTCTCACACTGATTTTCTGCCAAATTTATTTCCCCGGGGACCATAACTCTGATTCAGTGCTTACAAGCCTTGCATAACTAATCATTTCAACGTGGGGGGAACCACAAACCTGAATGAATAGGGAGGAGAGAGGAGCAAATAAAAGAGAGATGGCTGGAGTGAGGCACTGTAGCACTATTCATCTCCAAATCAATCATTATTTAGGCAGGATAAAAAAAAAAATTAAAAGTGGAACATTCTTCTGTAGGACAGTGTTTGAAAAAGACCTTTAAAGTGAAGGTGTAATTGATTGTCAATATGCTCTCTTTTTCCACTTTCAATTTGGCGCTATACTGGCAGAAAACATCCTTTAATTCCTGGAACAAATGGAGCCCATGAAGCCAATGAAGTGTCGGTTCAATATTCCTCTGACTGTTCCTGGCATGATTGTGTTGAACATAATAACACAACAAATAAGGCCATTTATCTGAAGTAACGACAGGAGATGAGGCTAACTCCGCTGATCAATACCAAATCGATACAAACCAGATTTTCTTACATCAAAATCACTGAGATGGATCTTCCTTCAGTGCAAAGTGCACAAGAGCAATACAGCGCCTCCCTCGAGTCCTCGGGTAGATCATATAGCCGGTGGAAAGAACACAGGTTAAAAAAAAATTACAAATAAAGTATGATGTCTACTCTGAGGGAGAATGCTAGGAACTATAATTATAGCCTGGCAAAATTCCTCCTATCGGATCCTTATGTTTTAGTTAATACGATAAGATCACGGACACCAGATCACTCGTGTTTACCAGCAGTTGAATTTCACCGCTTGTCCTTCAAGTGACGCTGCTCGGCGAGGTAGCGTGGCACGCCACACCACACCGCGGCACCGGTAATTAAAACATTTAAAGCAGAGGCAGCCCCCCATGCACCGAGGGTGTGATATGGGGGTCACGCGCCTGTAGATTCTAATTTGCGCGCCATTTGTATTCATGACAGGCACGTGCTAAATATTTAACAGCAGCCTGGCAGGAGTTTTGTATTGTTAGGCTTTCCAGGTCAAATAATTTGATTTCAAGGCAGATTACATTAAGCGTCAATGTCCAAGCCACCACTCTCACTTGCCTCTCATTTCCTGTCTTTTATTACAGCCGAGATAGGCCAGAACTGAAGGGATATGGCTTTGGATTATACAAGAGCTTGTTATCCATGGATTAGTTATTATTTTCAATTAGAAAAAGGGATCACATCATTTATTATGGACACCCACACCAGTGCTGCATGAAGAGGTTTGCATGCAGAGTTGAAATTTTAGCTGACTGCCAAATTGTTTAGTACGGTATGTAATCATACCTAAAAAGAGAGATATTATATCAGACAAATTACAGACAAATTATATTCACCCTTAATGATTCGGTTATATTGATTGTCCTTGACTGAGGTATCCTTCAGTTAGAAAGGCTGTTTATTCTCATTCACTCTTTTTTTCTATATGTAGAACAAGTAAGACAGGAAACCAAATCCAGACATTTTCTGTTTCAACCGAGGCCCTGTGGTGATTGACAACAGAGCTAGTTAAATGGTGATGAGGCGTTAATGGATGCTGGGTCGAGGGAGGGTTGGGGCTGGAGCGGGGGGGCCGTGGTTGAATATTTAATGGTCATATAATTCCTGAACGCAGACACACTCACAGACAGGTACACACCCAACTTGTGACCTGTCCTACACACAGCGTAATTAGGGAAACAGTCCTTTCGTTTAACTGCCAAAAGAGCAAACGGTAGGTATATATTCCCCTAATGATATGGGTTAAAGAGCTATTATACGTCTCATTAAAATATATGATCTCCCAATCTGGTGGTGGATTGAGGTAATGGGGAAAGTGCAGGTTCGGGGCTAAAATACCATCTGCAGGCTATAGGCTAGTGTCCAATCCACAATTACATAAATGTTGAAGAATGGCTGCACGAATGAAAAAATGTTTCTATCAGAGCTTGATAAAAGACACGCACGACCCAGATTTCACGAGACAATAGTGTTGAAAGTGCGCTGTTTTTGGAGGCTTTTCAAACAGCATGTCAGTCTGAATGAATTAATCGGGGTCACTGAGAATTTGACACAAATTTTAATGTCAGCTAGTCAATGTGTTACCTCTTTTTTTTGGTTACACAAAAGCAAGAGCTGACATAACATCTTAATTAAACCTAATGAGGCTTGGTATAATGAAAAACATTACTGCAATGGAGGCTTTCTCATTATGTTTTAAGCACACCATCAAAGTTCAGCATTCACCTGCAGAGACCATGCCTGAAACTGAACAGTTTATGCTGTTTAGCAGAAACTACGCAGATTTAAACAGAGATATGTATTTGAAATAAACTATAAATACAGTACTGCGCAAAGGTCTTTAGCGATCCCTCATTTCTTTATATTTTGCCAGGAAAATGAAAAATCCGGGCAGAAAACGAACTGAAACATGAAAACATACATGGAAATGCATGTAATGCATAAACAGAGCTTGTACATTATTTGGTAAGACCACCTTTATTCTTCAACATAGCCTGAACTCTCTTACGTAAGCTTTTTTGCAATTTTTGGAAGGTCATTCAAACCTCTTCTTTGGCTGTGGTTCTCTGTCAGCACGATCTCACACTGCTTCAGTAACGCTGAGGTCTGGGCACTGAGGAGACCAATCCATGTCTGATAGAGCTGTGTTGTGTGTTTCTATCCAGGCATGCTTTTACTGCAATGGCAGCGTGTTTGGGATCACTGTCATGCTAAAATACTTAACAGATAGTACTGCATGGTGGTTCAAAACCTGATGGTACTTCCATCAATACTGACTAGCTCCCCAATAGCACTGGCTAAAATGACGCCCCAAACCATCAGCCTTCACCATGTTTTACTCCCGACTACAATTTGAACCAAAAATTTCTAATTCGGATTCATTTCACCGCAAGACCTGTTGCCACTGACTTTCAACTTGTCATACCTCAAACATCTCTTCCTCTTTCCTTTCCTTAAGCTTACCTACCTGTCAGCAACCCTTCTACTAGTAACAAAATCCCTAAACCATTTAAAAACTGGTTGTTAGCCCTTAATATCTGCAGATCCCTTAGAAAATAATTCAGTATGATAACAGGGACACCTCAAAATCAACTTTATATTTTATATTTCTTTTAATAATAAATCAGGGATATTTATATATTAGAGCTATTTATATACAGAGGTATTATATAATATACCATTTTATTTAATATTTCTACTTTAGCTTGTTTGCCTTACTGTCTTGGAGCAACTGTGACTACATCATTTCCTCTGGGATTAATAAAGTTCTCTGATTCTGTTATGTTGTTCATCCCTTGAGTTAGGCGTTGTTTTATGTATGAATGATTGCTAGTTGAATCTTAAGTGCCATCACAACAACAACAAAAAAAAAAAAACACAGAAAAATCTTCTTCTGAAAAAGGCCAGGTATAAGGACCAAACTGAAAATGAATAAAAAAGCAACAAATGTACAAAGACAAACTTTGAAAGGCCTCTAGAAAGCCTGGAGAACTGCTGCTCAAGACCATTTTTAAAAAATTACAGGAAAGTCTGGCTCCTTCGAAAAAAACTATAAAGAAATGAGGGGTGGCACAAGACGCTTGCAGAGTGCTGTAAATAAATAGACTGACTGGCTGAAAATCCATCTCTCTCTATTTTGGTAATAATTTATTATATTGTCTTCATGGGTACCAGCGAAATTCTCATAGTTTTCTGTGGCACATAAAATAAACTATACTTGGGTTTTAGAGTATTATTATTTTTATTATTATTATTATTATTATTATTATTATTATTATTATTATTATTATTATTATTAATGGGAATATGATTTAAAATTGACATATTCAAAAAATAATTTAAATATGGAAATCATAATAACTATATTTTACACTTCTGCACATTTGATTTTATCTCATTTGATCTACCCGTGAACATTGGTATGAATGAATTACTAGATACAGTTTTGTCAGTGTTGTTTGTAGTGAAAGACATTTCCAGTAAATTACAACAGGCACACAGCAGTGTATCAGGTACAGCAGGTGTAAAGACCTCACGGGAAGACGGACAAGTTTGGAAAAGATTCATAATGGCTGTAATTTAACATACTGTCCAGCCGGACATATAGTTCTACTACACACGCTGACTCTGGTTATAGAAGTGCCAGCTGATAGTACAGTCCACACACACACACGCATATGTACACACAAACACACCGAACAGTCAGTCCATCTTATTATAGCTGGACTCACCACGTTAGCTAAAAGCCCCCTGGGCAAACAAACAGCATCTCTCAGCTTTAATAGCCTAAACAAGGCATGCAACTAACAAAGGAATCATCCACCCCTCTCATTCTCACACCCTTTCATATCATATGTTTCCTTTTTCAACCGCTAGCATCATCTGGCTGCCCTTAACCAGAGAGCCAAACACTCCTTTTAAGTGGAAACTACTTTGTTAACTGATGACCACAGGGCCAGTTATTGATCCTCTCCTTCCTCTCTGTCAGTAAACCCTGCTGATAAAAACCCCTCTCTTCTCTCAGGGCTCCGCAGTATGCAGCCACAGTTCGCTACAATAATAGCTTGCATATCATAGCATCCACATGAATCAGATCTCGATGGTTTCGATTAGGGCTAAACTAACTCAAACACATTGCCAGTCTAGGACGTGAATCTATTTATGAACGAGGAGTGTAGGTGGTAGTGTTCTTCACTTCTCCCCTCCATTCTGTTTAAACGGTTTTCTCATTTCAGTTGACTTAGCGGTTCAAGTGTAAACTTTCTAGTTGTGTTGACCTCTGAGAGCCCCTGCAGGGAATCAGGAGAACTTTGGTGATCTGCTGTTTAGCAGCATCAGTTGCCCACCTCCATTTTTCAATGTGCTGGAAGGAAAGGCAGAAAAGGATGGAGCTAGCCGACGCCGCTTGTGCATACGTGCTTGTGTGTATTTGTGACGGCGGCTCCTATTGGTGCAGAGACAAGAGCGAGTCGTCAGGGCCACTTTGTCGTGACTCTGATCTCACTTCTTGTGTCCCTGTGCAGGGGGAAACGAATAAAATGAGCATCCTCCAAGGCAGTGCCTGTTCAGTATGCTGTACTGCACCGCTCCACTACAGTCGAGCACAACACCTTTTTTTTGGAGTTGGAGTGAAGGTAGAGGGAGCTTTGAGCAAAGGGGAGAACGAGTCAACTGATTCTAAAAAGAGGCAACGGTGCAGTGTGAACTTTGCTTAAGAAAGCTATTTGACTGGGAGCCTTGATCTGTTGCCCCAAGCAAGACACTTAGTCACCACTTTGGCAATGCATCCACACAGAGATGTGAAAAAACAGAGAAAGAAAGACACAGAAAGAGAGCTGGAGGTGCAGGTGATGCAAGGAAAGGAAAGGAAAGGAAAGGTAGAGACAGTGCACTAGACCAGAAAAAAAAAAAGAGTAATATGAACATGAAAAAAGAGACGCTGAATAAAACAAACAAACAAACAAAAACAAAAAAAGGACAAAAACATTGTGCAATACAGAGGAGGAAGGAATCAATTCCTCCCACTACTGGGCGACTAAAGTAAGAGTGCAGGGCTAATTAGTTTCTGATGGCTGGACTTTCATTTGGCTAAAAGGTCAGCTAACTTTAAAGGTCACACTGCCATGCATCCTTGACGTAAACAAAAAAAATTATACCAGAAGAAAAGTGGGAGAGTCCAGAAATATAAAACATCAGAAAAAAGAAATGACACGACTACACAAGTCTGTGTGTGCATGTACACATAAAAACAAACACAGTTTGTTGATAACATTTGATATTCTCATTTATATCGTGCTGGTCAGAAAGGACTTTATTAGTGTTAGCACATCCACTGCAAATTACTCTTGACTTAATTTGAATGTGTATTGAGATAATGTGTGGGTCTGCGAATGTGTGTGTGTCTGCTTGTCCTTTGCTGGTGGTAGTGGGGGATTCGGGATAGATTTATTGCCTGCAATGCTGTGTGTATTTCTACTTTTCTACCAGCGTTTTCATGTAAATTACAGCTGTCCTAATAAAAACTAATCAGCATCTCAGAATCCATGTTTTGCAAAGTATAGATGGCGTGTGAAAGCATAAGACGGGTTGCTGATTTGTTAATGTAAACACATTAGATGAGTAACACTGTAAAATCCCCAATGCTGCCAAGCGCGGAGGGATTTCTTGCTATAAGAATGAGCACTATATTTCCTGCTCTTTCACTTCATAGCATTTCAAGTGTTTGCTTTTTTTACGTGCCACTAAGCTTTACAAAATATGTCTGAACACACATGCAACAATTTTGCCTTTTTGTTGTTTACCAGTTACACCTGATCCTGCTGATTTTAGACAAACGTGTAGAAACTGAAGTTGAGCAACAGATGTCTTACTGCCCACAATTTTGTCTGTTTTTCGTTTCATGTTTACCACTCCTCAAAATTAATATTGATGGCTCTTAATAGAGAACAAAATATGAACAAAGATTACTAGTAATATAATTAGAATGAACTATTTTATTATTTCCGCTGCTCAATCTTGCCGACGTCTCTAATTTTGCAGTTTTGCTATAGTTAATGGTTCAGGCTTTGATTTTTTTTCTATTTTTCTTTGCCTTGCCAAATTAAAACTGCTTTGGTATTGGTGCCGACATTAACGTGAACACAAAAGCACAACAAACTCTTTTCACTCACCTTCTTCTAGCTTTTTCCGGGCCTCCTCCTCTCTTTTGGCAACTTTGGCCTTCAGGACTTCATCAGTCTTAGCTGAAAGGAAAGAAGTATATCATTTTAATAATCAATTAAACAATTAATAATAATATTAAAGATCATTTTGTGTCCTGTAAAAAAATAGAAATAAATTCAGTCCAAACCCATTCTTTCAAATAAATCTGAGCCCCTCTAAAATAAATACATCTCTTTGTGGCCCTTTTTCTGTATTTTGAAACAAACGTGCTCATCGGAGAGGAAATGCAGGCAATTTTCACAGAATTCGTCACTGAATAAACAGTATGCCTGGAAATACACAAAATATGAATGATGCCTTATCCTCCTCTCCATATCAGGCAGCACCCCTTCACTGCTTTCCCTTTATGCTGCTGTAAAAGTCAGCATTTCTTCCTGAGAGGTGTTTATCGTCTTGGCATAATGAAAAGCTTAAGAGAAAGTGAGGCAGCGGGAGTAAACACTCGTCAGGGCATTTTACGCATGTCTCATCATGAATCGTGTTGTCTCCACTCCCTTTTCCGCCACCTTTTCCCCCTGAATAATCAAGATGTTAAGCCACATTAAAGAATATAATGCCGTGTATGGCAGGACTATCAATACTGCCTCTAAATTAATTACATTTCCGTTGCGGCGCATCATTTATTTTGCAGCGTTAGGGCCTCAGCGGAGCCATTCGCCTTTATTGCTATCTCACTTGGTTGATGAGTGAGCTATGTAAAATTGAGTCTCCAATATCATTACACTTAATGAGTTTAAACTTTGAGAAAAAAAAAGGGAAAAAAAGAGGCAGAGAAACAGAAGAAGAGAGTGAGCCGACGAGAACTGAAGGGGGAGGAAGAGAATGAGAGCGCTGCACTGTTTTTGGGGAAGTTAATACAATATAAGAGTGGGTGTAAGTGTTTGTGAGCGCTTACAGCATGTTTGTGTCAGGGCACAGCTGTGGGTGTCCAAATGTGGTTTATTGTACCGCTCGAGGTGTCTGCATATGCATGTGTGCTCAGCGCACGCTTCTCATTTTGTGCCTGACTTTGTGTATTAGTTAGACTGCAAGTAAATATGTTACATAAAAATACAATACATAGGCCCGTGTACGTGTCTGTGTGTGTTTGGATGCAGGAGGCCATGGGTTGTGCCAGTCTCTCTGTGACTGCGCTGCTTTTTGTTCAGTAATTGGCGTAGACAAAGAACCCGTCACACTGCTGTTACGGCTGGTTAAGTCTGGAGGTTCCGCATCTTTACTAACAATGACTCTACATGGATGACTGAACCCTCCACTACCTCCCTCAGCTATGGTGGGTGCATGTATGTGTATGCGCATGGGAGCAAGCCTAACCAAATCAACAGCAGCCAATCTATTTCTCTTAGCAAACACAGTCATAATTTAGTAAGTTTGTGTCTGTGTGAATGTGCCAAATGAAAAAAGCAGAGAGGGGAAAAAAGACGATCTGCACCATCCTTCACAAGTTTTCTTGCCTGTGTGTGTGTGTTTTTGTATGTGTGTGTGAACTCCTCTGTGTTCTTCAGTTCACTCTTTGCTCGGGGCTACCGAGAGGCAGGTAGGAGACAGAGCGGTATTGGTGGTGTGATGGAGTGGAAGGGAGACGGGGAGAAAGAGGAGGGAAAAAAGGGAGAGGGAGATCGGCAGATATACGGGGGCCATGTGCGATAAAGGAGGAACTAAAACAGCACGGGAAACAGACAAACAAGCAAAAATAAGAGGCAAAGCTTCGCCTCTGTGCACACAAACGTGTACACAAAACAACAGGAGTGATTTGTCGCCTCTTTTTCTTTGCATGTTTATCCTCCACCTCTATCCCTTCATCCCTCCCCCAACAGGTTCTCTTATCCTCTTGCTCGCTTCTCTCCTTCTGTTTTGCCCTATCCCACCCCTCCTCGTTTTTAATGCTTTCTCTTCCTTCTCTTGCTCATCTCTCCAGTACACTGCGCCTGGGGGCGATAGCAGAAAATCAAACTGTTTATCCATCTCTCATCAGTGCACTGCCTCACGGGGCTCCTGCCCCCTCAAAACAATGAAAGTAGGCCTGAGCGCTGAGCCAGGGATATGATTTAATTACATCAATAAGTAGCTCTGCTTTAAAAAAAAAAGATTAACTACAGAAAAATACATTAAAGCAACATACTTTGCTGCACTAGCATGAAAAGCCTGTTAACATTACAGGTGCAAAATGCATGTAAAATGAATTAACAGCAACAACGCACATAGGCGCATCTGCGCGTAGACGTTGCTTATTGGAAGTATCTTTCTCGGCAACTTAGCGGCTCCAGTTCATTGTCGGATAATTCTGTGATGGACTTTTATTAAAGCAGGTAATAAACGGCCGGCTGTTGGGAAAGGAGAGGCCTTTCACTTCATTTAGACTTCGTTCAGTCTTGGCTGCAGGGGTGGAGGGAAAGAGGAGGGAAGGCAGCGGGAAGGGGCGGAGAGTGTCAGTGAAATCGCATTGTGATTATGAGTGTAATTGCAGCTCAGGGGCCCAGGGGCTATGTAGCTGTGATGGCGCTGGAAGATGTTTTATGCGCGGCAACAGAAAGGAAGAAAGTGTGAAAGAGAGAAGGCAGGAGAGTGGGAGGTAGATGGAGGATGCCAGGATGGATCTTTTTTTTCTTTTTCTTTTTTAAACCCTCTTCTATCTCTTTCCTCCTCCCTACTTTTTCTCTTTCTTCTCTTCCTCCCCCAACATTTTCCTTCACTCCTCTCTTTACTATTCTCTTCTTTTCTCCCCTCTTCTGTTCTCCTCCCTTGGCAGGATTAGCTGGGTCTCGTTAGAGGGGAAATGTAATAATGCTCCCACCAGGTGGAATCGGGCCTGCTCCATTATCAGCCGGGAGATGGATGGGCCGTGTAGGGCCGGCGGGGGCCAAGCGCGCACGCAATTTAGATTCAATAAACTGGCAAAGCAAGACCCCCAATCTGATTTATCTCTTACACGCCACCAATGCTTGCTGCTACGATGCTGATTCCCTATTACCGCTCAGAGAAGGACTATTCATTGGATGTAAGGCACGGCAGTCAGAGAGGCTTGTCGGGCCCCCGGGACGGCAGCAAAACAGATACAGCAGAGGGTTAATACGTTTACACACAGATAAGCAATTAAATCTAAGGCTGAGGTGAGTTATAGAGTTATTAAGGAGGGATGTGGAGTGGAGAGGGTGGAGGTGGTGGTTATTCAACGCAAGAGTATGCTAGCTTGGGCCTTAGGCCGCATGCAGTAAGTGAGCATTAAAAGTGAGAAAGGCTAGCATATTATAGAGTTCGTGGGGTGAAGGAACAACAAAAGAGCAGCAGTCTGCCCACATTGTTCGATAAACTCAATACAACACTTACAAACTAGCGTGCAGAAGACAGAGTTCATAACTCTGCTCAGACTGGGTATTTGTGCAAGTTTATGAGTGAGTTTATGTATGCAAGTGCATGTCTTCAAGTGTAAGTGGAAATGTGTTGGTGGAATAGGCATATTCATATCCACTGTGTACCTGGCTGCGAGTATGCAGAGCATCACATTTGACTGTCTGTGTTTGTGTGTGTGAGAGAGAGAATGTGTGTGCAAACGCTGTAGTGGTGTTTCAGTGTTGGAAGTGGTGGGTGTCATTCTGTCCAGCCGCCAATCAAAGTGAATCTGAATGTCAGCAGGAGAGGGGGCGTGATAAATCAGCCTCACACCCAACGACAAACAGAATATTAGAGGCAGCGCGGCGCCATTGGAAAAACGTCCCTTCCAATCAGCCCAGCACTTTACAGTGAAGCTCGGCAGCTGGGCCTCCAACCAACACAGCACACCGAAGAGACAGCTAAGACAATAAATAAATAAATAAATAATACACAGACAGGCTGGAGGACAGGCAGACAGACACGTTGACACACTGACGGATAACTGCACTGACAGGCAGAAAGGCGAGAATAAGAAACTTAAGAAAACAATGGGGATGGCAAACAGACATGTGGCATACCGGCAGATGCATAACAGGCCGGGCAGGCACAAAGACAAGACAGACGGACAGACCGACATACTAATCAGTGGAGAACATTATACTGTCACATTTAAAAATAAAAAGCATTAGGACCATTTTATCATTAAATCTGTAACAGCTTGGAAAACCCAAATAGCTGTGTAGTTAATGTAGCTTGTTACAAAGTCAGATCACCATTTGATGATGAAGAAATATTCTGGAGGCTTTGGAGGAGTAATTCAAACACCACAAAAAAGAGACAATATTTCAGTTTAATACCAAAGCCTCACTGGGCTGACATTTCACAAAATGCAAGAGAGAGAACTTTGGAACTTTTCTCTAACTGTTAAAAAAATATGAATTCAGGAAATACTAAGAAAAAGCCGGTAACACATGACACATGAGGACGAAGGAAAAAAACAGACTTTGGCTATCTACGAGACATCTATCTGAGGGAGTAATGTGATTATGCACTGCAGGTTTGGAGGTGAGAGTGATCATGGGAAGACGCAATATCCCGAGCGACCACTAGGTGGCACAGTCCGCAGTCAACACAGGCAGAATGCTTTATCCAGGCCTGGATTTTATGTGCATGTCTGCAGGTGCCTGTGGGTCTATCAAAACCAGCTCACTTAGACCTCATAGCTGTAAACTGTAATTTGATATGATTGAATGGGCAGAGATGAAACGATACTACATAAAGTCATTTAAATATTTAACACCAGAACGCGTGAAATTATACAAGGGGGAGGCTTTATTATGGCAACAGATAATTTTTGGTATTTGGGCCTTGAAAAAGGCCTTCAGGTCACAATAACGTGAACAAAATCGTAATCAATTCACAAAATTCCTGTTTATGAATGAGTGCGACTCAATCAGATGTCTCTAAAAGCCATTCGAGAACAAATCTTGTAGGCACTGAACTTCGATGATCCTTATCACAAGCTTCTCTTAGCTTCTCTCGTCAATCTGAATTAATGACGCACATGAAATATTTACAAACTAAACAATTAGACAACGATATCTTACAAAAAAATCAATGAATTATTCATCTGCAGTCGTCTGAAAAGCTTTTTTTTATTTTGCTGCTATATCGTGATGCTGGGGGGGATGCATCAATTAGGTCTTCTGTTCCTGTGGTGTAATGGATGCTTCAGTGAAGAGTTATTGTCTAAATGACAGAGCCAGACGTAAGATGCCGGTTCTGTAATGCTGCCATGTTGTTGTGACAGATTGACATGCTGATCTCTACACTATGAAGTCATAAGGACTTCATCTCAGTATGTGAAGAATTTTGACTTTCCCTACTTTTCAGTGTCAGACTCAACACCCAAAACTCTCCTCCTCCTCCTCTTCTCAACATTTGTTCTTTCATTTTTTAAAAACAGCCTCTTAACTCCAGACACCTGGGCTCCATGTTTATATTTTCATTTCAGTGATCACGCTGAGTTTGCATCTGTCAAACTCAGAGGAAAGGAATTAAGAGGAGTTTTAGCTAAAGGAAAAACTCTGGATCGAATTTATATCTTTGCATACTGAGAACAAAAGCTCGAGGGAACTGATATATGCAGTAAATCTCAAAACAAAAAGTCCAACATCTTCCTTTTCACAGCCTATTTCCCAAGATAGAGCGTACCCAGGCCAAAACTTTGATCTTTCACACTGCAACCCTTTGTCCACATCACATAGGAACAATTTATTTCAAAGCTGAAATGATTAAAAACAACGATTTTCATCACAAATGAATTACATGGAGTAATTTCTAATGTAAAAATGCCAGAAATGACATAATGATGTTGGTACTTACTGGTTTTGAACCATTTTCTAGTCAAAACAAGATGAGAGTACGTGTATGTGTGTTAAAAACAATACCTCAAGTAGAGCAGGGCGATATGACCAAAAATATTTATCACGATATACATTTGAAAATTTGCGATAACGATATAACTGACGATATAATTGACACTAGACAAAATGCTTTACAACTCCACAACTTTATTAGTGGAAAAAAAACCATCAATGTATTTTCACTTAAACAAGCAGCTGTTTTTATGTGCATTAAAGTTATATAAAAATTTAACAGTACAAATGCAAATTCCTTGTTGTCAGTTAAACCAAAAGGCATTTCCAGTGGAAATTGGCCGACATATCCTCAGCATAACCCTGTATAATATCCACAAAACTTAGAAAAAGGTTATACACACACAATATGGTAATATTATGTTGAAGCACAGTACATATCACTCCGCGAGGCTCCTGCCTACGATAGCCGTAATGCTCCGACAATCCATCAAGCGGTGCGGCTTCGTAGCTTAGCAAAGTCGTACTAAAACGTCTGACAGATTTTCGAGCGCTGCGTACGACATAAAATCGTTTCGAGGTCAGTAAACACAACCAGAATTCATACATAAGGCACACGGGATTATAAGGGGCACTGTCGATTTTAAGAAAAATCAAAGGATTGATTTTAAATGCGTCGTATTTTCCAAAAAACACGGTAATAACGACGGCCTGCTAGCATGCTCTACCAAAAATAATGCTTTGTTGTGTATCTGATGGACGAAAGCTAAACCAGTTCCACACCACTAAAGTTGCAGCATTTTTACAAACCAGTTCTGGTTCATCCGTTTCATTCAGTGATCCGCTTTCACTCTTCTCATTCTCCGTCGCCAGCACGCCTTTTCCTCCATGTGCATATGAAAACAAAGGCACTGCGCATGCGTGTTTTACCCATATTCTATCGCGATATTTCATTTTCTTATCATTGCCCAACATTATACCGGTATTACCGTGAACGGTATGATATGGCCCAGCCCTAACCTCAAGTCACCCCAAAAGTTCTGCAATGTCAACACTCATAATGTGGTTGAATTTTTCATTTATTGACTAATAAATTAAAATTTGCCTATGCTGACAGATCAGTATACATCAGTGGGGCTTTAACTCCAACAGATCCAGAAACCACAGGATTAAAATAAATGTAATAACACTGCTATTTATCTATGTTATGTGGACTTTATCACAGCTCAGTGTCAGAGCATCGTCTTCCTGAGCAGCAAATAACAGATGACAGTTGCTGTTATGGAGCCATGTGTAGCTTCAGATCTTGAATATATTGTTTAGCATTAATGATGCCTTCACAAATGTGCAAGCTACACAAAGTGTGGACTACTGCACCCCCTTATTATCACTGATGTGTTGGTTTTAACTGTGGGATTTTTGCTTTCTGCTTTAGCCTCCAAGATGCAATGTGCATCCAGCTATTTGTTTCTGTGCATAATAGAGTTTAATTTGCATTTGAGAATGCAGTGGGAAGCTGTGTTGAATTATGGTGTTTTTCAGAAGTTTTTCTGAGTACGTGCAGTAATTTCCACTACAGAATCCTGTCTGTTTTTAATGCAGTGCTGCCTGACAGCCTGAAGATCACAACCGTTAGCCTAACACACAACAGTATCTCCAGATTCTCTGAAAGGTTCTTTGATATTATGTAGTATAGATGATGCAACCTTCAAATTCTTAAAATTTTTATATTAACTCATTCACTGCCATTGACGTCTATAGCCGTCAATTGCAGTGCATGAGTCAATGGGTTTAACTCATTCACTGCCAATGGCTGGCAGTGAATGAGTTAAGAAACTTTATTCTTAAATAGTTCAACTGTTCGCCGACACGGTCTTTCACAGAATATTGAATCCCTCTCCAATTTTACTTCGCTGATGGCCGTTTTATACCCAGTTATGTCACTTACCTGTGGTCAATATTTTACTGGAGCAAAACTGGTCTTTTGCCCCATGAGGCCAAACTTTTTTGAGAGGTATTGAAAAAAAAAACTAAGTTTCAACATCTCATATGTTGCCTTTTTAATTAAATAACAGTTTTAAATGACAGTGTCACTGCATTCATGAAAAAGGACTTGAATGAATGTGTGAGAACAGGTGAATGAAATGTGTTGTTTAAAGTCCTTTGAGTGCTCAAGCAGAAAGGGAAAGCACTATATAAGAACTAGTAGATTTACCAAATTAATTGCACATTTAAAATAATTTATAAGTGAGGCTTAATAATAAGGTTGATCAATACAAACACCATGTTTGCCCTATTGGGGTCCAGGTCTTATTTCCTTTGGGCAAAATCTTTCACAGGAGGTCTGCCGATGAGCACCGGCTTCATTAAGGCCAGGCGAGGAAATAACAAGGTAAGCAGTGGGGTCTTCCTGATGCATGTGGGTGGCTTGGACCAGTCACCCCACCTTGCCCTTTAGACTCAAGGGTGAAAATGTATATCAGGATTCGCGGGATAACAGGCCCTGGACCCTGGACCAGAAAGGAGAATTGCGGAAAACCTTGGGATGAACAGAGGCCTGCAGCGGTCATAGAGATCAGAGAGTGACGTTACTCTAAGGACCATACACTACCACAGGCTGTTCACACACATGCACACATAAACACACCTTAAGGAAAACACACGGCTAGACATGAGACACACAGAAGTGCCTCATATACTCATATACACATACAGGCCTTGGGGGGGGGGGGGGGGGGGGGGTAACAACAAAGCCTCTATATGATAGTTACAAGGTCAAACAAAGTTCAACCTTGAAACCTCGGTATGGAAATCTCATATATACATTGCAAATACTTTAAGTGCTTCCAGTGCATACTAAAATATCCCATTTATATGTGTGCCTCTAATATTTAAAATGACAGATTTAGTGGTTTCATAAGAGAATGTCTTTGAGACAAATACAAAAGTTTTGTAATTAAGAACTTCGCACTAAGTGCATGTGGGTAAGTGCATAACAGAGGTCTTGAGAGGGCAATCAGACCAATCCATAATGCAGGGATCACACGGTGAAATATTAAGCATCCCGGGGCCTCTGAATGACATCTCACCCTCAACTTCAACCCTGCCACTTCTACAAATGCCATCGTCCCCCCTTTACAGATATCTAGTTTTTCCTTTCTTCTTCTTCATGTGCTTTCTTCTCCTCTGCGATCTCTCCCTAACCTTTTCTACTCTCCTGCCCCTTTTCTATTTTTTAACCTTTCAATGTATTTGTGCACTTGATTCATATCATCTTGAGATGTTATATCAACATCACAATTTAATTTTTTTTAAAACTGGCCATAGTAATGCCTTTTTAGGAAATGGAAAGGTAGTGACATAAGTTTCCATCACTAAATACTGTGCACCCCTGAGCTCACACTGGCAGCAACTTAGTTGTGTCAGCAAGTACCTTTCACTTGTTTTTCTCATTTGTTGGAAACGACCAATTTTTAGGGGAAAACGCACAAAGCAGAGCCGGTTGCTGCTAAGTTTGCAATAAACCGATGATCCTGGATGTCATTGATTATTTCTCATGTTCTCAATTTAAAAAAAGTTCAGTTATTTTGTGAAGAAAAAGCAGGAAATAATTAGTATTCTTACATTTTTGATCAAAAAGGAAACCTAAAAGACCCAAGACCTAACCTAAAAGTTATAAAAAAGTAGAAAAATAGAACCTAATGTCATTTATGCATGTTTCATATGCTCTTTGTTACAATAAACACTACAACCAAATGTGGATCCCTCTGCCAGCTGTTACTCCACTCTGTTGCTTCACACTCAGGTGATCCCGGTCTTAGAACGCACATTCAAAAATTAAAGGAGCACAGCTAATGATTTTTATCTCTCCACTGAGGTGGTCCAGCAGTCCCACCATGTGTGTCTGCACAGGTTTATGCTTTACCTTTTTGCACATACGAGCGGCTCACAGTCACACTTTTTCTTGTGCCCAATTGGCAACCGTCCCTCTGACATGTGGTTTTCTTGAGTTGCTGTGTGCCAGTAGCGGCAGTATCTCCGGACGCTTCATAACAGACTCTACAGATGGGAAGTCACTACATAAACTAATGATCTCAGAGCCCGCTTAATCCAAAAATATATATAAGCACAATTCAAATGCATGTGTTCAAATCTGAGTGTCTGTCTCTACAAATAAATTTGGAGCCCTTGTCAGCAAGAATGCATGTAAATTATACACATTTAATCCTGTCTTGTAGTTTGCCTCTAAAGACCAGAATAGAAATTATTACAACAGTAGTGCAATTATTGTTGAGTCTGTTGATTGCAAAATTTCATTTTTCCCAAATTAAACAAGGATGCCGTAAGTCCAGAACAGCTGCACAAGAAACAGAAACAATTCATTTGCAAAAGCATTGAGTGTGATTATGAATTTGTGTGCTCTACAATGTCAGGGCCAAAATATTCTTGCCTAGTGTGTGTATGTGTGTGTCTGTGTGTTTATATCTGCTCATTTATTCCTGTGTGAATGCACTTCAGCATGCTGTTGAATGGCGGAGAATAGGCTCTGGTTCCCATGCTGAAAGCCTGTTGGATGCCATTGTAATGGCACACCACTGAGTGTGTGTCTCATGTGTGTGCAGGCGGTTACAAAGGGGGTAGATGGGACTAAATCTATGAGGACCCCCGCACATGAAAGGTAAACTCAAGCCGCTAATCGCAGCGCTGACACAAGGAGGTTCAAAAGGGCGGCCACTTAGAAAAAAGGCAGGAGAGGCGGGACCCTGCCAGCATCAATAGGACCCAGCACAACTGACCACATTACAGGAACAAACACACACTACAGAAAAGACATACAAACTTGGTGGTCTCGGGTACTCCCAGTCCACTCTTTGGTCTGGACTTCATGAATGACGAGTGTGTGTGTGTTCGTGTGCACGTGGTTCTCCTCAGAAAGATTATTTAATTTCATGTCACAAATTCTGTCGAGCCACAGTCTGACAGACAGTGCCCTCAGTGTAGCTGGCTACAGCGATTTCTTTTCTTTCTTACAGGAAAAAAAAATTAATAAGTGATTACAATCCTAAATTATGCACTTTGAGACACAAGATGACTGATAGCAGCAAATCATCAGAGACAAAACTGAAGGTGAGAGCGAAGAAATAAAGTGCAGCATTGCACTGAGTCCAGGAACATATTTGACAATTAACACTGAAATATCAGCTCATAAGTCATGATTAAGGAAAACCAAAAGGAGGAATGCATTTTAAAAAAAAGTAGAGTGGGGTAATGAGGGAGACAGCCTGGCCGCGGGAGCAGCAGACGCAAGAGAGAGGGAGAGAAAGAAGGAGGTAGACTGGACAAATGACAGCCCCCCCCCCCCCCCCCTTTAAGGCACTGTTCTGCACTCTCTTTCCTCTTTCTCATCTCTTAATGCTTATTTTCATCACTTTGCTTAAAATATTGATAATCAATTAGCACTACGTCTGTTTTGCTACAGAATCTGTGTCACGGTCTATCACTCTGTCAGAGCCAATTCGCCACTCATTCAAAGTTCATTTTTCCTTGGCGGCTCTGTGCCTTTGGAGGAGTCATTACGCGGGGAACATAGCCCGGGGTGCAATCACCTATTCTCTTTCATTACTGGGGAGATGGAGAAGGTGAGAGAGATTATTAGAACTTTGGAATGATCACAAAGCTTCACGCCGCCTGTCAGATCCCCCCTACGTGTAATTCATCTGGCCTCCCTCCCTTCCTCCAACCCCCGACTTACCCCCTTCCCTTCCCCTCTCCCTCATCCCACTATCCCTCCTCCCCCAGCCTCAGCCAGGGGTTTGGCCACAGACATTATTCATGAACATCTGCAGCGCACTGAATATTCCACAGCTTCTGCCGTGATGAAAAGGGAGCTGCCCCTTTGACTCGAAAATTAACATGCCGGCACAGAGATTATGGACGTGCCGCTTCATTCCAAGCCGAGCTGGGCCACGCTGCGACCGGCCAAGCTGACGGTTCAGGCTGGGCTGAGCAGAGCAGAATAAACGACGCAGGTGGAAGAATTTGCTCTTTGTAACGGTGTGCTGTCAGTTTCAGTGGTTAACAGAGGAAACAATCAAGTTATTAAAATTATTATTTTATTTCAAAGGGATGAGAGCGACCGTGGTCTTGGTGCACAAACATGAACTGTCATGAAAACACACTCAAACCTGACGCTCCTAGGAGAGAAGCCCTCAACTTTGTAGACTAGAGCCTTCATTATCTCAGGTACAATTTAATAGATCTAACTGCAGTTCTATGAGAAACACAATAAGACTTTCTATAAGCTATTAGCCAGTTATTTATCAAATATTTTCATTTTGTCTATGTAATATGCAGGATAAAATAGAATGTACTAACCCAGAGACACTGACCTGAATAGGTTTGATCAAAAACAACAAATATCAAAAGATTTGGCAATTTGTGTTCAACTAATTGATTAATCGAATAATAACAGCTGCAGCTCCATTTCAAAGACCGGCGATAAAGCTGGGTCAAAGCTAAAACGTTCCCTCGTAAACACCTCGTTGCACACTCTCACCTCTGCGCATCTCTTGCTTTCATTCTCTCATAGGCATCTCTACATGAAAGCTCAGCCAGAGCACGGAGACCCTTCCTCACTCACACCAGGAGCACCACTGCTGGAAAGAAGCCAAGCATCCTCCCTCTTTCTGTCTCTCTTATTTTCATGTGTGCCGTCCCTTGCCCTCTCTATGTGACATACCACAATGTGTTAAAAAGACCCATTTCAATCACTTTTTGGTTAAGAAGTTGGATCCAAACACGGGTGCTCTAAGGTAAACCTCTACACTACCTCATAACTACGCAATTTGTACATGATTCCTTGATATGATGCCAAAAAACTAGGAGACTAAGGAATTCCCTGTTGAGTGGAATTACCTTGCCATAACTTAATCATCTTCCCGTACGGCAGCAGCCTATCAGAACAATCTTCACTATTACCACAAATGTTATAAACACGCAATGTGCAAACCAGGAAAATGCAATAAAATCAGACTAACTACCTGAATTTTTTTAACCATAAGAATATGCGTTGCCTATAAACATCTCTAAATACACCAGGCAGTCTTATCACCAAAGTAAATGTACAAACTGGACCACAAAGGCAGAAAACAGAAGAAAAGATCAAGAATATAAGCAGCGAAACATAATGTAAAGAGAGAAAATGCACTTTAACACATCTGAAAAGGGGAGCAGTTGGAGGGTTCTGACACGGGCTGGAGCGAGACTTTGCACTGCCTCTTGTTGATTGTGAATGGCAGAGCAAGTTTACTCTGGCAGTTGGATCCAAAATGGAGTCTGACAGCTTTGTCAGGGAGTTTGAGCAGCTCAGTGGCAGGGCAGGAATCCGGATGATTCCATCCCTTTCATCTCCAAATCGCCGGCGTACGTTCGTGAAACCTCCACGGTAATAAAAAAAAAAGAGAGAGGGGGAAAAAGAAAACCAGCCTGGCATAGCGTCGGGGATGACAAGCGATTTTTTCGAAACACTTGTCAAAATGGAACACAGAAATAAAGCAAAAAAAAGAAAAGGGAGCAAAGAACGGGAGAAATGGCAGACCAAAGTCTGAACGAGCCAGACGCAGAACAAACATGTCAGGAAATGTTAGCACTCACCTCAAAAAAACACCAATATTAATAATCCTAACAGCCATTCCTATCTTTTTCTTTCTCTTCCCCTTTCTTTTCCTTTTGCTCCTCAAGATACTGCTGCATTAAAACCCTCTGTGTACCATCACCCTGGCCTCTATACAATCTGACCACCTTTGCAACCTTTCAGTCTCTTATTTCTTTTTTAACAGATCTAAAAATATTACTACTGTCAGGAACTTTAAACGCTCTCATGGCCTGTTTATTCTGTCTTTGAGTTTCACGAACAGTTCGTTCTCCAAATTCTTTACTTTTCTTCGGGAGAGTCTGAGGAGAAACAGCTGAGAAATGTAAAGACAAGCCTATAGCTTGTGCTTGAGAGGAGAATAAAGGAAGTCTTACTCGTACTGCTTTGTACTGTTACGCTCCCATATCTTTATCCCTCTGATCCCTCCTGCCTCTATCTGCCTGCCTCGGGTTTTTTTTTTCTTTTTCAATTTACAGGATTTGTCTCTGTGTGTCTGACAGTGAGAAGGATGAGGTACAAAATTAATCTTTATCCCCGTTTTGTTGTGTTTCCTCCTCGTCAACAATGCATGTCAGTAATTAGCTGGCCAGTTTGGTTCCAGGCTTTTCGATGGGTGCCTCCGTTTGCCAACTTCTGCCTTTTGTTCTTGCCACACAATACCGCCCACTCGCCCTCGGTGTCTCTCTCCCTCTCTCCTCTCCCTGCCTCACACCCACACAGGGCGTTACACAATCTATCCAAATGTGCTTCGCTTTAAAACCCCATTACTTAGCCCCTCTTGTTTTGTTCAACACAATTAAAAGAACAGACCATTCATGAGAACTTAGCGAGCCGCGCTCTGCCCCTGTCTTCCCTCTCCTCTCTTCTGTGGTTCAGCGTTGGCCGAGGAGTTACTGTGAACAGGCCAGCTTAGTTCCCCTAATTCCCTGGGTTTTGTTTGCATATAGGCTTAGTTTGGTTCCATTTGAAACTACTCAATGCCATGCCTCACCCCCTGGCTGTAACCAGACCAGTGAGCAACTTTAAAGATCAGCCAGCAGAATGGAAACAGGGAAGTCTGCACACAGACACACAGCTGACGAGCCCTTACAAGGTCAAAGGGGACCAGCATCTAAGCACTGACACACTTCAAAAGGGTGGCAAACTAAGTAATGACAACCTGGCCAGAGTTTGGCAGAGGGTTTGTGAGTAATTGTAGGCTGCTGGCATCTACACAAGTGTGTTAGCCTTACAAGACAGGTTTAACTCAAAGATAAGTCTATGGGTTAGTTGTAGCCAGAAGGTCCAATCTGATCCACAGTGTGATTTAAAGAGGCATCCATAGAAAGTATGAAGTACAACTACGCTTCCAAAAACACTGGGACTCTGCAAATAAAAACAGAATGCAATCATTTGTAAACCATTCAAACCCTTAAAAATCTTAAAACAGTGATGTTTTGTTTATTATTTGATGATATTAACATCTTTCAAGAACTCTGTGACAAAGGTCATCAGATTCTAAAAACATCTGGTGGAACATCTGCCAGCAATTCTTCTATTGTGATACTAAATTTACTGTTTGTACAAAATGTCACAATAGGCTTTTAGAAAATCAAGATTGTACTGCTTACTGAAGCCTCAGACATTTTTTTTTTGGTAATGAACATTTTTGGTTTAATTAAGTTTGGCATTTTCTTGTGTTGAATGTAAAAATATAAATGGTCTTTCCAGGACACACTAATTAAAATTTCAGAACAATACATTTATCTTTTTCCAAGAAGCTGAAGATGATTACACTCTGTAAACTGACAATAATGACAGGATAAGTTTAACAATTTCAAAAAAGATTTATTCACCACAAACACAGAGAAACATCAGCTCAATGTTACGCTGTTATTTGTCAAGGTGAAGGCCTCAAACTGAATTACATGATCACCTGAACGTCCATGTGTCTAAATACAGTAGATACAGAGGCCTGCATTTAGCCTTTGTTACAGAAGAAGACTGGCACTGCCCACCAAATGACAGGTGTGATGCTATGGGCGTGTTGTCTCAAGTTGGAGAAGGCCCTATAATTTACTCCTGACAAGGCTTTTAAGAACAAACACGAATAATAGCTTTAAAGTAGAAACCAGGAAACTGTTAATGTGTGCGTGCTGGCTCCTGACAGCGAGCACAGCAAATATCCACCTTGTTTCTTTTTTTCCCCCCCAAACAGCAACACAGAGGAAATACAATCATCTAAGAATGCTAAACATGTGCAAAATGCTGAGAAGAATCAGCAAAATTTAGACGTTCCATTAGCATTCATAATCAGACATCTGAGCCATGTTTTCCTCCTGTTGCATCACAGTGCAAGAACCAAGTTAATCACCTCAATCTGACAGCGACACATATCAGTATCACTAGTGTGCATTTAATGAACCAAAATCCCAAATAGTTCTGCTTCACACAACACAGCTTGGCTGCATTTGTGCTCACTGGATGAGGGCTCTTTGTTGTGGTTAGAAAATTAGGTTTAACTCATTTTGTCGTTGAAAATCGGTAACAACACCAAAGATAGTTTGTATTAATCATTTGACCATTGCATTCGGGCAATCCTGTTTAAGCTTAAACCACTTAATCATGTTAATTAATAAAACAACCCTTTCCTAATAAGATAACACCAAACTTACATATATTAATGTGATGGATTGTGTGTAAGAAATTGAATTGTTTGGGGAAGACTTCAATTGCTTTGACTTAATATTCATAGTTATCCAAACAGCAGCAACTGTTGCAAGTTTGGAGAGAAGGCAGTGTAAGCCAAAAAGGGTATGATTTGTGTTTTCCACTCCATGTAACTACTACTGCTAGTACGAACGTTTCCCTGTTTCTGTTGATGTAACCCTTTGTGTGAGTTGATATTGATGTTCCTTCAAATATAATCCCCCCCCCCCCCCCCCCCCCCGCCCTCAAAAAAGGGGGTAAAACACAGATAGAAGAATAAAACTGGCTTAGAACCACTAATTACATCAATGCTGAAAGGAAATCATTGATCAACGGTATTATGGGAAATTAAACTGCTCCCCAAAACTGGATCAAAGTGAATGAAGTGGCTTAGTGGGGTTTCACTTGGGCTCTACAGATGGGAACCAGGATTATCACCCCCAGACACACACACTCACACCAAAACACACATCATGATAGTGATGCTGTAGTATGTTACAGGCTCAAATGATGGACACATGTTTTCCAATGCTGTAGCCGTTCACACTTGCATGCAAACCAAATTTTGCTTGCTTTTATCAACATGCGCCTTCAATCAGTCCACGCTAAATCATCCAAACTCTGCAAAACCTCAAACTTTACATGCTCTGTCAACACAGTTACTTCAACACAATGATGCAAAGAAAAATAACTGTTTTAAAATGCAGGCCTGGGCTGGTGTGCACAGGCCTTCTGTGGGGTCGTCCACTGGGAGAATGAATAAAAGAAAGGGGCCCCTGCTGGTTCATCTATCCATTTATTAGTGCCCCTAGACCAAAGTAATCTGTTTCTCCCGTCCCAACAGCTTCACCACTGGCCCCTTAAGGGCGCCTGGCCTGCTGCTAAGAGACCTCTCTAAGTGTAATTAGTGGCTCCCAAAGCTGCAACACACATACAAAGAAATAATTCTGGTACTTTTCAGACCAATGATTAGATTTACGTGGCCTGCAGTTTTTCAGATATTTACTTGATTAAGAAAAGATTTCCTGATTTTGCCTACCACTCTAATAATAGATACATTGTGACAATATGTGTGATTCATGTACATGTAGCACCTAGAGGAGCTAAAAAAGAATCTACGTTTAAGCTTAAATACTTTACAGAAAGAGGGATATGACTGGGAATCTTTAACTTTTGCGTCTTCCCTATTTTGACTTTTGTATAGAAAGTGCACACCAACATGTGTGAGTAATACAGTACAACAACAGTTGGACACTTGGTCCCTTAACAACAGGAGAAGTCAAGGGTTAATAAGATGAAGGTATTAGAGCTGGCCTTCGCTTGAAGCAAACTAGTACTTAAGGGAGGCCAACTGTTTAAATGGAGGTAAGGGCTCACACTTTCCATTGGCTTATGGTCAGAAAGTTAGAGACACACTGATTGACCAGCCAGGGACTGGAACCATTTTCTACCATCTAGCTGATTTCTGGCCTAGATTGATTTCTGTTCAATTATGAGCCAGTCCGTTTTATGCATGAGCAACACGGGCACTGCAGCACACACACTCACAGTTTCATGCTAAAGTGTGTTTAGCATGGAAGCTAAGACATAATATTTGTGACAACAAACTTAATCAGGCATTTAATTCACCTTCACCCAGGAGAACAATGACATTTTAAAGAAGCTAACAAAGGCAAAGTGGCTAAAGTTAATGCTATCCAGCAGCCTCGGTATGAGCAAAGGATTAAAGCAGCTACAAGGACAATCATGTAGACGAGTGAAAAAGATAAAAGTGACACTGCAAAAACATGCAAGTAACTGACATTTTTTGCGTTACATAAATCAGTTGCACCTGCTTTTGTTCGGTAAGTTCAAATGTGTCAGGTAAAGGTGCGTGTACAGCTGCTCATTTTCAGTTGATTATTTGTAGCTATTTCCAGTAGCAGAGCATTTTCTTTTCTTTTCTTTTTTTAACATACTTAGTGCAGTTTTAGAAAATTTTACAGTTCCTCTAAAATAGTTGTTTGTTTGTTTTTTTTTTAATAAAAATAATATTTCATATTTTGTTGTATGTATTTGCTGTCGGTTATTTACTCCATCACTTTTAAACACTTGTCTAATAGCAAACTGTGTGGACATGATGACGACAATGGTAGGAGCTCTATTGTCAAAGAACCAACATAAATGGATAAATATTGATCTGATTAGTTCTGAAATCAGTCAGACCAATTTTGAAATAAACACCCTGAAAAATATTTAACCAACATGTACACTTCCAAATATGTAAGACATGAAAACAGAGCCCCTGAATACAATTTCTGCACCTAAAATGATGTGTCAATAAAAAAATCTGTGACTCACCTGTGGGATTATATGTTACCTAAGGCTTGTCCCTTACTGCCCAAGGGGTTCGCCACAGTAGATGGATCTGCATGTTTGATTTGGCATAGATTTTAAGCCAGATACCCTTCCTGATACAATCCTCTCATTTATCTGGGATTGGGACTGGGAGGACACAGGAAAGACGATGAGGAGGCAAGGTGGTGGAATGAGGGAGTACAGGAAAGTATTCCAAGGAAGAGGTTAGCAAAGAAAAAGTGGGATAGTTAGGGAGATGAAGAAGTAGACAGGAGGTGCGACATATAGCAAAGAGAGAGATGGAAAAGGCTCAGTGAGTTACTGTGTGAGAAAAAAAGACAGACAGGCAGAGAGCTGGAAAGGATGTGCAGCAGGTTAGTTTAAATAAAGGATAGAGATGGAAATGTATTAACAAGTGAAGATAGTGTGTTGAGAAGATGAACCATACCATGAAAATACGGAAAATGAATTGTTGAAGCTACGCTAGGAAGAGAGGTGATGATCAGCGAGCAGCAATAGGGCTTCATGCTAAGAAAGAGCACTACAGATGTGATGTTTGTTTTAAGAGTATTGATGAAAAAGTATTGGGATGGTATTGGCACTGTATCATTATGGATTTAGAGAAAGCTTATGCTAGGGTGCCAAGAGAGGAAAGCCAGCTCAGACTTGATTGATCAGTAGAACTTGAAATCAATGTGGAGACTAGAAAACCTTGAAATTGTTCTTAATACTTACGTTTTGGATATCTGTTTATAGCAATTAGTGTGCGACAAATAATGCTTTTATAATTAGATTTCACGTGGGAAACTTTGCACTTGTTCTAATACTGTATTTACTATGACAATGCGATTTATGAGTGGTGTTTTCATGGTCAGCAGTTAAAACATTATACCCCTTAAACCTTGTTCAGATTCAAAATCATGTGCATAAACATCCACTGATAAGAACATTTGGCTCAGTCAGTACTACCTCTCCAAAGGTAACCCCAAAACCACCTCAGTGGTTCCAGCAGCTGCAGGAAGTTACAGCAAAAATCTCTGAAAACTCAATAATGACACAGAGGAGCTCACACGGAAACACAGCAAGCAGCCACTTAGTACAAAGTTAGCTACATCAACTCCACTTGTACTTACATTGTGCCCCAATCTACTTACACTGGCAAATCCAGGGCTTACATTACGCAGAAATAAGCACTGGATATTGGCAGAATGGGCTTATCCAGTCATTGTTTTAACTGGGCTTTTCTGAGAGAATTTTCAGGCCTACTGTTTAAAAAAGAAAATATTGAGGACAAAAATAAAGTAGTCGTTGGCCACCGTCTTCAGGAGATGGAGTTCAGGGGATTCAGAGGGTGTTAAGATGATTTGGAGGCCTTTTCTCCTATCAGATCATCTAAAATGTAAGTGATTACACCGGTAATCAGCTGCAAGCCCACACTGGCACAGTCTGTGTTTAAGAGATAAAGGCAGAGAGAGTTAAGAATGAAGAGAGAGCCAGAAAATGAGAGACCTATGAGATACACAACGGAAAGAAAGAGGAGTAAGAAGGTGGCAGATTATTTCTCAATATTATCACACGCCAGGATGGCCATTCTCCCTCTACTTCAGCTTTCTCTCTCACACTCTTGCTATTCAGAGATTCATTTGTGCTTGGCCAAACAAATAGCTGACACTGGCTCATCAAAGCTTTGGATTGGCAGTCTGGGCCAAGTGGGGCTGTTGACAAGCGAGGGCAGTGAAAGCAGAGGAGGAGAGGAAAGAGCAAGACAGAAAGAGAAACAACAGAAATCCCTACTGTAATTCCCCAAACTGTAATCCACTGGGTTTAATGGCGTATGTGTGTGTGTGTGTGCGGGGATTATACATTTATCATCAGTGCTCATCCCTACTCTCATACCGTTGTGTGTGTGTGTGTTGGTGTGTATGACAGGAGAAAAGCCAACTTGTATAGAAGGCCCAACAATGCCAGTAGAGGGATTTAATCCCTCACGCTCTATCATATAACCACATATCTTGGCCAATTCAGAATAACAACTACCCCATTCAAGGTGGCTGATCCCACCGATTAGCCCTGAGATGGAGACAACCCCCAAAACACACACACACACACACACACACACACACACACACACACACACACACACACACACACACACACACACACACACACACACACACACACACACACACACACACACACAGAGAGAGATACTTTCCTCCGCATCTCTACCACAAGTCAAACATACTGCACATTTTGTCAAAAGTGAGGATCCCTCCCTCTTGCTACTGTGTGTCCATCAGTCTTTCACAACTCATCTGTTTCTCACTATTAGTAAACTGGTTCCAGAAGGAGTAATCAAGACTCCCATAAGCTTGTTGAAGTCCATAACCTCCATCAACTCAAGGTCAAAGGTTACACCTGGGTGTGTAAAACCCTGGCAGGTTTTTTAACGCAGAAAGGCGACTTAAAGGTTTGCTGCTGTTAGAAACAAGATTACACATTTAATTCACCAATGCAGCACAAACGATCTCAGATATAAAGATTGTATACAAACCTCTCTCTCTTTCTTACACACGGATTAGGTGTGTGTTTAGGTCTCCTTTAGAGACACAGGAAATCAGAGGTTTACAGTATTAGCAAAGCAGATTACAAAAATAGGTGACGCTAGTGAGGTTAACCCACATCTGCAGGACTTTCAAGCCAAACAGAGGCTTTGCTTGGCTCAGAATCGACATTTGGAGGGGAACTATACAAAGCACCGAGTATGATTGGTATGTACAGTAAATGCAAATAAGACTATCCCCTTATTAGACATCAGGCTACTTGATAAACAATAATGTGTAGAATGTTTCCTTGAATAAAAAGCCAAATTATTTTCATAACAACATTCAAGGAGGGAGGTTATGAGGGTGGATGAAAGCTTTTTGAAAGGGGCACCAAAAATCTTTCTATCCAGGGAAAAAACTGCATATTCAACTAGTGCGAAACACCCCAAAACACTTGTACTCGATTTATGCTTTTGTAGGGAATCTACTTCATAATTTGTGATTCGAGGAGAACCTCCTTTTCACCCTACGCCATAACCTGACCTGCACCTCCCAAGAAACGTAATTACACGTTAGGTTAACTCCGCCCACAATGATGGAATGGTGTGGAAAGTTGCGCTGTAAAGTTAAGAGGGGTTTCTGGCTCCGTTTTAAGTTAGGATGTAGATTTCCAGCAGAAGTCTATATCAAGCTTTAGAGACAGATTTACTAAGGAGTTGCACCAGCGCAAACTGGGCTTTAAAGCATTAAAAAAAATATACTGTCTGTATTAACAAAGAGCGTGCAATGACAAGATTGCGTGTACAAGGTGGGAACTCTGACAACTGACCCTGTTACATATGTATTACGGTTAAAATACAAGGAGAGGAAACCTAATTTGCTACATTTTGCAATTCACAATTTACTGCTAATTACGCCAATATTTTATGCCTAAAATAGGCATGTTTTATTTTTTTGTACTTAATATTAAAATGAACTGAATGCACATTTAAAAACAGCACAAAATTTGTAAACCCGTGAAAGTAATCACACCTATGAGCACTATTTGAGGATTGCACTTTTTAGTAAATAGCTTGAAGTAAGAATGAATCAACATAATAAGTATGAGTATCTGACCACCTGTGGTTGAATATTTTGAGTAGTTAGTGGAAAAGCCTTACTTGTTGATCAAAAGAGTGATCATTCATGCCTCTATGTTTAAGTATTTGGCAGATAATTTGTATTATACAGTAGCCAGTCGCCGGTTCACTGGTCAAAGCCAGCCAAAACTAGCACTGCCGCACACAAAACACTATCAAACAGTAAATCATGCCTTCATGAAGTGTGCAGTCTCCAGTTTTGGTTGAAACTGGTGATTAAATGTTGATTCAGGGAGTGAGAAGTATTTCTGTTCTTTAGTTGAACCTCGCTTAGTTCAACAGTGAGAAAAAACATAAAAACAGATAAAGAAATCTGCATTAGCAGAACAAGGATTTCTTACTGAAGCAAAAATTTTTACCTCCCTGAATCAAATCCTTTCCAAATGAAAACTGTACATCAGCACTTTGATGTGAAATTTATGCATTACTGCAGCAATCGGTTACTGGACTACAAAGTAGCGAAGACATCACTATAACCCCCCATTAGACACAACAACCAGAGCAGAGATTTGGACTCTAAGTAACCCTTTATATGTCACACTGAACCATGTTGCATCCTTTAAAATTCACGGGCTGTTTTTGCCCATTTACTCCTTCAAATTGAGGACTCAAGTTTAACTATGAAATGTAACCATCTAAATGTCCTGAGTGTTACTGAACTGTATATGATGACAAATGCCGAATAATGGTACAAGGAATACAAAATGCTGCATTAAACAAATAACTCAGTGGAACAAACTAAGTCCTAAACTTTAACCTGTTGAGTCGTTTGTCGATTTAGAAACATTAGCGGTGTAGGTGCTGAGACCAAAGCATCCTTGGCCGTCGTGACCTCTCAGCTATGCGACTGTCGCTTAAACCCCTGGGCCATTTGGGGATTTTGAATGTGGCGTCTAGATAGCTAAAACATGTCCATAAAGCTGCAGCTCAAGATTGCTTTCCTTTGAGTATGAACAGAGCTGATCGCATCAATCTCTGCTCTGGAGCTCTGCGGCTCGGATTGGCTTCGGCTTTTGTCCACTGGCTCTAAAAGGACATGAATCAAACTGAGGGAGACAGATTAGCCTTTGGTAACAAGGGATAATGTTCAGCACATCAGAAAAATATACTTTCACCATCAGCAGATACAGGCCCAGACATCTTTCTTTTAAGCTAACACACTCTAATTCATGGCACGCTGACACTCACACAAATATTCATACACTCAACATGTGTCCTGCAGATGTAGTAGCTATGAAACAAGGCCCTGTTCTCTGTGTGTATATGAAAGTGCGAGGGGGAAAGAGAGCAAGAGAAACAGAGAGAGAGACAAGAAATACCTGAAGAATGCAAATATATGAGGGGAAGAAAGAAGGGAAATTAAATGAACATTAATTCTCCCACAGCAATTCCCTCTTCTGAGCACGAGGAGATGAAAGAGCAGTAATGCACTTTCTGATATTTATTTCTCCTTAAACACAAGGCTGGAGTTCTGTTCTGGTACACTGGGCCTTGCTTGAGAGGATAGGGGCACCCAGGGGCCCCTTAGTGCCTGGTTTACTAATTAGACTTAAATATGCAAGATTGAGCCAATTGAGGATTAATTAACTGTTTATTTCTCTTCACTCCTTCTACTGGACCCACTAGACTTGGGTAGGATGAGCATAAGAAGGAGCGCTGGGTGTGGCTGCTTGGACAAGTGAGCAGTTTAGATGAGTGCGTGTATGGGTGTGCGAGGCCCACTGTAAATAGTGTGGCGGTAATGCCTTTTTGAACGAGTGTGGGTGGATGTCTCTGTCATCGGCCACACAGTGGAGAGCTGTTCAAGTTGTTATGTCTGCGTGTGGATTGCAAATGACTACAAGGCGGTGGCATGAGGGGACAGTAAGGGAAAACCTGAGGAGCAGCTGTAGCTGAAATATGATGAGTAGCTAAAAAAAGAGCGTCAGAGGAAGAAAGACAGGAAAAACAAAAAAAAAACCCTCTATATATAGATGTGGGTGACACGACAACAGAGGAGCGAGACAGAAGCATGTAAAAGGATACAGGAGAGAGAACTAATAAGGTGAGTGTGTGTGTGTCAGTTGGGATTGTTGTAGCAGCACAATCTGTACACAATTAGGTCTCCATTAGAAGTTTAAAACAACTCATGACTTCCATCTGTTCCTGAGGCCTGGAACGTGAGATTGGAGACGACAGGTGTCTAAATGTTTATCAGCCATGCTGCATTTATTCCTGTGTCTCTGAGTTAGGAGGAAAAATGACCCACACTAATCTAATTCAAACTAACATTCACTTTGGAAGGTTGCTGGTGTGGCAGGAATAAAACACATGATGTTCAAAACCACTCCAGTCGGTACAGTATGAACATTGGCATGTGCTATTTAACTCCTCAGCCTCGTGAGAATAAACACATGCGCACATGCTGATGCATCAATCTTACAAAATGAAGTCAAAATACGTAGCTAACACTTAGAAAGTCAGGGTGTTAAAAAGATGTTGCTGCCCATTTAGCTACAAATCTGAAATCAGCAGAAGAAATAAGCAGGTAGTACATGCAGCGACCTTTGGCTAATAACATTCAGCTGAATGGCAGGGAGAAAACGGTTAAGTGTACACTTAAGCATCTGAGCAATTTGAAAATCTCTGTTGGTGGAAACTCCATGGAAAAGTACAGTAAGCTACACAATGTAAGATTCCCAACTTATGACTGCACCACTATACTTTACACAGTAAAGTCACATTTCAAGCATGTGACTAGATTCCTGCTAATCAGATCTTTTTCAAGTTCAGGCAACACATACAAAGGTTACACACTTTATTTGCCCTTCAGCTCCTGTGGTTAGATTTGAACACACAATCTGAAAAAAGTACCAAGGCTGACCTTTGATTTGAGATGGTTTTATGTCAGTAGTAGAAGAATTGTATGAGAAACAGTGATCGTCTTGAATTTCCCATTTTACATCATTAAGTTATTTATAAAATAGTTTCCCTTGCTGCAGTGCTACTGTTGAAAGAAGGGGGCAGTAAAGCACCTACAACACCATGAAACAACAAGAAGAGAAGAACGACATGCTAATAAAGATCAGGCCTCAAACTGACAAAGTGTGCAAGTAAAATCAGGAAAAACATGCAAAGCCAGCCAACGACAGCTGTTAAAAAGATCTGGGTGGAGGACTAAACACAGGCGAGCTCCAGCACAAACAGTGCCAGGTAAAGCTAGCATGCTGCAAGTCTGCCACAGCCAATACGTGGTCATTTGAGAGCAGCAAAGCCAATCCTAAGAAAAAGTAACAGACTTTCAAACGCAATACCCAAATACAAAAGTATAAAAGTATTCGGAAACGTGGCTATTCAATGTTTCTGAAGCAGATTCTTCTTGCATCATTATTTTCTACTAATTCAAATTGATATTCAATTTGCATGAGTATATATGAGATGAATGCACACGAAAAGGAGATTATGCAAAAAAAAATAAAAATCTCACAGGTATTAAAGTTTTGCAAAATCAAAAGAAACCAAGAATACTTTAATCTGCATGTATTCGTTTTCTTAGTCATATGTATGTCCAGTACATCATCACAGTAGTTGTTGCAGTATGGCAAGAGTGCTCAGGCGTTAACAATTTGCTTTTAGAATGATTTAATATAAAATGTATCTAAAATTAAACAAATAAAATACACAAACATAACCGCTCTTACAGTAAACATTCACCACTGCCTGTAATGATGTTTTCCTCCTAAATTAAAAGCAATGCAAAAAAATTGCAATTTATTTGAAATTATTTTAAGTTTAGAAAAAATGAAAGAAGAAACTACAAGAAAAAAGATAAACAGACAAAAATAATGTTCAGTTATTTTCATGCAGTAAACAACATTTTAACAGATTTAGCTAGATTTTGTGTTTTATAGAATAAAATCTGAAGCTGGGTCATTTAACAGGAGCAGCAAATGAAAGTGAATAACAGACAGCAGCTAACTGTAGGCATTAAGCTTGACATAATTTAATTGGTCCTGAGTCGGGATGTAAACATAAATACCAATGACAATCTTCAAAGTCGATTATATCGCGACAAGTTTTTTTTTATCGGTGTGTCCCGCAGGACCTCGGCCATTAATCCACGAGCTACATCATAATCTCCCTCTGCTGGCCATTAAACCCCCTACCTTTTCCTGATCTGTAAAATCAGCCCCTTTCCTTGATACACCTCCACATTTTGGTCCCCTGGGGGAAGCCGTTGCTCACTGTTGAGGAGTTTTACACCGATTTGTTGCCAATTTGTTGCTTTCCAGAGGAAAAAAGTAAATGTAATAATGAGGGGGGAGAAATTCATTAAACATGCAGAAAATACTTTTCAAGAACAAGAAAAAGATTCACGGGGATGTTCGTGCGGCGCATAATCATGCCTCTGTCTGCTTGGCCCGCGACTGCATAAAACATTGAATCTGGGGATGAACACGTTCTGCTGCTTTGGACCCTCTTCCTCTAAACACTCCATCCCCACTCCTTATTTTCCTCCCTCCCAAATCCCTCTATCTTCCTTTCTATCCCCCCCCCTCCCTCTCTCTCGAGATCTTTCTCTGCGACTGCCAGAAACTACAATCATAAAATTATTAAAATGCTGTTTGGCTGCCATTAATCAGTAATGGTGATAAATCCTTGTGTGGGAAGTGACAGAGCATTAGTTACATACCTCTTGGCCTCAAAGACAGAGAGTAATGAGCCACGAGCCGGACCGGGTCAATCATAAACTCATCAAATGCGTCATTTAATTTCTTCATTTAGACAAACACAATTTGTTTATGGGAAAGATATCAGGTGTTGTGGAATGAGAAACAGCGCTGAAACGCTGGTACATTAATCAGGGCTTGATTACACGCGACTCTGCGGTTGTTTATCCTAATTTCATTCATTTCCATCAACAAAGCAAACACAGACGAACACAGCCATTAGTGATGGTTGGGGATGGCACAATTACAGCCTCGTATTAAATAAAGTGATGATGAATGGTCCAATACAAACTAAAACAAAGGGGTTTTTATTACTTCAATTCCATCCCAGCCTCGCCTTCCTGTGTGTGTGTGTGTGTCTGTGAAGCTTCGCCGGTGTGAAAGGAGAGAAGCTGTTTCAAATTTATTACCAGAGGAGGACATATTGATGAGAGAAAAAGAAAAGGGAAAAATAAAAAAAACTTTGGCTGTTGGTTGCATATGATAACAAAGGACAGCGTTATATACAGCAAATCCTCTGTTACTGCTTCTAATTGAAATCGGTGGGTGAGCTTGTTACAGAAGCAGCTCAACCCCAGAAAGTGACACACAGACACATGCATTTATCGATACACACACAAACACTAGTTTAGCATAAACTCGAGTGTACACGTACCCCCAAACAACCCCCCTACACAAGCTGATAAAGATGAAAAAACTAACAGCAAAGTTGGATATTTTTCTTGATCATGTAAAGCTTCAAGAAGCTCAACCAGCATGTCTGCGGCTTGTTGATGCCGGCTTGCGAAAAGCTACAGAACCGCACGCGGTGTTTTTCTCCAAACCACTCACTGTTAGCCATAACAACACCCGACACCTCCTTTAAATATAGCTGTAAAGTTAGCCATGTGTAATTGTATAATGCTGCACTCGTTTCAACAATATCATAATTATGCACTTGCGTGATTTGTAAACCTCTCACAGAGCAGAGGCACATTCTGGGGAGTACAGTAGATACTCAGTTTCTTGCCTGCAGCCATGAAAACACAACTTGTTTTTACACTTTTACATATTAAATGAGATATAATTTGTTTGTTTGTGAGCTTTGGAGGCGCTGGTAGGCAGATTCGGTTACATTTACACAAAGCTTGACTAGCATTTGCTTGGATTTACATTTGTCATTTCCTGTGACTCAGTCATGCAGGACTGTAGCACAACAGCTGAGGCTCTACATGCTGGCATGAAGAGATGCTAAATTTGAGCTTAACAAGCTCTGGAGTTTTTGCCACTGATAAATAATAATGGATTGCATTTATATAGCCCTTTTCGGGACCCCTCAAAGCGCTTTACAATACCACTATTCATTCACTCTCACATTCATACACTGGTGAAGACAAGCTACAGTTGTAGCCACAGCTGCCCTGGGGCAGACTGACATCACCAGTAGGCGGTAGGTGAAGTGTCTTGCCCAAGGACACAACTACCGAGACTGTCCGAGCCGGGGCTTGAACCGGCAACCTTCCGATTACAAGGCGAACACCCAACTCTTGAGCCACCTTAGTTCCTCTAGCCTGTATATGTATTCATCCATATTGAGACAGCTCCTGAATAAATGTCTTTCTTCTCCTAAGATCTCAGTCACAAATGTCTAGAGACCAGTCGGCAAACTCCTGGCAACCGCCAGTTGCTGTGGGAAAATATGCATTTCTAAACCAGTCCTTGAGCATCTGCTTGAGGTTGTTGCAATAAAAACTTGCTTCCATCATGGGAGACAGAGTTGTCTGCACTTGCCAACAACTAACAAGTCTCTAGCAATGTGTGACTGGAGCCCAACTTACAGTTTAGATTAGATTTAAGTGACATCAAACAACCCTTGACGCTTGTTCCTTTGACCTGTGCTAGTTATCGAATGCACTGTTACCCAGTCTTGGAAACAGCCACTGTAGACATGTCTGCCTTCTCTTAATCTAATTCAGCAATATTTCCTTCCACTAATCATGACACTGTTAAACATAAAACCATGCTAAATATTGGACCAAAACTGGCAGAACAAATTCCTGAGTCACTGCCATCAGTAGAATGTAGTGAAAACCTGATTGATAGGAACCCTAACTCAATGTTCCTCACATCAGTGGAGGAAAAAGAAATAATTGACATTGTACACATGTGTAAATATAAAACATCTACTGATTGTAATGATATTGACATGAAAATCGTCAAGAAGGTCATTGAAGGAATTGTAGGACCTCTAACATATATTTGCAACTTATCATTTCAGACGGGAAAAGTGCCAAACAAAATGAAAATAGCTAAAGTTGTGCCGCTGTATAAAACCGGGGATAGACGCCACTTCACAAATTACAGGCCTGTTTCTTTACTACCACAATTCTCCAAAATCCTAGAAAACCTGTTTAATAAACGATTAGACAAATTCTTAGATAAATATAAATTACTCTCTGACAGTCAATATGGATTCAGATCAAAAAGATCAACATCTCTGGCATTAATCGAATCAATTGAGGAGATTACGAATGCTATAGATCAGAAACAGTATGCAGCTGGAGTATTTCTGGATCTCAAGAAAGCATTCGACACAATCAATCATGACATATTAATTAATAAACTGGAACGGTATGGGATTAGGGGGGTTGTACTGCAATGGGTGAAAAATTATTTAAGTGACCGGAAACAATTTGTGAAGCTGGGTGTCCATTCCTCATCATGCTTGGACATTGCTTGTGGTGTTCCACAAGGCTCTGTACTGGGTCCAAAATTATTTATTATTTATATAAATGATATTTGTAAGGCATCTGATATATTAAAATTAGTATTATTTGCAGATGACACAAATATTTTTTGTTCTGGGGGGAATCTAAAGGAGCTGCTGGATACAATTACTTCAGAAATGTGCAAAATTAAAAAATGGTTTAACAGGAACAAACTATCGCTAAATCTAAGTAAAACTAAAATTATCTTATTTGGGAATTCCCTTAGAAATGCACAAGTGCAGATTCATGTAGATGGTGTGGAAATTGAAAGAGTACTTGAACATAAGTTTCTTGGTGTGATTATAGATGATAAATTAAACTGGAAGTCTCATATAAATCATATACATAACAAAATTTCAAGAAGTGTCTCAATCTTGAGTAAAGTAAAACACATTCTGGACCACAAATCACTCCACATTCTCTATTGTTCCCTGATTGCACCGTATTTGAATTACTGTGCAGAGGTTTGGGGCAATACTTACAAATGTTCGCTATCATCAATCTTTATATTACAAAAAAGGGCCATAAGGATAATCCATAAAACTGGTTACAGAGATCATACAAATCCACTATTCTTAAAATCAAAAATTCTAAAATTCACAGATCTGGTTCATTTTCTCACAGCACAAATTATATATAAAGCAATAAATAACCTGCTTCCTGACAATATTCTAAAAATGTTTTCTAAAAGGGAACGGGGATACAATTTGAGGGGGGAATTAAATTTAAAACATCCTCGTATCCGTACAACATTAAAAAGTTTTTGCATCTCTGTGTGTGGAGTGAAGCTGTGGAACAGACTAAGTAAAGATATGAAGCAATGTCCAAGCATGGCGCAGTTTAAAAAGCGGTTTAAGGATATGGTTTTTACAGGGTACAGGGAAAAGGTAGAGATTTGATAGGGTGTTCTTGTCTAATATTTTCATGTGTGTGCGCATGCACGGGTTTGTTGGTATGTGTATATGTATGTATGTATGTATGTATGTATGTATGTATGTATGTATGTATATATATATATATATATATATATATAAAATTGTAGGTTGTGTATCCTTCAGGTGTTAATGGGGTTATTGAAAATGTGTATATGTGCGTATGTGTGTATATACGTAGGTATGGATAGATAGAAACATATATGTGTATATATTAAAAAAAAAAAAAAAAAAAAAATTACACATAACATATAATGTAATTACAAGGAGGTATTTCTGTAGTCTATTGATACTAGATAGTGGAAAAGGGGTGGGATTAAATAAGCTTATGCTTCTTCCTGCTCCTTTTTGAACATGGACGTTATTTGGAGTTGTGGTTGCTCGTTTTCCTTTTGTTTGCTTTGTTCATTTGTCTCTTTTAATTCTATTTTTTTTTTTTATACTTTTTCAACATGTTCAAAATAAAGATTCAATCAATCAATCAATCAATCAATGCTGTAAGCTGTTTCAGCCATTTTCTTTTCACTGACAAATCATATCAGCCTGGTTTCGAATCTACTTTTGATGACGATACAAACATTAAAGTATCTCCAAAACGGGACATTTAACCAAAACAATCTACATGGATAAATACCATTACAGGCCAGAGGAAAAATAATACACCTTATCTATTCAATTACCAAAACGGCTATCAAAAGAATGCAGCTGGATGTGTGCAGAATCCAAGGTTGTTTCAGCCTCCCATCCGAACATTCATTCAGCCATTTTCTGTATCTGCTTATTTGTATTCACGGTCACAGTTGGGCTGCAGCTTGCACTGGGCAGAAGGCAGCGAAACATCACAAACACACATTCGGGCCTATGAGCGTTTTTTAATTTCAAACACACCTCACCTATGAACCTTTTCTGGCCTGTGATACGAGACCGGCCGAGGCTACAGACAGGCTACACGTCGGTCCAACTGGACAGTTTTGTTGCCGATTCAGATCACACAAATAACCTGCATGAAATTTCAACACAGCCGATCTTCATTTAAACAATTACGCTCATTCCAAAGTTGGAATGACGACTAGAAAAAAAAGCGGTTGAATATTTCCATGTGAAAATTGGAGAGTGTTAAAATCTGACTATATATATATATATATATATATATATATATATATATATATATATATATATATATATATATATACATGATTCATCAAATGGCAAATGCTTAGTAACATGGTGATGTTATTAATGACATCACAGAGTTTGTTTCTCTTCAGTTCATAGCAGAGGGGGAGGGGGTTTGCAGGTAAAGTACTTTTCAAAAACCCAGCACGCATGTAGAGCCACGTTGCCGAAGTAGCACTATCCCACTCTGCATAAATTCACTGAGACCAACAATCATGATTAACAACCACGGCTACTGGAACAGCCAAAACACGATTGCATTTCTGGCATAATTGTATGGCCCCGGCCTTAACATGAAGAATAGTGTGTCACAGGGTGGAAATTATTCCAAATCACGAAAGCAGGAATGCACAGGTCAACACTTTGCTGCAATCTATTTATGTCTAATCCAGGGCCAATTGGACAGCTACATCTATTAAACGCCTGCAGAAATATTTACAAACACAAAGTGAGGAGATGGGGTGATCCTAAAAACCAAATGATATCACAGTACGACCTGCTAAAAGATTCACCTCTCCACCGTCTTCCCTTGCAAGAAGAAAAAAAAAATGCCCTAGACACAAAATCTTTTGCAGCAATACCTTTCACATGGTGAGAATTGCAGTACTGCTGCTACACACGGTCTTTACTCTTTCCTTCTAATCTTTCTCTCACGCTCTGCATTCTTTGCATTCAGCCTCCCTTCTCCACCATCTTCCAAAAAAAGCCCTGAATGCCTGCCAGTGGTCCAAGGTAATTAAATTACTTAGCAAAGTTTACTTAACAGTAAATGGTTAGCAAAATTTAAGGTGATTGCAAATTTGCTTTCATTTCACTTCAATGGCTGGCCTGTTTAAGGCTCGTCTGCAAATAATTAGCACATACATTTGCATCAAAATCGTTTAAACCATATGTTGCAAAATTATGGAAAACAGCAAATTAAAAATATTCCTTTTCTGTTATGGAAATGCCTACATGTTGAGAGGAGAGAAAGAGAGAGTTAGAGCGGGAGGGAGGAGGGAAAGATATCACCATGTGTCTCCAAACACCAACAACAAGGAGGGGAGAAAAAGTAAAGGAGGAGGAAGGAGGGTGCAATAATGATTCAGTTTGGATTTGAACACACTCATAACGATCTTTTTCAAGAGCTCACCAGATGCTGTTTGAAATCTGCCCACAGAAGAAAAACAAAGCTTTCCTCAATCTCTTACTCTCTTTCTCTCTCTCTCACACACACACACACACACACAAAGAATCAGAGAACTTCCTCTAAGTGGCTCTGTCTGGTACAGTATATACTACTCCCTAAGGCAGGGCAAGGAAAGCTGTACATTAATTTGACAAGTAGTATCGACAACCTGAACCCTCAGTATCACAGAGAAGGATAAGTAAGGCTAAAATAAGTGACAATAAATAAAGGCGATTGTGGACCCCAGCATCCAAATAACCTAATATTTTCTCAACTAATGAAGTAATTATTTAGTCAGTACAATTCCAGAAAGTAAAAGAAGAAAACCTCAAATGTTTTGTCCAACCCACACCCTCCTCAAACCGAAAAATATTGAATATATAATGATGTTAAGATAGAAAAACGCAGCAAATCTCCATGTTTTGAAAGCTTTAACCAGCATGTGTTTCACGTCAATAAACAGAGTTATCAAAATAATTGACAAGTGACTATCTGCTGATCCATTCGTCAGTTAATCTCCTCTGTAGCCAATTATTTTTAGTTACCGCTGCACCTACCAGTTATTTGCATGACGGGTTTGTTGAAAATATTGTTTGATTAAATGTTTGACAACAAAATATTGACAACTTGTGAAAAATGTCCACAGTTAGCAAGGGGTGCAAACTGACAAAGAAATGACTCAAAAAACCAGCGTAGATTCCTGTTTAAAGACTGCACTGATAATCAAAAAAGCTCCAGATACATTTTACTTAAATAAACGATTAATACAGTGTATGTATACCTTTTAATTTAAAAAAATATAATAATTAAAGCGCAATAAAAACAATGAATAAGATGAAAATGTTACACAAAGCTCTGGACCGATTGATGAAGAGCTTCCTGTTAAAATAAGTGCGGTTGATAGAAGTTGATAAACTTATTGTAGAGGAGCAGTCACGAGGACCAAATTCTTCTCAAAATCCTTAAATGCTTATTCTTTAAAGGTGGAGAGAACTCATCATTTAGCCAAAGTTAAGACTGCATTCGCGTTTTGCAGTGTTGCTGTTGAATTTTTGCCGTAGCTTTAATGTTAAATCAGATAAACTGTTCCCGTACCATGGCAATGCAGGAAAAGCAAGAAAGCAGGACATGAAAAAGCGTAGGATGCAGTTGGACCTGCGTTTATTATACCCATAAAACAAACCAAAAATCAATTGGCACATAAACCTCGTATCCGTGCAGTCATTTGCTCAATCATACCCCCTCCCCACGACTGACAGATGCCTGACCTGAAAGACTTCCTATTGAAAATAGAGATTACTCGTAAGTATAGATGAACGCACATCCAGTTCTTTTTAAAATTCACACACACCCTTAAAATGTGCACTTCTTTCGAGGGGGTTTTGTGGATGCTCACTATATGGTATAGTTTTTAAAGTGAGCTTGACAAACCCTTCCACCGATCACATGGTTATCAGTGTGTGTTAGGGGCTGTTTGTTAAAAATCTTATTCAGGTATCGGGGTCTTGTATAAGTGCAGGCCCCATACTCACTCTCTCTCTCGCTCCCTCTGCCTCAGAGACATAATTACGAGTGTTGACTGGAACAGTGAGGTAATGGCACATAAATCCAGCTGATCAATGGTTACGGAGACTAAATTACAGGACACTCTTGTCCCATTATCCTCTCAGAGGACAACAGGAGATGCATTCCTGCAGAGATGCAAAGGAGATTTCTGCTGCAGTTGTGTAATTGTTTCCTTTATTTGAATACGCTGGAAGCAATGTTGTTACCTTTCTAGCTTTATGATCACACTAACAGGAAACCAAACTGTATATCAAACTACACTCTCTGTAATTCCACTAAACGAATACAATGTTATAGTAAGGCTTTTAAAACATGAGCAAATATCACTTAAGAAGCTATTCTTTGACCAAACTTTTATTGTTAAATTAGGAAAGCAAAACATGACTGTTATAACAAGAGAGTAAATTACAAAAAGCATAGAGTGTTGTCTTTAAATCAAACCATTATGTATAATTGCTTATAATGTTTTAAACCAAGAGATTCCCTGATTCTGATTGCAGAGCACCCTAGTAATAGTAAACGGGCATACATTTAGACTGAATGCGAGCGAAGGGGAACGTGTAGTTAGGAGTTATTACAGGGTAATTCCCTTGTGTTTTTACAGAGAAAATCCCCTTTGAAATGAAGGTCATCACTTGTGTTTGTGACAATCATTTCAGTCATGTCATACAAAGAGTGTTGCCACAACTGGAGTGACAGCAAGGTGATGAAGATGGATAATGCGATAACTACAATTCGCCGCCTAACAAATCCTGTGCTGCAATCGCGTGCAGATTGCTCAATCTAAGTAGATGGCAATAACAGTAGAGATAATAAAAAACGAAGAAAGACCAAGTTTATAAAGAAAAGGTATGTATTTGAGCGAGGCAACAAAAAAAATAAAAAAAAAAACAAAAAAAAGGACTGGGTCTCGCCTCCATCGCCCAGTCCCCGTCACCTCTTATTCTATCAGAACAAAGGGCGGCAGCCTCCTAAATGCGGCGCATTAGCCCTTTAGTTCCAGAGGGGGTAAGGTGACACCCTCCATGTATGTGGTCTGTTCAGCACACATCTGTCAGGGCCTAAGGGGGTGGGCAGGAGGGGGTGGGAGGGACAGCAGGACCTAGACGCACAAGGAAGACGGAGGAAAGAAGGAGAAAGCTCAAGAAAAAGGGTGTGTGTGTTTTTGGGAACCCTGCTGTGACCAAGAAGCCTAATACCCTGTATTTACTCTGGATGAATTAGTCCTATCGTATGATGCTGCTAAGCTTCGCTGATCACGCAACGCTTTGCGTCTTCAGTAAAAGACACGCAAACCCAAACAGAAGAGACTGAGACACTTCAACAGACAAGCTGATAAAAATAAATAAATGTGCACCTTCGTACCCTGGTAGCAGCGGTAGTGATATTTATTAAAACTGAATTAAACATGTAACGCTGAACGACTGGTCTCTGAGACTTCAACAGGACTTGTTCTCCGTCTCGCCTCTTAATTTCATTTTAGTTTTTACAGAACGCCATTAAAAGCAAACGTAAACACGGAATTTCAACTGACATGAACAGATATCAACAGTGAATTTATCAGTTACTCTTACTGACTCAATAAATCAAGATTTGTCCTTGTTAAAAATAATGCTACTTGACTTGGAATGTAACATAATTTCATAAAAAGGCAATAAGTTTCAGAATAATTAGTATGAAGAATCTGGACTACATTTAAACTTGACCCGACTGGTGATGAACAGTCCAGTCAAGTTTACTTGACGCACTATTACTGATGAAAGTTGGAGCTTTTTTTTCCTAATCAAAGCTGTATTTTTTAAAAAAGAGGCATCGATACAAAACAGCTGCAAATTTGAGCCTTTTGTATTTCAATATGACACATGTGCACGAACACTGCTTACAATCAAAAAGTACATTGGCCAGACATTCAAATACATATGTCTTATTATTCCTTATTAATGTTAAGTGTTAGGTGTTTTCATTATAACTTAAGCTATGGAGTTATATATTTTCATTATAACTCCATAGCTTAAGTTGAAAACTGAAACAATGCTCGGTTTTTCAGCTAGGTGTTAAACTGACAGAAGAAGTTAATTCAGACCAGTGAAGCCCTTCCAAGTTCAAGCCTCTGATGAGATCTTAAGGATTGTTTGTTTTGCTGCTGTCAAAGGTTCAAATGGAGGGAAGAAGGAGGTTTTGATGACCCTTGGCCCTCAGGTCCTAAGTGGGTGTTCTGCAAACACTCCCTATTGACATGTGGATAAGGAGAGGCCCGCTGCTGAGCACAGTACTTATGTTCATTTGAGTGGAAATGGACACTGCTATGAAAAGAGCCAAGAACCAAGCAAGTGGCTGAAAGGAACAAGAGTATTAGATATAGTAAGGGTGTCATGGTTGCTGTGTGTCTGAATGGAGGTATGTATGGATCGAATAAAGTGGTTTCTTTTGTGTTTGTCAGCTTTGAAAACAACAAGGCTCCTATACTTCTTATTTATGTGTGATTTATGACGACTCAGTATGTCGCTCAAGAGACGTACTTATGAATCAGGGGAGAGAAATAAGTTGTGCTGAAATCCAAATGAATCAAACATATGGAGGGTGTCACACAGTGTTACTTTGGCCTCTATGTAAATTGTACACTGCCCAAATAAATCCAGATGAACTTCCAGAAATGACAGCCTTCCAAAAAGTTTTTCCGTTTTCTGTCTCATACATTTTTTGATAATCCACACTAGGGAAAAGCAAGCACTATATAATAATATATAATAACAATAATAATGAAAAAAAAATGCTTTAAATGGCGTATATCATAAACAAGATACAGAAAAGGTTTCTCTTTATATATTTTGGAACGATGAATCACATTCAGAATGTAATAAATAAAATGTCTGCATCCTGCTATGATGCAACATTTACTATAAATTCTATGTGCATAAGAATTATTACATATATAAATATTGAAATTTTGATCAGTACCTTATTATTGATTAAATTATGATAAGCAAGTTTGGTATGGAAATACGGGGTGTACTCTGTGAGTGTGTGTGTAGGTGTGTGCGTGTTTGATATGTAGGCCAAGCAGGAAGTGACCCATAAACATATCCATCCAGCTCTTTCATTGGGGGCCAGTGTTGCCCTCCTCATCCCGCTCCACACACACACACACACACACACACACACACACACACACACACACACACACACACACACACACTCTCAAAGCCCCTAGTGAGCGCTAAGCAGGCCAGCGGGCCAGCCGAGGGGGCTCATTACAGGTCCACAGAGCCCCCCAACACAAAGGCCTGAGCCGCTTTAGCCATGGGATGATCTGCTCTCTACTGACTAGAGAGAGTCCATAGACGGACAAAAGGAGGGAGGGGAGGGAGGGGATGGAGAAAAAGAGGTGAAGGAGAGCAGAGATGAGGAGAGGAGAGGAGAGCCGCGGGCTTTAAGGATGTCAGGAGACCCCGAGAGAGAAAGCCTGGCGGGCGCTCAGAGAGGAACGGAGAGAAGGAGGAGGAGGAAGCTTAAGCTCCACGGCTACGTCAGGACATTAACATTCACACAACCTCCCAACATCTGCTGCTTCCTTCTCGCCTTCCATCCCTATCTCCCTCTACCCGCTAACAACGCTGGAACAAAGACGGTGGTGAGGCAGAATGAGCGGACAGATAGACGGAGAGAAGAGAAGCAAAAATGGGGAGAGCAAGGAGAGATATGAGCCAGATGAATTAAGAAGATTTGGCAGCAAGAGACTTAGCAGCTGCAAGTTCAGAGGATTTTAGAAGTAAAACTAAAAAAAAAAAAAAAAAACATCCCTAATAATTGTAATTATACAAATGTGATGAAATTACCAAGGGCACACTGACTAAAACTGAGGGCAAAAAGCTGAAAATAAATCTGAAATAAAAACAATTATAAAAGTATTAAATATAAAGCATTTCATCAAGTTAAAACCATTTGCCTATTTGTATTTTATTATGGGTCTTTATGAGTGACATGATCACCCGAAGACCTGATACAGGCCAGGCTCGGCTCTATGGTGGAGACAGTTTCTGACTGAGCCATAAAACTGTTCTTCTGGAAGCCTCCAGGAAAGAGAGGAAAAGCAGAGACATGTCCAGCGCATTAAACCCTCTCCTTTAGTCCTGCGTCTGGCCCTGAGCCTGTGTCTGCACCAGTGTGACCCAATGCACTCAAAGCCACATGCTCAATTTTATGATGCTTCACCGCCATTAGTACAACATTAGCCTTGAGGTGGCAGTGCAACGAGCTGGGCCTATACAAGAATACGCATAAGAAAAAGAGAGAACTCAAATATTTCTAAACTAGTTCCCATTCTTTAACAAAATAAATGTTAAAAATCACCAATCCTCACATGTAAACTATGCCAATTTAACATATGATGGAGTATGTAAGATATGGCTCCGAAAGTTAAAGTTCAACTGAGTGAAATCACATCAAGGGATGGCAGTGTTGTTCTGTGGCCTACGGCGAGGGTGAACAAGTCTTAAGTGAGCTAAGTATGTGGCTGGCGGGTGCTTTATAGATGATGTATAGATGCTTCGTTCTTTCATATATTTCCTGTGGTGAAATTAGAGCCCTGTTCTGAAGTGCTGTGTGTGTGTGTGTGTGTGTGTGTGTGTGTGTGTGTGTGTGTGTGTGTGTGTGTGTGTGTGTGTGTGTGTGTGTGTGTATGACTGTAAACATGAAGACATCTTTCTCCACAGTCAATCTCTGCCTGTCACATCTGGCTCGCAACTCTACCCCTCGAATACACACTGGAATATATACACCGTGTACATGGTGACATCTATGACTTATGTACTGGGAGGAGTGTTTGAAATTAAGCTGCAGTGAATATGGGCCCAGAAGCACTCAAAGTGGAGAGTGTGTGTGTGTGTGTGTGTATTTGTCTGTGTGTGTGAGAGGTAGTTGTAATGTATGTGGGGAGGGTTGCTTTGACTCTGTGCAGAGGAAAACAACCATGAAACCCATTCAGGTTCACAGTGGAGAGAGACAAGAGACTGTGGCTTAATCCCAAAAGGTTTAGCAGTCCAGCTGGAAAACGTGTTTAAAATCTTTTTATTTTTTTAATTTAACATATTTATCACTGCATGTAAAAGTGGTCACCTGTTGGTTTCTTGACTACTGTCTCGAAGCCTTGAGTTTGGCATTTTAGTCAATTATAGTTTTCTTTGGGAGCTGCAAATGGCCAAATTTGGAAGTGAGGGTGGCTCCGACGCTATCACCTAGTGCTAATTTGCTGGGTTAGTAAGGTGGACAGACCGTATGAGTGCATTGCAAAGACATAGTTAGCTACTTTCTTGACCAATTCCAATTTTTGAGAATGCTAAACATTGGTGAAGCCGCCCAGTGGCTACCTATAAGTACTAGCACAACTATTACAGTAACTAGAATTTCACCCACTGAAGGCACTGCAATCGACTTGGCCAACATGGGAAAGTAGCACATTTAACCAATCAAAACACTCAGCTGTGACTTTAATATGTAGCTACATCAAAAAGGGTGCCACACTATTTCATTTAAATGAATTGGCACAAATAATAATTTTACAGTGCACAGGTTTCATCAGGTCCCACTCACACAAACCGAGAGACAAGTTGGCAACCACCGAGCAATCACTGAGCAACCACCAGTTGTGAGGGAAAACTGTGTAGTGGTTGGTGGATTCTGCTACTGCTGCCTATTGCTGAGTGAAATGAGATGAAAAGTTTTTATTTCACCCAAATCATTCTTGTGATTGTTTTTGTCGCTAGCAGATTGCCACAAGTGCCAGTGTTTGCATGGAAGACAACAACTTGTCTGCAAACTGTTGCCAACTACTTGTGGAGCAGTTGAAAAACTACAAAAACTGTGACACAAACCAGAAACAGAGAACACTCGCCTTACAACTGTGCCACACTGCTCCGGTCAAGACATGTTAAACTTTTATTTTGAAGGCAAATGCTTGACTTCGAGTCTTTGCAGACAAGTCTGCATCTTCCATGCAATCTATGGTCGAATGTGACAATCTGCAACCAGTGCAATCTAGCTTTCAAGAACATATACCTCTTCACAATCATTTTCAACTAGCAACTGCCAGCAACCAAGTTGGGGAACACACATTTTTTTTCCTCACTGGGTGACGGATGGTTACCAGATGGTTGCTAACTGGTCTCTAGGACTCCTACAGGGAAGAGTCAGTGGTAATCTCAAGAAATGATCAATAATCACTTTAAAATAAAAATAACAACAGCAACAAAAAAGAATGTTGCGTTGTTTTTCTGAACACATTACTGTAAATAATTTGTAAATCCACTGCTTTAGTGTTTAACCTTAAGTACTATCAAAGGGTTATTTGTCTTTCAATTAATAAAAGGGAGACTGACAGTGGACCGACCGACCTATACTGACATCCCTAGACTGATGAGTTACAGTGACAGAAAATACCCACTTCTGCATAGAAATTACTGTACTGTCAGACTACAGATGTGCAGCACTGCAAAGTATTTTTACATACTTCCACAAAGTCCCGACATGAGGGCGCAACATTTCTGAGCCACGCTGTGACAAAAATAAAAACATTAATATTATCCACTTACCCGCAGCCTGCAGGACCAAATGCATTCGAACCTTAGCCTGCTCTGCTGGAGTCTGCAGAAGAGTGACAGACAAAGAGATATTGAAATGAAAAAAATCAGACAGCAACATGATATTTTAATTGTTGGATTTTGTTATTTTAAATGGTTTATTGGTAAAGGCCAGCTACAGATTAGCTGGTAGACTGAGTGTGCTTGAGGGCATTTTTAGCACTTGTTGACACAAAAGCTTCCAAATGTAATTTTTTTTATAAAGAAGAAAAAAGAAAAAAAGATGATCCACCTTTCACTTTGGCACCCTGCTGCCTGACACATGACAAAGCACAGTTTGCGACAGGACCAACGGCAGCCACACTTACAAAATGTCATCTATGTAATTTAGCTCGAAAACTGCTGTGTCCCTTAGGCCAACAAAATATTTTACCCACGATAATCTTTAACTGCAACCATTAGAGTGAATGTTCCCGTAAACTGTCCTCATAGAGCACCAAGGGACAACTTCACCAAGCTACTAGGCCTCGTCATCTATAAAAATGCTGCTAGTGGAGAAAAAAAATAAAAAAAGAATGAAATGAAATAAAACAGAAAGCAGCATCTCTGACACACCAGGGAGAATCAATGAGTAAAAGATGAAGAGAAATTTAGAGACAAAGAAAGAGAGAGAGGGTAGGAGAGAAAACAAAAGCTGCTGTAACAAGTCTTTGGAGAGTTGGATAAGAGGGCACGGAGAGCACATTTTACAAAGATCACAGCCAAAGACTCAACATATTCCCCCTTCCTATTGTGTGTGTGTGTGTGTGTGTGTGTGTGTGTGTGTGTGTGTGTGTGTGTGTGTGTGTGTGTGTGTGTATCAGAAACATTTAGCGGGCATGAACGGGCGAGGGCCTTGTGCTTTGACAGCTGTATTGGGAAGCACATCCCTTTTCTTTTTTTTTTTTTCCCATGACATGGCCTCAAAAGGGTCTTGCTGCAATTCCAATATCACTGCTATTAGATTTGAGGGTCTTAATTGTCAAGCAAGAATGATGGCTACGACAGGGCACGAGCTATAAAAGGCGAAGCGCGATGCAGATTGCTCTCAGAGGTGTTTTGGCGCTGCCGTGGCAAAGCGGCCCTTGTTACCATGCAGCGGCAGAGACTGTGTGTAGGATTAGAGAGAAATTAAATGCTAATGGGGATGGGATCTGAATCCGCTGCCTGGGAGCATCATTTAGACGACAGGGCCGGGGCGTCGCTGACAGGCAGCGCTTCCTCCCTCCACCTCCTCCTCCAACAGACAACCCAGCTCTTCCTCCCATCCTTCCATCTCATGACTCCCCACGCACAACACAAAAAATCAGATTTATCAAACTGTAAACTTGTCACTTTGTAAAAACGTCACTTTTCGGTGGCAGTCGGGGAAATATAATGACCCCCTTTAATGTAGTGATGTCAGGGTGCTGTATCCTAGATGGTACACACATCAAGGCATGACTGACACTGAGACATACGTAATGCAACATGGATGTGTGCTGACATGGCGGATCACACGTACTGACTGGCACTGCTTGACAGTCAAAATTATGAAGCGCTATTATAAGAAGAGGAAAAACACTTGAGGCCTTCATTCACACAAAAATGTATGTATACACACACACACACACACACAAACACTCTACCTACCTTCACAAAAAAGGGATTATACCATAATTTGTCTAATTTCTCGTCCTTTTTCAGCAGCTTCACATTCAGGTTTTGAACCCGGTTTAAAGGCACAATTATGACAAAGTAATCAGTCCTGCTACAACCAGCCACATAACGCAATGACACATCACTGCTTAACTATCCTGATCATTGTGTGCTACGCAATCATCTTAGTTACAGTTTATTACAACGCCCACTCCGTAATTACATTAGCCTTTGTTTACATTGGCCGTAAGGCATGTGCAAGTCCATGCATCCTAAATGCGCACGCACGCACACACAAACACACACACACTTCCAACAGTTCCTCAAGGGGTAATGAAACACTGAATCACACTACTGCTGCTACTGTACGCGTTCTCTGTAAGGGCTGAAACTCCCAAGCAATTCTTACAACATTAACCAGTAAAGTGAAAACAACTATTTCCTAATAACAACAACAATGATTGGATTGAGGCCAGAGGGGTGAAGCGTGTTTCCAAGTTTTAGCAGAGAGAATGAAAGCAGTTTTCTCCTCAGAGTCACGCATGGTTTGAGTTTCGCTTTAAATAAATGCAGAACAACAAGGGAGGGGGGGAAAGCATCTTTAAAAAAGCTGCGCTCCCCGAAGTACTAAATGAAGCGTGACAGAGTAACACTCTAATTAATATCAAGTTATCATCACAAGTAATGTAAAAGGTACTCAGAAGTCAGCTAACAAACATACACACATGCCCAAAATTGCATGTTTTTTGCTTCACAACTAACTCTTTATTTTTCACTCTAATTCACACACGCACGCCTGCTCCCTCTGTGTGTAATTCATTAGTAAACAATAAAAAGGCGTTAATTGTGTTCCCCAGAGGCAGATCTGAGCTCCCCCCACTGGGAGAGAGGCACCCGCTGCATCTGAAGTGGCTTTGCCCCTCAATTAGAACTGCGCCTTTCCCCACGTGCACAAACAAACACGAGACACCGGGAGGAGGACTGTGTGTGTGTAGGGAAGTAATGTGACTTGGAAATGAGCAGTGCTTTCCTTGTAGAGGTTTTAGATTATCACACTGTGAGAAAAAGGGAGAATGGCACAGGAAAAAAAATGAGACAGGGAACAAGAAGTTGTGCTTTCTTTATGGTTCTGGAAATATAGAAGATCAAATGAAGGGGAGTGTTAAGAAGGGGGGAAAAAATTTAAAAGAGGAAGAATATAGACATATAGGAGGCCAAAGACAAATTAGAAAAAATATAAATACTTTTAATGATGTTATATTAGCAAGCACTTACACGCCATACCACTAACAGCTTGAGAAGAATGCAGATCTGCTCATTCAGAGCCATCAAAGAAGTGTCTTTCTGAAGCACACTGTGGACAAGAAAAGCTGAAAGAAACCCTCCAATTAACTGACCAGCACCTTTACCAATAAACCTCCAGGCACCTTAAAACCACAATTATATTCCAATAGAACTTTTTCATATGATTTTCATTGAATCATATTGCATCCTGAAAAGTTTTCTGGTGTTCCAAATACGGACCATCGGCAGACAAGGTGAAGAGCTAACTGTCAAAGAGGGGCATACAGACGTACTAGTATGTACTTTTGACATTAATTTCAAAGGAATTTTTTTGGCTTGTACTTCATTATAAAATAAAAACTGACAGATCTAGTACCATTCAGTTTTTCTATTATTTATTTTTAAATTCTGCCTATTTTTTCTTCTTTCCACACATCTGGCGAATTGCTTGAGCATGTAAACAGTGCTTATGTGCAAGCCCTGTTTGTCAAAATCTGCAGTATTTCAGTTAGTTATCAGTTAAATATTAAATGTGTGTCCTGCTATGGATCCCTCTAAGTGTTGTATGTATGACAATGAAAAATCCAGTTATGCACGTATGGAGTAGGTAATATTATTAACATCATAGATATCACATTTTTCCTCTTTTTCGCTATCAAGCTGTAAAGAAACAACTTAAAAAACACACACACACACATTCGTCTATCATAAAAGAATCTGCTCTTATTAGTTTGACAACACTGTGGCACCCACACCCTCTAGAAAATTCTTGTTCCAAATGTAACAGGAAGTCCAGTGTGCTCAAAGCAGCTTGCACGCTTACCTCACCACGCCGACGACAGACACACTGAGACACGCTTAGCTCAGCTAAGTGCCATTAGTCAAAAATAAACACGTCCCATTAGAAAAATAAATTACCCTCACACTGCTTGCTAAAAACAATGCTAGCCTGTGTATAATGAGGTCCGCACGCAGGAAATTTCATCTCTTTGCGGTAATTCACTAGTTCGAGACGCAGACAAAGCAAAGTGTGGTGGGTCAGGTGATGATTGTTAAAGCAGGAAGAGTGAAGCCAAACAAAGGTCAGAAAGGCCATCTCTAACCAGCGTGATGTATCAGCTCCATCTAACCACACAACAGGAAGAGTTCATTTATGATTACGCAAAAAGAGGTGGAGGACATAAGTAAAGAAGAAAAAGCACACAGAGAATGCAAAACTCCAACCAAGGCACAGCTTAAATTCTCAGCAGTATTTACTTTGAAGGGAACAGTCTTGTATTTTCTATATATTCATTTTTGGCCCCTTTTTTTTCTTTTTAAACATACTTTAAGAAGTTTGTAGTGCAGTAAAAAGACGTGCAAAGAACAGGCTTTTGTTACTTGTCCCATTTTAATATACTTTACATAATTTTCAGTATATTTTTTTAATTTACGTGGATATAGTGCATTCACATCATTGTTTAGAAAGAATTGTTTAATTATCACGTTATTTTTTTATTTCCCCAAAAGCTATACATCTTCAGGTAAATGGTGCATGTATTTAAATTGTTATGTATTTAAATGGTTATAATCTGTTACTGTCATGAATGTAACAAAGTCATAATAAAATAAAGTGATATTTAGACTCCCCATATATCATTCCCTGTACATCTAATAGATCTATATATAATCATTATCACTTTGACCTTCCGATCAGTCCATTGACCTTGAAGGAGAGGTCAGGGGTCATACGGGACATGATATTTTAAATCTTTACACGGTACTCTCTATATGCTCATAGTTTCATAATCATAGTTTCTACGTTGGTCAATACTCGACCAATAAATAATTTAAAAGACTTTGGTGGAATCTAAATTTTAACGGCTTGTTAAAACGACCTCAATCCAAACCCTTAAAATTTTTTATCAGAATTCACTCGCAAACTTTTGAAGCATTGTGTTTACAGAGAAAATGCTGACACACATGCACACGCTACAAAAAACATAAACAAAACGAAACACATAACCAGCAGCGGTAACTAAACTTAACGATATTAGAAAGACTTGAAGTGGATGAGCAAAGCAGAGCATCAGCACATGAAGGAAAATTACCAACGTGAGCTGCAGTAAATAAATAAAGAACACTGGGCTGGTCATACCTTACAAAGCGCTCCAGGTCTATCTTGTTTAATGCAGTTTGCGTGTTACAATCAAACAATCGGCATCTTGAAAACAACGGGTTAACTGATCTGTGGGTATTCTACTTTTATTTTAACGCTCAAGGCTCTGAGTGATCAGTACTGGCACATTTCATTATATCTGACCAAATAATAATTTTTATAAACAACAGACTAAGCTTGAGGTGAGGCCAAAATAAAATGTTAAAATTATTCTATTGCTTAAATCTGAGGCCTGTTAATCTTCAACAGTTGTTGTGCTCATAATATTAAAAAAAACAAACAAAAGAAAAATCATATACAGGCGGATGCACACTAGTTGGCTCTGAGTTTATTGATTTCATTATGAAAAAATGAAGTTAAAATTAGTTAATATGCTGCAAAGGCTAGATATTTATGAATAATTTAGGCAATAGGGTTGGAAGAGTGCACTTAATGCACTGTGGCCATTTAAGTAAATATAGAGATAGTGCACAAGCAATTGATTGGTTTAAGGGCAGGTATGATTTAACTCAGCCTACAGTGTGCCACCTCTTTCCTGCTTCTCAAAGAACACATTAGTGAAATGTGGGTTTGGCTAAAGTCACCTTTCTCTTCAAATGTCTTTAAAGAAACCCTCTATGGGGGGGTGGGAGGAAACGGGACATCAATGACATCATCAGTCCATCTACTGTAACATTAATCCTAATTGCGCCACTGTAACCATTATTTTCTGTCAATAAACGGCTTCAATATACACAGTGCCTACCTCAACAAACTCTTTATGCTGGAGTTGATATGCTCAATATTCATCTCATTATATTTTTAAAGTCTTCATCTGTTTCCATTTTCTTTCATTTGTTGAATTCCTCTCGGGCTTCCCCTGCATCGCCTCCTCTTCTTCCTCTCCCTCTCTCTCATACCCCCCATAAACAAACACACAGATATATCCCATACCCAAAAGAGGACAGGGGAAAACAGAGCCCCTAGAAAATGCAATATTTCTGTTTTTAATATCGAGGTCTATAAGATCAGGGCAAAGATGGGTTCCATGGCAATATGTTTATTTATATATTTTATAAGACGGAAAAAAATCTGCCTATCTGTATGTATTCGGGGTGCCTGAGCCACAGTATCTTAGCTCATCTTATATGAAAAATAATGTTGTGTATGGCTATACTTTTATATATAATGGCAATATGGGATCAGGGCTCTTTTACAATGCACCATACTTCAGGCTAGGCCTAACAGCATTTTATGACCCGCCAGCAGTTCATCTTCATGTCTCAGGCAGGCAGGAGCACTGCATAATAATGTCGTTTCCTGCCCCCAAATGCTATTTCACAGGCCGGGGCTCATTTCTCAAACTTCACCACTTTTACAATTTCCTAAACTTTTATTCCCGTCATTATTACCAACAAGATTTCATTACGTATTTAGAATGTAAACAAGTCTGAGTAATGACACTCCCCCGTCTCCCTGGAATCATTCCCATTGATGGCTCTGCTGCTATCTCAGGCGTGTGTATTCATAAAGACACACTAGTACAAACACACACACACAAACAGAAAAACATGCACGTGCATACAAATACACAAAACTCCATGCACTGCCACAAACATCCATACAGAAATGATGCATACACTTGCATAAACTGCCCCAGACAAGATACAACTCAAAGGCAGTAATTTACTACCCCGTGTGTGTGTGTGTCTGTGTCTGTGTGTACATGCATGTATGTGTTCCTGATAAAGGGGGATGTGGTGGGGGGTAAAGGGGGGGGAGAGAAGAAGAAGGAGAGAGTTTTATACTCAACTCACATAAATCATGTAGAAGAAAAATGAGCAAATGTGCAGGCTAACTCATCTTCTTCCCATCCGGAGAAAATGAAATTCACTGGAATACCTATCAAAACTGCAATCATCCAGAGATAATATCTTCTTTGGTCTATCTGCACTTTCCGATTTAATTTCCTCCATGCCCTTGACATCCAGCGATACCATTAAGATGAAGCACATACAGTAAGGGAGTAGTTCTCACGTTTTGATATATGAGAGCTCCGTGCTTAATGTAATATCATCATTTGAAAATTAATGCAATCTTTCTTTTGTTTGGGATCTCTTTTTAACATTTTTTTGGGAAACACTCAAGGAGCGAACCACAGTGAGACGAGCAACAAGACGGGGACTGGGTTCACATGAAAAGGAGACGCAGAAACAACCAGAGATATGTGAGAAAGACCGGACAGACGGGGGGGGGGGGGGATATTTTGTATTTCGAGGAGCCGCGCACACCCACCCACCCCTTCCTCATTCCGTGCGAGAATGACATGCAATTATGTCTGGGCCTGCCCCAAGTCAGAGGTCACTCAAATTACTCCATCATTTAGCCGTGCCGTTGAGATGAGAGAGACACAGAGAGAGAGGGCGGGGGGGGAAGAGAAAGAGCGAGACAACCAGCCCTCCCTCGCAAATCCTCCCAATCCCAGCCACAACATCAAATATCATGAAATCATTAGTGTAATAAGCATGGAAATCTGTTTGCAGATTATCAACGCCCCCTCTCCCCCTCCTTTATCTGTCCACAATCTCTTCATCTAAGCTCTTTTCACCTCTTTATCCTATACAATTAGTGCAAGAAAGACAGAAGAAATAGAGAAAGGAATACATAGATTAATTAAAAGAAAGTCTGTGACATACACAAAGACAGAACTGAGAGAGAAAAAACAGCTATATTGACCTAACTCTTTGTATTTCATACTAAGACTTCTCTAGGACAAAACCCTGCCATATGAGGCAATGTCACAGTTTCGGTGTGCGAGTGTCCTGGCTACAGCTGTTGGTCCATATCTGTCATTAGCCCAACCAGGCAATTTGCCTCAGTAAACTCTTCAACTCACCAAGGGACACTCAGACATCAGCTATCCCCGAAGAGAACCATGTGGACAACAACCTGTGATGCATCGCAAAAATAAAGAGGCTTGTTTCCAGGCTGCCCGTTCCAATAAAACAAACCCACTTCGTTTTCACAAAGAAAAAAACATCTGAAACTAAACCACAGCTTTACAGAAAAAAAGGGAACGGTAGCTCCCACAGAGATAACACCCAATGTCCCCAAACACCAGATCATGTTAAGGTTTATCAGCAAACTAGTTTGTCAAAACTGCATATAAGTCGCATTTAAAATATGATGAGGGTTTGACAGCATTATGGGAAATGTACTATCTGTATTTCTAATACTATGTATTAAAGGTGAAGCTGTAGGATAATCCCTGGATTACTTTTTACTTCCCTGATGAAAATGACATTAACATATAAATTGCAGGACTGTTCAAGAAATATTGATAGTCAATAGGTAGATATGCTTATGTTTATAGCATTAGTAGAGCCAAAACTGGCCAACAGAAAAACTCGATGAGCAATCTTTTTTTTTTTAATCTGTGACAGCACAGCAAAGAGTCAAGACGTGTATGTTACCATAGTAAATCCTGTCATGTGACTTGATTTACTATGGTAACTTCCCAGAGTATTGTTTAACATCTTCATGACTCGTTTTTAAAACACATGTATGGCGTTTACACCATACCGCAGGTGTTGGTAGATGTTTTTACCTATAACACATAAAATCCATCTTATTTGAGGTGTATTTTGCTTTGATCTTTAAGAGGAGTTACTCCTCATTAGCCACGTGTAATATGGTAATCCAACTGTCAAGCATATGATTAAAAATTGGTATGATTAAAAAAAAAAATAGAACAGAAACAGAAACAAACTCAAACTTTGTGACAACACAGCTTCTCACCCTGTGAAAAGCAGATGCTACATTTAAACGCCAGACTTTTAAAGGTCCTTTAAAGAGTTGAGGTATAAATTTATTCTAAGTAGGACCCCCCGAGTGAAGCAACACATTTTACCTCACAGACCCCAACAAACACTTGTTAAAATGAGAATAAAGGGCTATTTAAGAAAGGGCATTAAGTAACAATTTTCTAATCTATTTGCACTTTGTTAATCAGAGAGCCAACCTTAAACCCAAAACCCATACAGCAAAGATTTGGAAACGGAAATATTGAAAATATTAGAGTCACATTCTATGTGAATTTAGCTGTTTTCAATACTTGCACTTCAACAAAGGGAGGCATGTTTTTAAAGGATAATGGCTACCATGTGTTAAATGAGAGGAGGAGTTGTTATTCGCTTATTCACTAATACTTCCAAATTAAAATACTGTTAAACACCGATAATGTAATGCAGAGCAACCCACGCTACAAAAAAATGTGGCTTTGCTATCAAGACAAAAAGTCCCTCAATTTACTTTTAGCAAAGGTCTACAATGTCATATCATGACATAAGGTAAATTCCACAGTTACAGTTTTCTATGAATCGTGACCTTAACTCAACCTGCAACCCTGGACTGACCTGCAAGTCACCCTCCATCATTAGGGTTTCTTCAGACTCTTTCCACAGAACCGATGGCGTACCCTCCTCCCCCCTCGTTCTTCTACTCCCCCCTCTTGTCTTGTATCCTTCCTTGGGCAGTGTGTGCGGTAGAACGATGGGTACAGCTGCTGATTGAGCCAGTAATCCTGATGAGGCTGATTCCTCGTGTATTGATTGAGCTGCTGGCTTTCTTCTACTTCACTCTAAAAAAGCTGTGCATCTGGACTGATTATCTGCTGTAGGCCACCTCTTTTGCTATCGCTCCAAATCTCCCAAAGCAAAAAAAAGAAAAAGAAAAAATAAATCCAACTCAGACTTGGGTGATCTTTGTTTGTGTATCTGTTTGTATGTGTGTCTGTGTGTATATGTGCCTGGACATGTACGTGAATGCGAACAAAAACAGAAACTAACGCAGAGCCCTGGGAGCAATTAGCTTCAGACTTTGTTTCTGCATCGCTACTGATCGCGTTCAGTCAATCTGCTGAGATGCAAAAACAACACAAGCCAAACGTGAAAAATGAAACAAACCTTAGACCACACAAGCCTTAAATGCCCACCTAATTACTTCACCACTCATGAGGTTACAACAGGAAAAGGTAACATTAGTATTCATCATGAAAAATCAAGCTCCGGAATGTAAAGGGAAGCCTGACCGTCACATCAGTGTGAAATCTGATCCGGTTTTAGTCATGAATAAACAGCAAAACAGTTACTGACTCCCATATAAAAATGATTTACAGTAATGCAAGCAAATAATTACTGTAAAAAAATAAAAAGTGTATACTTGACTGAGAGTCAGGATCGCTGGTTGAAACACCATGGTAAGTGTCAATGTGGCTGATGCACCAATCTTGAAAGCAATAGATCAGCAGAAAGTCATAAATGCCTGTTTGGAAATCTACACGAATAGGTGTGTGAGGAATTGAGAAAAACATTTGCAACAGCCCTGGAACTCTACCTCTGAGAGAGATGAGCTCTGTTATTTACAGTTCTCTGTCCCGAATCGTAATCAGAGTCTTGCACTCCCCAGGCAGCTGACTACTGGGGTGCAATCTCTCCGTAAGCATTAAAATGCCCATAAATTCAAACACTCAGTATTCAACTATTCAAATTCCCTGAGACATACATATATACACAAAAAACCATAAACTGGTAAACATACAAATGTGTTTGCGTGTGAGTCTTCGTAAGTTTGTAATGTTTAACTCAGCTATCCTGATGAGTATAAAAACAAAGCAAAAACCAAGAATCAAATGCAAATATGGTATAATCAGTCCCTGTTGGTATACTCGGGGGAAAAAGGTATATGGAAACATCTGCAGATGCACAGTGGCTAAAATATAAGTCTACTAATCTCTGTGAGTGAGTACATGATCGTGTCAATAACTTGGTCTATGTGTATATCTCCAGCTTTTCTGTACAAAATGTTACAATCACAATACAAAATTGTGCCGTAATAGAAACCTATAGCTCAATATAACCCATCTTGCCTTAAATTTGTTAATAAGTTTGAAAACTTAGTGCACTCATTTGTGACTTTGCAAATGAGTTCACAGTCATACACATGTCATTTAGAGAAACTTAAAACCACTAGCTTTCATATTTGCCAAGATAACGCATATAAGCATATTGATTAATGCTGTTTATGCATCTAATCTTCTCTTGAATAATTCAAAGCACCTTTTATGGAGTACTACATCAATCACACCTATAGACCAAGCAACAGACATCTCCAAACTCAAGCTAGACCATTACCATACAACATGCTATATTTAACCATCACTTCATTTGAATGTCTACTCTTGAAGCACTTTGAGGGGAAACAACAGTGCTCTTAAAAAATACCAACATTGAAAAGATTTGAATGACAAATTTACAATCAGCTTAACAACATTTAGTGATGATGCAGAGAAAAGAAGAGAATCCAAGATTGTATTTACCTCTTATGGCAAATATGGCCTGTTTGTTATTTGGTAATAATGAACAATGGAGTTTTGTTGAGAACTGAAAAGATCACAATAGCCAACCAGCACCTCTATACGGCATGGATAGTGTGCTGAAAACACTCTTCAGAGACTTTGCTCCATATTGATATGATAGTGTCACACAGTTGTTGCACATCCATGATGCCAATCTGCCGTTCCACCACACCCATAAGGTGCTCTACTGGAATGAGATCTGTGTGGAGCTCATTTGAGTACAGCAAACACACTGTCATATTAATGCAGTTTGAGAAGTACATTGAATGACCACTGTGGTTATGACAGGATGGAAATGGTCAGAAATAATACTTAGGTAGGCTGGGGCATTTAAACAATGCTGAGCTGGTGTTTAAGGGCCCAAAGTATGGCAAAAAATATCTGCAATATCAACATTTGCCAGTCTTAACCAGTGATAGACAGCACAATTTATCTATGCTTCATGTTGTTTATGGTGACTTTTGACTGCACCATGGAAATGTTGCAGCTGAAATCGAGACTCATCAGGCCAGGAATGCTTTTCAAACGTCAATCTTCAATCGCCCGTTGTGACCTCAGTTTCCTGTTCTTAGCTGACAGGTGTTTCACCTGGTGTGGTCTTCTGCTGCTATCTTCTTCTGCTTCAAGGTTAAACATGTGCATTCAGAGATGCTCTTCTGCATGCCTTAATTGCCAACAGTCTGGCCATTTTCCTTTGACCTTTGGCATTAACAAGTCGTTTTCACTCAAAACTGCTGCTCACTGGATATTTTACCTTTTTGAGACCATTCTCTGTAAACCCCAGAGTGAGACAACCCCAGCAGATCAGCAGTTACTGAAATACTCATACCAACAACCATGCCATGTTCAAAGTCGCTTTAATCTCCCTTTTCCCCTATTCTGATAGCCTGAACTTCAGCAGGTCCTCTTGACCATCTCTAAATGCGCTGAGTCCCTCCCATGTGAACGGTTCATTAGCTATTTGCGCTATCAAGCAGTTGAACAGGTGTACCTAATAAAGTGGCTGGTGAGCAATCGCGCCACTTTAAATCCAATGTCACTCAAATCAAAGTTATGAATATCCTTAACAACAGAGTTAAGTGGCAACTGGAGCTGTGCTTGACAGTGCTGAAAGATGATTTCAACTTCATGAGCTCAGACGTTTGCAGAAGTGGAGAGTTACTGAGAAGTGTTTGAATTTCGGGGTCACTCATTTGTGTGGCATATTCAGGGTCATTTGCGTAGCGTGTGGTGGGGCGAGGGTCATTTGCGTAAGGGTGCTGGGAGCTGCAGTTTAGTATGCAGGGAGGCAGGGGAGGGAGGGCATGTGACATCCACAGAGAGCCAGGACCCTCACTGACCCCTCTCTATAATTCATCCCCGGGAATATGGGGCACATCAAACCTTCGTTTCTTCCCACCCAAAAAGAGGAGAGAAAACCTTTTCACTTTGTTGCACGGCACTCTGACCCCGTATTAAAGCGAGTAGCAAGAGAAACCCTGAAAATGTCGGTTATTAAATTTTCAGGGCTGTCCCAGGAGAGCGTTTCCAGCAGCTCTCTGATTCATAGCTGGGAGAGGACTGAGGAAAGGCCCCATGCTGACAAAAGGACCAAGAGGGACAAGGGGAGAAAAACTTTTGCTTTCATTTTTAGCGTTTATGAACAGGTACACACACAACCGCACACACAAAAGTAGCAGCTAATATGAGAGAGGACACAGTGGATTACCTGTGTGTGTGTTTGGGCACAATTTGGGATGAATTAAATGCTAATATAAAAGCGGGACCAGACCCTCGGGGAGGCTCCATCCTCCCTCTATCCCCGTTTTCTCTGCCACTCTCCCTCTCTCCCTGCTTGTTAACTGCAGGTATTCAGCTCCAATTGCAGAGGTTTCATTAGGAATGCAGATATCAAAGTGTGCAAGTGTGTGTGAGTGTGTTTTGAATAGAACTTACCAGATGTTCTAATCTGCCTTTGATGTTCCCAGCGTCCCTGCAACACAACAACACATTTCCCCCACTGTAAATAAAGTGCCGGCACAAAAAGTCATTTAATAAAAGCAGATTTGCAGACACACACACACAAACATCAACTAACACACACAACAAACTCTGTCAAGTGCGATTTTCTGATTTAATTTCACAGTTTGAGTCATTGCACTGAAACACTACCTGTGGCCAATCCTAAGTAACCAGAATTAGACTCCAACTACGAATCATTGTTATTAATAAACAATCTATTTTCTTGATTCCTCGATGAATGGGGAGGCAAGCCATCAGTGGTTTTCTGAGGTTGTGATGATACCTTAAAATGTCTCACTGTGGTGGTAGTTAAGCAGAATTATTTTCAACTAATCATTTCACAGTCGGCAACTGTCATAACCACTAAAGCCTCTTTCTGTTTCAGCTGCAACGTACGCGGGATGAGAATAGCTGTAAGAGGGGAAAAAAATCCTGATGATATCAAAAGGCATTTGGTTAATCAAAAGAGGTAACCAAAAAAAGCACATAATGAGGAATTATACTAATTGTTAACCTTTCAGACTGAAATGCTGTGTGCATTTTCATGTGTTTGCATCTGCACCACACAGAGGTTAACTAATATTGTTGCCACACTGCTGGCATTCATAATAATAATTTCCAACTACAAAGAAAGAACTGGGAGCTTATTATCTGTGAATTAATAAAAAATGTGTGTATGATTATCAGGGTAGCAACAGCAGAACGGCGAGCCGAGGAAGCGGAGGAGTGGGGAGCAGTCTGTTTTTAAAAAGAGCAAATTGGCAGTAAATAATAGATGCAATTTTGGCACATTTCAAATTTGCAGCAGTGGAAATCAAAAGATCAAGAGAACACAAACAGCCCCCGTCCCCCCGATCTCAGCACCCCTCGTCCAACTCTGGCCTCCATTACTGACAACTCCACCCAGGCTGTGGCGTTTTACGGCGTTCGTGTGTGTCTGTGTGTGTGCTGAAAGGGAGAAAGGCTTATCGACAGGCTTCAGTTGCTAATGCAGCCAGCAGCATCACAGTGTAAATCTACACCATCTCTAAAATTACATACTGTCTAATCCATCCCACCCCTCCAGCCCCCTCTACCTCCATTCACCCATCCATCCATGTCTCAACACCATCAACCTTTCCGAAAAGCATCAAGGAATGAAGAAAAAGCTACACACCCTAGAAAACTTAAAAGAAACAAACAAACAAAAAAAACCACTACAAGAACTAAAGAAGAACAAAAAAATAAAGTCATGAAGAAAAGATGTTTGCTTGTTTATTCTGAGCTCTGTCACTGAGCCACAGGCAGACAAGTCAACCACTTAAGGCAAACTTCATCTAGCTGTAATTACATTACATTCTGACAAACACCCCGCCACATTCATTATACATGACGGGCGCCCGGCTACTAGACAGCAAGACATTTGTTACCGTGGTGACAGTGTGTGTAATCCACTAATGAAGCGCAATTAGTGAGAAACAATCTAACACAGGGGAGACGCAGCGCTCGATCCCTCCTCCTCCACTCATTTCCCTTTGCTTTTTTTCTCCCCCCGTCTCCCCTCTTCCTTTTTATAGCTACAGTTTTCCTTTTTTTTTTTTCCTTTTTTTTTGATTCAACCTTTATTAAGCTCTTAACATGCATTTAATCTCCCACTCTTTCATCTGTTGTCCTGACTTCATCAAGGACAAGCTGTCCAGCATGGTCCGCACCAGTGCCGAAGGGATCGCTCTATCCATTAGACAACCACAGCTGACACACACACACACACGCACGCACACTTTTACATCCTCATCTCTCTTTTCAAAACATCATATAATCTGCGGAGGTCTTCGGGGACCGAGCTTTCCTTTTCTCCTTATCTGTCTCTCCCTCCCTCCTTCTGTACTCTGTGCATTCAGCGCAGAGGCAGCATCGATTTCTGAATTACGCCACAATATTAAATAATTAATATACTTGCCGTGATTGATGTTTTGCATTAGGCCAATATTAGGTTATCAATCAAAATCCACTTGGTTTAATGTAATAATATTGAAAATGTGTCAGTGCCTGTTCATCCAATTTGTAGTGGAGGCAGGCCAGATAGTAATGGTGGTGTAGCACAAGGCCTCAGAGACACTATGGCCTGCTTACTACAACCACAGGAGCACATTACAGCCCCGGCACACAACATGAGAGAGGGAGGGCGGCAATGGCAAGAGAGATGAAGTGCAGACATGGGAAGACGGGAATGAAGCAGACAGACGGTGATTTGTGATGTGATGGGATGTGACGGACTTGGCACGGTGAGAAGGCACACTAATCATGTGACATATTTAGTAGCCCTCTATGAAGAAAATGAATTCATGGCGCATTAAAATCATACTTTTCATACTGATTAATTTATTTTTAAGTGAGCAGTTTACTCATAAGTGCTATTAGTTTTTCAGTGGTAGTCATTTTATGATCGTTAAGGTCTATTAAAGGCAGCAAAGTTTGGCTGAAAAAAAAACTGTGGTTCAAATCGGGCCCTAAAAATTGCTTTAGATATTAGACTTCCAAACTCCAAATCATATACTGACTTCAGTTAAAAAAGTATTTTCACATTAGAAATGGACTAATTAAAGCAAGATAAGCACACACTACCGCTGTTTACTGTGGTAATGTACGGCTGCAGTAAACCGAGACAGCTCGACAATATATAACATATAGAATTAAGAAATCGTTTATCTTAATGGCTATGTCTGTACCTTTGTCATCGTGACATATCAAAATATCTTCCAAAAAATTGGATTGGTTGGCAGGTGAGTGTTTTAAACATTCTCACACTGTTGCAAATTAGCTCTGACAAACACTGGCCAACTGTGACCTCTAAGACGACGTCTATTTAAGAGTACAAAACTTGCACAACTTTGGGAGTTGGGAGATAAACAACATGAAAGAACTACGGTATTTTCTCTGGTCTTGCCTTCAGGACATAGTCCTGTTTCACACAATGAGCGAGGTTACAGCTTGGCTATTGTAATGATCTTGCAACAGCTTGGGTCAAATGGCCCATGATATGAGGGCAGCAACAACCTACATTTATTGATCAGCTGATACAAATATCCCATGAATGTGCTTATTATGGCACCATTTTAAGTTAAAATAACACTAATGGCATACCATAAAAAAAAACCCTAAGAAAATTCTTGTTGAGTTGTGGCAGCAGATTTGTTTGCAGCCATTAGTAAGTTTTGCCATCATGCAGTCTACATACATAAAATATGACCACTTAAAGTTGCAGGGAAGCTAACAGAGGGAAGCTAACAGCCATGGGGTAACACTAATGTCATACCCGAGTTTATTAAATTCAATGTGCACACCGCGGCTTGCAAAAAGGTTATAAAACTGCTAAAAGCACACAGTCTGGACACACACCTGTAAGTGGAAAGCTTTTCCTTTAAAATTGAAATTGCAGCAGCCATTGAATGGTCACTTGTGCCCACTAAAGCTATGGCTTGCCATGGCAAGTGAGTGTCTTTACAGAATCACTGGGAGTTAACCAGCAACTATTTAAGGATATAATGCCAGAATCTGACAGAGGAGACACTGCAGTGCAGAAGCAGACAGGTTGGACTATTGAGCAGACTAAAACATGAAAATCTCTGACCTTCACCCATCCTAGTCATACACAGCGATTTGTCATTGTGTTCAGTTTTTCACACAACAAAAAAAAGAAGGAAATTTATGTCATTACTTGTTCGCATTACCTCTCTTTTCTCTTCGGAATAGTTACACGCCAGGATGACTGAGAGGCCTAGCAGAGAATGGCAAGTGGGCAAGAAGGGGAAAGACACAGGGAGAGTAATGCCCTGTTGTTCCAGGAAATTTAATTAGTTATCTGCGGTCAATTAAGTAAAACTGGACAAACAAGGGAGAGTGTTAAGCTCTGGCAAGGTCAATACTGACCAATTCAACATGGTTGCTGGATCCATCACACTGTCTGCACTCATGCTTTCTCATTCCTGCTCCTTTTCTCTTTTCCCCCTCTCCTTCCACTCAGTCGCTTTTCTTCTCATCGTGCCCTCGCAGCATGCTTTCTTCCTCTATCACTCACAGTAGATGTTCTGTTACAATGTGTCCAAAGCCCTTTTGTCTCTTGTATTCGACCAATGATTTTAAGCTGTTGCCTCATCTTACCTCATCGTTTTCCTTATGTCTCTCCTTACCTGTCATGTTGCCTTCTTCCAACCCCCCCCCCCCCCCGGATGGCTTTCTTTCTCTTTTCTCTCTTTACCTGACCCTCCAAAGCCCCCGCAATTCTGCTAGTAGACAATTAATTACACAGCTAGCGCCAGATGAGTTGTCATTTGGGGTTCACGTTTCTAATAATTGCATTAGGTCTTCAGGTTTTGCTAAGATCTCCTCCCCTTCTTTCCTTCACTCTCTTTCCCTTTCTTTCTCTTTCCATCTTTGCTAGATTCCCCCCCACCCCCCCTTTGACATAGCTGATCTGAATATCTTTAGTCAGTCAATGGAGGTGACAGAGGGACTTAAAATGCAGAGGCAGTCATTTGATTTCCAGCTTACAGAGCTGCCCATTAGCCCAGCACTCATCAGCCATGCATTACCTCTCAGACCCACAATCCGGTGTGCGGACGATTTAACCCTTTCACTCTCCACTACTAGCCAGGTTTACCATGTAATATCAGACTTTCATACATCAATGGGTTTGCTTCCACAGGCCGTGTTACACACCTTTAACTTTCCCCTTTATCTGACTGTAATGATTTCACTGCCCTTTACTCACAGTTTCAGTTCAGGAACCATAAGAGGCTTCCTATTAAATAAAAATGACTTATAATAAGAACATACCATGTTATTACTTGTGTTGTAATGTATTGTATTACACATTACCCTATTTCACTGATTTACCCCGCATGGGTAAATCAGTGAAATTACAGTAAGATTCATTAATCGCTCTGCAATCGATGGAAAGGTGACAAGCAGTAGCAGCAACTTCAACTAGATATTTCTCACTTTGCCATGACAAAACATGACTTTCTTTTGCTGCCGATTTGCAAAACCTGAGGAAGCCAAACGGCCAAATAATGCTTTACATTTGGGGTGATTAACTTTTGTCTCTTTCATTCAGAAAATCCCAGAAATGTGGTGGTTTATAGAAAAACTTAAAACATAACATTTAGCAAGAAACAAAACAAAACGAAAAACTAACCAAAAAAGTGTGATCCATAAAGAAAACACTTAATGTAAAACCGTTTGCATGTTATTAGTTTTGTCATATTGTATTTATAACTGTGAGTTGAAGACTTCTTGGTATTCCAAACAAAGGGTTCACAAACGATATCTTGCGACTGTATAACCAACAGAAGTCTTTAACCTTTTGATTAGCAACAGTGCATTTTTGTATTTTCTCATACAATTAAAAAGTAAAATAAAATAAAAAACCTGGCCCTCAGCAGCCTCTTCACCCTCAACTTATCATCAGTCACTGATCGTGAGAAGAGGAGCAGAGCAGGAGCAAAAGAAGGCAAGACACCGTATTACTATAAAGAAGACATCATAAGAGAGAGTGAGAGAGTGTGCGAGTGTATATGTGTGTGTGAGAGAGAGTGTGTGAATTTGTGACTCATTTGCTACAGTTGCATGCCTTGTCAAGTGTGTCATTGAGCATTCATATGTTGTTTGACTGCTGACAGAATGGCAGGCATATTTATTAAAAAGTCAATGTGATGGGGACACTGGAGCAAGCATATTCACTCACACATACACACTTACATAAAGCACACTAATACAGAGTCCACATCAGTGGGATCTGCCTGTTTAACTAATATAGGGATAAAGCTTGATATTGAACTGTAGAGGATTGGGTATAGAGACGCACGCACAAGCACAATAGTACAGGGAGTGCAGCTTCCCCTCAGGCCTGATTGCCATCTCCATAGCCCTTTTTTAACAGGGCTGCCAATTGAAATTGAAATTGTATTCTTGTGTGTGCTATCAGAACTACCTCTCAGGGTTTTATACAGCTAAGAGGAGGGCTGGTGGGACACACACTCTCAGACTCACACACACATATACACAGAAAGGGATAATACAGGGGCAAGTCGGGGGCTGTCACTCTTCCATGCAGAACACAGAGAGGGAACAAAACGCAGACTTATCGTTCTATGCTTTTATGTAATTCAGCATGCATACAGGCGCGCACACACACACACACACACACACATACATTTGCGGGTACACAAGCTGACCTCCCTCCCAGTGGAAGGGGCTTTACTTTAGCATAATCCCAAAATGGTAGAGAAAAGCAGCCCATTAAAATGGGGGTAAAAAATTCAGCACTTTATGTTTCTCTCAAGGAGGTTTAAGTGCAGTCAATAAAAAAGTCAAAGAAGTATGAATATGAAAAGAAGAAGTTGATTTAAGGAGGCTCTTTCTGTTGTATGAGATAAAAACGCAAGCAGACACCTGTTCGTGTTACCCGTGTCTGCCAAACACGGGACCAACGCCCAAATAAAAGAGCGACAGCAACACTTGTGGAGCGAGAAAATGAAGAATAAATCTCTTTAAAGTCTTCCAGGATTAACATCATCTTCATTTATAATAAGAAACAGCAATATCGTCAAAATGTGAAACTGGGAAAACCTTTCAAGAAGCAGCATCATGACTACTATCTTATCAGTGTCTCCAAACTAAAAAAACATTTATTTAGCCCACACTAATTAACTGACAGGACCTAATTTTGTACAGTCAACACAAAAATGCAACAAAGTCATCATTTTTTTTTTCAATATGGTGGGCATTATGAATATAAATAGCACTGAGAAGAAAACAAAGAAAGGGACAAATTATGGAGAGACTGGTGTTGGTGAACCTTGTAGTGGAGACTGAAAATAATTTTCTTTCTAAAGATAGATTAGTTATATTAGCAAATGATTAAACTGGAGAGTATAAATGCCAAACTAGGTTTAAACTAATTTTTTTAAAAAGTGTCACCAATGCATAATCAAATTTATGTTGATTTTACCTTTTACAGAATGTGATTATAAGTTACACCTAAGCTCTAAGCAATCCACTACACAAGAAGACAAACTCCACAGGTGTGTCTACAACTGTGAAAATCACTTAAAATCACAAGACAGATAAAAAGTACATTGGGTTTAAATAAACAAACTTGGAGATTAACATCAATATATTGATTCATTTACATCATATGTAAAAGCAAAACAAAATATGGAAGGGTCTAAAATTATAAACAGGACTCACTTCAGTCCAGGGACACATACAGCCCTGTTTGAACTCAACTGGGCCGAGGCAGTAAAAACATTGAATAATAACCCATTAAAATAAAAAAAATCATCCCAACAAATATAATCACACACTCAAATCACCTTCACCTAGATCAATATGGATATTTCAAAGAATCTAATAAAAGCAAAGTGGCTAATGCTAAATTTGTCTGGGTTCAGAGCCAGCCAGAAGCCTCGGTATGAGCAAAGGATCAAAGTCATCCTGAGGACATTTATGGAGACCAACGAAAAACACAAAAGGGTTCAGATTCTGTTATCTGGTGAAGTTATAAACCTACAGGAAAATAATTAAAGTACCTGACACTTGTTTTGTTATATAAATCTGTTCCACCTGCTTTTGTTTTGCAACACAAAATATGTCAAGTAAAGGTGGGTGTACAGCAACTCATTTTCAGTTAATTACTTGTACTAATTTCCTGTACCACAGCACCTTATTCTCAATTGTTTTCAGTGGGAGAAGAACCTGTAGTTTGGGGAGATTTATTGTTTTTTTATGACAAAAATATTTCACATTGTGGAAAAGTTCCATTTTAGTTTATACAGTTCTCGGAAAGAAAGTAACAGAAGCAAAAAAAGTTGGTATCAGCAGGTCACACAAAGGAAAAAAATTATAACAACCGAAGAAATTTGCTACCGGGCATCTCTCGTATTTAATATATAGCTGTTGTTTTTTTTTTTTAAATTATTGCTGTGGTTGAGAAACACATCGCCCTCCTTTGGCTTAAGCGTCCTGGGTACAGGGCAATGACTCTGATCTGTCACTCTGATAACAGCTCAGACAACCGTTCTCATAATCAAACATCAGCAGGCCATAGTTAAAGGACCACCTTCAGCTCCCTGTGAGCTAAGAAATGCTAAACTGCTGAAGACGTCATATCGCGGATAAAATATTACACACAGAACAAGTCTCCCTATTTAAAAAACTATATCTCCCCCTTCTTAGCCTATACACACCAGCTCTGGAGGGATCTGAGGGCTGGGGCCAAGTTTTAAAGAAAATTGACTTCTTTTTATCGTGTTACATAGAGGGAGATCAGGACAAAGACATAGAGAGAAAAGCAAAAGGGAGACATGGAGAGCAATCAATTTCCCCATGGTTTTCTTCAATAGCCAGTCGTCCTTTTCATACTTCCCAATTATAACCTTTCCTAATCAGAGAAATGCCTCTCTATTATTGAGGCTGAGACAATGACGCTCCCCAACATTACTGCCTGTTCCAAAACTATGTAGATTGCCGTACTGGTACACAAAGACTACACTGGGCTATACGGCAAGGACTGGGGGGGTGGTGGCTGTGTTAAAATCACATGTGGAAATCTTTTGGCTCTCCTCTCGGCCCCAGAAAACTGATGGGGAACAATGGCAGCCCGGCACAGCATCTGTCATGGCACAATATAAAAAGATGATCTTGGCACCGAATGGACAAAAAAAAAGAAAAAAGAAAAAAAAAGAACGAAAGAGAGGGAGGAAGACGGGGGAATGAAGAGGAGGGGAAGGGGAGGGCCAGGCGAGAGGTAATTCATTTGCAAATCAGGCCCTGGTGCTCAGGTCTATTTCAAGCTGCCAGTGGGTGCCAGGAGTTAACAAGGTAATCAGTTTCAATCCTGCCCTTCAATTGTACATCACACCCTCATCCAGAGAATACCCAGGCCTTTCTATACGGGGTAGAGGGGGAAATAGCAATCTGGCTGCTGGCTTGCCGCACACAAAACCCACACACACACAGACATGCACGCACACACACCTGAAGACAAGTTATTAATAGCCATGTATCCACTACATGTCCTTACAAGCAACTGTACAGAGACAACTAGAGCTGACACAAGCAGCTAAGGAATCTATAGAAGAAAACCAAACTGATATCTCCTGATTTTATGATTTCCACTTAAGAGTCAATGACTTACTATTTTCAAATACTTAATTAGGGCAAAATATTAGGGATAAAACTAAAGAAATCTCTGCTCAAGTTCTGGGGAAAAAAACATCCACAAAGCCCACGATAAATGCATTTCTTTTACACTAATTCAGCAAGAATATAAACATTAGATTGGTAGGCATTAAAAATATTCATTCAGCACAACTAAAGCACTGTAAAATATTGCTTTAGTAGTGCTACACTTTTTCCCCATCTTATTTTTACTGCATGTTTGAATCTGTCTATGTATACTCTTACCTGTATTTTGAGTTATTGCAAGTCAAATAAAAAAATCTGCATGAATTTTAGGGTGCGTGCATTTAAAGAGTCTCCCTATTTTATACCTACTTTCAGTCTCAAGTTTAGTGGCAGCAGGAGCAGTAGGTTGCACTGAACCAAACAGTGGTACATGTAAAGTGGCAGAGGGAAAACAGAGCTAAACCTGTTCTAATCTTTTCTTTCCTCTCTCTGCATCCCTCCCTTTAGCCTTTGTCAGCTGTAACCGGCTGGCCGAGAGGCAGTTAGCCCCCGTTAGTCCCTCATCTACATAATCAATATGACAACCTTATTTTTCTGATGCAAACAGGATTTCACTGCTGAGCTGTGTTTGTTGATGTGTGTGCGTATCTGTGAGTGAGGGAGTGTGTGAGTGTGTGTGTGTGTGAGAGAGAAAGAGTGCCCAGTCTGCTCGTAGCCAGCCTCAGTCATGGCCCTCTTTAGCCTAATTAGATTAGGTGTGATTATCCCGGCTCTACCTTACAAGTGTACAGGCGGGATAAAGTGGCCACAAAGGCCAGCCTGTCACAGGCACCGGGCTCTGGTCTGCAGGTTATCAGGGTCCAGGGAGACACACCGCGTACATTGTTATTCATATCATCTACACACCGTTTTCTACTGTGCCTTTTTCACTTCTCTTCGTTCAACCCTCACCCCCCCCCCTTCAGTGTCTGTGGTGTCAAGCTGGCGTAAGCACCGGCCAGGGTAACTGTCTTTTTTTTCTCTCTCTCGTTCTGTCTGTCAGAAGACAAAACAACATGGCCCCAAGCACTCTGCAGTTTAGCCTACAGGGAGAAATGTCAGGAGCGCTCGTGTGTACGTGCATGCATGTGTGTGTCTGTTTTTCTGCAGACTTCAAGGAAAAGTGGTAAAAAGAAAAAAAAAAGAAAGAAAGAAATAAAGAAAGAAAAGTTAACCCAAGTCTTCGAGTAATGCAAGAAGACAAACGAACACAGCAAAGGCTAACGTGCACACAAAGATTGCAAAGAAAGTGTTTAACCTTACTCTGAAGACCTGAATCTACTCCATTCTACTCTAAACGCTTTATTGGTAGAGACCAAACTGTGTCGTATGTGTGTGTGTTGGCATATTTTGTTTAGGTCTTAAAAAGTCCAGATTAAAATCTAATGTTACACATTTGTGATCACTTTTTGGGATTTTCACTTTGGGTATCATTTTTGTCAAAGTCTTTAGCAAAACACAAACAGTTTTGTAGAAAAACATCTTCATGTTTCTAAAAGCGAAGCCACCGCAAGAATCTCAGAATCTTGCTCAGTGTGCGGTAACATGCTTTCTATACATGAGAGATTTCAACATACAGTATGACCACAAATAAACTTCTCCTCTCTAATGCACACTCAACATACAGCAATTATGGCATATGTATACCTGCCAAAATGTGCGTGCCATAACATTAGCTCCAGTGGCATTTTTCATTCTGATTAATATGTGTTTGAAAATTTAACGAGATGATTTGCTACTCTGTTTCATTTTTGTGAAATACTCCACCATTTTCCCCTAAAAACATTTTCCACATACAGCTCGGCACTGACAGATTTCAGTTGGCCTCCATCAGTGAGTGTGTACGTGGAAGAAAAGAAGTGAATTATTTCACTCTGTTGATTAGACAGCAGTGCCCGCGATATTTATACACACTGTACATACTTTCCGTGTCGTCAGAACTGGGCATAGAAAGAGGCAGAAACAGAGAATTAGAGGCGCACAAAAAAAGAGAAGAGAGAGCGAAAAAGAAGAGAAGAGGCAGTTACAGTAAGGCAGTAAGCAATGAGAAACATACAGCATCGGATCTGAGAAAAGACTACTAACTCATATAACAGCCTGCCATTAATTCCACAGTATTACTCACGCATCTAAACTGCAAGAAGAGCCGATATATCATACAAAAATGAAGAATGCATATACGCTACTGGCAAAAAGTGGACAGAAGTAGAGTGAGCGATGTGTGTGTGTTAGGGAGAATGAGTGAGATGCAAGGTGGAATAACTCTATTAGAGAACCACAGGGACTACGCTGGCGAGAGAGTAAGACAGAGCACACGAGGATGAAGGAGAGCCGGAGTGAGCAAGACATTAGTACAAATGAATTAAACATCGGCCCAGAGATCTAAATTTCTGTTGAAAAAGAGGCAGACTAAATGGGTAGGAGGGAAGGAGGAAGAAGAGGAGGGAGGCTTCGTAAGTTTCCTGCGGCTACTAAATGTTCAGCATAAGCCGTGCGGGGCCGCCAACTCCATCAGCGACACAAATAAGCACACACCCACTTGCGTGATCGGCGACTACGATCACAACTCTTTTGTTTCAGCTCGTTTCTGCGCAAAAGAAAAAAAACACTCTGAGCATGGCTGTCGATTTCAAACCTCCGCTGAGGATGATTGTTATACACCCCTCTCAGGCAAGATTTACTTCCTTACTTCTACAACTGAGTCATGGTACTTAAACTCAATGCCTGGAAAGCTGTTTACTCAGTCTGAAGGAGGTATTCTTGCAATGATCAATGCCACCAGGGAAGACCTGCAGAGCAGTATTTTTGTCTCAGGTCAGCAGAGGTCAAATGCACGGTGAGAGGTACTCCTCAGCTAACTGAAAACCATCGTCTGCTGTTCTTCTTCATGTTACTTTGCCAATTCAACTAAAAGGAACATCACTTTCTATAACGTTTTCTCACTCTCAGCCTTCCTCATAAAGACTTCAGTCAACACCTTTCCTTGCCCCTGGTGCAGATGAATAAGCACCGGAGCCTGGAGAAAATTAAACATTAACAGTGCGTCTCTTTTACACATCATTCTGCATAACCGCCTTCTCGTTTAGCTCCCCTCCTTGCCTTCAACACCACTCTGCATCCTCCAAACCAAACTAACCCAGCTTTTCCAGAAAGGGAGAGAGAGTGCAGAAAAACGTATTTCGTCGACAAGCGCAACATAAACCCTCCTAAAATCGGAGCTGGCCCGTCGTGTTTGCTGCTCATAACCTGCTGCTTATAATCCTGCCCGCATCCTCTCCTGATCCATAAAGCAGAGCAGCCAGCCACTTAAACAGCAGCCAGGACTGCCATCACTAGCTCCTGCTAAGAAAAAGGCCATAAAATGAGGAGAGGAGAGGCAAGGAGAGAAGAGGAGAAAATAAAAGAGAGGAACAGGGTAATTGGATTGGGGGATCTTCTATTTGGCCAGGTCTGGTCTCTGTCATCACGCTCCAGGCCTGGCTTCTCTCAGTGCCTACAGTAGGTCTCAAAGACATCAACACACTCACAAACAAATGAACACACACACTCTTCCCTAGATGTGTAACGGCACTGAATTGCTACCAAGTTGTCCTGTGCGCCGCTACAGCCTGCAGGGTGTTTAGTGTGCTTTTTTTTCTTTTTCCCCCCAATGTGAGTGTTTGCATACTCCCTTAACAACTCACTAAATGGTTAAACAGATTACAGAGCGCAGTAAGTGGATTGTCACAGCTCTCTATCGCTCACTCAGGGTGTCTTCTCCTGTGATTAAAAGTGGCCAGATTTTTCTCTCTCGCCCTCTCTGTCTATGCAAACACACATGCACACCCACACACCAGTTTACACAGGAAACAGGGAGGTCATTCTCAGCCAAACACAGCAAGAAAGCCCTCTTATTCATTTCAGTCTTAAGAGATTCTGATTACTTATTTATAATAACGTTAATAACTAACAATACATCATATCATATATCAAACATTATAATAGTAAGAATTATCACCATTATTGACTTTTAGTTTTGTTTTCAGTTCAGTTTCAGGGCGGTACCCTGAAATCAGGCTAATCTCTCATAGCCTGGGACTGCTGTTTAACATCCCAAAGCTGTAAAAACCTCAAATTTCAGGAGGAAATATCAATCTGACTGTACCCATACCCATCCACTATTTCAGTAAAATACTGACATAGGCAAAGAAATGTGAAGGAGTGAAAGTTGACCTTTTTCTATGATTTTTTTAAGCAGAAAAATATTTCCAGAGACAACGGGAACCAAAGAAATCTTCCCAGACCATCCAACCATCCCCAAAAAGCACTAATTATGTGTTTCACATTTGCATAACCAGTCCAAGTGACATAAATTTCAGAAATGGGTCACGCCCACAGAATGAATGCACTGTCTGTGTCTCCTGTCTGCATCATACGTGGCACTTACAAACCATTAATCGCCCCAGACGGGCAAAGACCAAATACATTTTCTGGAGCTACAAGTTGCATAGATCCCTGTGGAGGATTCCTATGATAATACCCTTTTGACAAAGCTATTTATAAGTCGTTATACTGTTCACTTCTTTTGGCCTTAAACCGGGTTTTGGAGAAGGGGTGTGGAGTCTAGTTAGATGACCTGCTTTTGTATCTAAAAGGGTTATCTAGATGTAAAGTAAGTCTATTATTAAAGACTACTACTTTGTTTTATTTGTTTGTTTTTTAATCTAATCTGCTCATTATTTGTATTAAAAAAAGAAATAACGACTACATGCAGCCATAGGCCAAGAAATGCTACAGCTGAACCAAACTGTGTGTGCATTTATCTACTGGGACCTGAGTGTGTGTCTGTGTGCACATGCTCGCTGTCCACCCTTTGCATGTAGGCATCACTCCTATTTCAGCCACCCAGCCCCCACCCAGACTACACACACGCACACCTACTCCTCTTCAGCTTCACCCACGTCTCATCTTGCTCCTGGCCACTAGGCTACCCCCCTTGACGCACACACAAATAAAACACACACTTACAGTTCATTGATTTAAGTCAATGTGAGTGTATCCTAACCTTCCGAGGACGGTGTTTGAAGTCTCTCTTACCTCCCCGGACCCGCTCCCAGAGCCAGACACAGCCTAGAGTCCTGCAAGAGTGCAGTGAAATGCAAATACAACAAACACACACACACACACAGAAGCAGCAGCTAGTGGTCCCATCCACACCACCCATACACACATTCCCACCAGGCTGAGAGGATGCCGCAGGCAGGGGCTACACACCCACAAACACACACACAAACACACTTACTTTCTCTGTGTATTACCAACACTAATGAGCTGATAGATGTTCAACAGAAGCAAAGAAGCAGACAATCATTTCCTCAGAGTAAGACAAGAAGGGAGAGAAAATCAACAGTAGTAAGTGAAAATGTGTGTGTGCCGGTGTCTAGGGTCTTGTTTTATTTTCTCTCTCTGCCTCACAGCATCCCGGCTTCCAGAGGTTAAGGCTGAGCAATGGAGCAAAGCTAGCCAAACTCAGGCCTGCAGGTCCTGCTGGGACCCCTGTGGTGAGGTTGGGTTCTGTTTAGTTTGTCAGCAGGGAAAACAGACTAATGAGAGGAATTACTAAACAATCACATTCACAGAAAGAAAACAGCAATGGGTGGGTTGGTGAGGACGGCTTGTTGTATAAAAATGTCAAGAAAATATGTTTTATATTAATGGTTGTTTTTTTTAAAAAAGAAACTACCAATGTGAACTACGCTGTCCTATTCTGTTGAACTGCTGTTCCTCTCTAGCAGACAAAAACCTCTAAATGATTCTTTCATAGAAAAGGACTTCAAAAAAAGGCTTTAATGAAAGGTAGGATGTCTTTTCATTTCTTTAACCCTAAGCTCATTAGACAAACTCCTTTTACATGCACAGGGAAAAGATGGCTCTCTGCTGCCATGAGGTCTCCACGCTGCTCTCTGTGCCTCGGTTGCCCAGCCTGTGCCCATTTCTTACTCAAATTACATTAAATTGAGTACGATGAACCAATGTGTTCCCGTGACCCGGCATAGGCAAGGAGTTCAGCCTAATTGGACAGACCTCTCAGAATGAGCATGTGAAGCATGTGAAGCTTGCAGTACCTCTATGATCTGTTACAGAGAAAAGAGGTCAGCACCACCCAAAGCAAAAGCTTCTCCTAAAGAAGTAAAAAAAAAATTGTTGAAGGCATTGAATTCCAAGAAGGTTGCTTGAGATGAAGAGAAAAAGGGGGAAAAGTGAGAGTGTGCACACCTGTGTGTATGGCGTATGCATGCATTAACAATATAATGAAATGCAGAAAAACTGGAGACTGTTCTCCATCCACGACCTAACAAAATCCCTTCAAGCCTGATCAAAGCCTGAACCACTACAGCGTTTAATGATGCCAAACCCGTACTTACTAACAAACACTTACTTCTTACTATAAAATTTAGTTGTAGATTAAAAATAAATAAATAAATAAAAATGTAAAATGCTTAAAACCTGTCACTTTCTGTGAAGAAACAGCCATCTGTTAGCGTAAATTCTCAGTGTCTGCTCATTAATCAGGGGTGTGAATTGGGTCGGAACATCAGGTGAAATACGCTCTTACTTCTGTCAAGTACCAGCCTGGGGGCAGATGTGCACTTGTTAACATGAGACACTGTTTACCTCTTGTACTTTGTTTCAGGGAATACGATAAAACTCTGACAAATAAAATTAATCTTGACCTGTGCACAAGGTATTATGAGAAAGTATCTGGTGCGCTGCAAAGCTAATTTATATATATTCAGAAAATTGTCATTCGGCAGTAATTCTATCGCCTGCCAGGGGTGTTCAGACGGCCTTAATTTAGTGGTATTTTTTCAAAGAAAGACTTGCATGAGTTTAGATTCACCTAAAAATAAATCCTGCTCCAGATCAGCATTGTAGTTGATGAATTACAGTACCGTGCAAAAGTCTTGAGCCACCGTTTGTTTCTTTATATTTTGTTTCCATGGAGCCAGACTCTCTTGTTGGGCAATAGATTTTCTGAAAGTCTTTTAGTTTTTCACTCATTTTCAGTCCAGTCCTTTTTTTTATTGTTTGTCTGTTAAGATACTTAACACCAATCTATGACTCATTCAAAAATAAAAAAGGTACCTAACTCACGAGATGAACCAGTGTTGGGTCTACACATAACGAAAAGAAAATAGGAAAAAATAATAGAAAAAAATAGCCTGTCAGAAAAAGCCTTTCTTCTCATCTCTATAGTAGAATCTACAAAAACAGTAAGAGATACGACAGTTTGACAAATGTTTTGTTATTTTTGCACCAGCAATCTGATTCCCAAAGAGCTATTGCCAAAACATTTGGCACAATTTAGCAGTTTTTGCCTCTATGCTGTATTTTCATGCAAGGTAGCACACATTTCAATGAGTCACTGCATCTATTTCCTAGCGACATATAAAGAAATGTGGGGTGACTCAAGACTTTTGCACAGTAACCGTAGAGCTGTGCAGGGGTTTGAAGGTTTAGCATGTGTATTCATTTAGGTGATGCACTCTAACAATTGTTTTGAGGACAGCAAATACACTCTGGATGTAATCTGATCTTCTTGAACTTTGCCCCTGGCATATTTCATTACTCGTGGAAAATTTATGAAGTAATTCAGGTAATTTTAAAAAGGAAAAAAAAACCTCACAGCTTGCTGAAATTTAATCTAGAGAATAAACAGGTCATGATGTCTTTATGAAACTGTGTTAAACCGTTTGAGTTGTTTTTTTTTTCTCATCCATGAAAAGGATAGTTTCTCAATTATTGTCATCATAAATCATGAAAGAGAAGTGCTCATCAAAGGGCACTGGGCACATGTTAAAAATCACCACTGCATTCAGCTTAATGCTGAATAAAAACAGCATGCAGGACACAAGCATGCAATCTTATTGAGAAAAGTGTCAATGAAAAGAAAAGGTAAACAATGTAAGTGGTGGTTAAATTAAAGGAAACTAACACCCTCTCTGCAAGTACTAACCCAGATGCTTATCCAGAGCAAAGTTGACCTACTAACCTTGTACATAATCCTGTGTAAACACACACACGCACACACACACACTTGCATAGAAGTACACAAGTACACACACAACCCTACAATCACCCACTTACCCTTTGCCACTGGTGAAAAGCAACAAGATCTCTTAACAACAGCTCGTCTTTTTCAATAAATTTTGCATGAAAACATGCCGCTGGAGCACCAAGTTGCCTGCTGTCATACTAGAGGAGTCTTAAATGTTTAATGACAACAACACCAAACACATGTGCGCACACACAGAGTCGGTGTCAGGGTGCCGCACTGAGGGGCCCCTCTTTCATCCTGACAGACACTATAAAGCTCCTGAGCCGCTTCTCCACCCCGCCCCGCCATCAGCATACCACCGCCGCACTTCTCTCCTATCACCCAGCAAGAAAACCTGGATGTAAATGAGGCTGGAGTGTAATAGTATGTGGGAGTGCGCAGGTGTTTGTGTTCAAGTGGTGAGGATCAGGGGCTTGCATAGACCCTACCCCCATTGCCATTAAAAAAAGAAGAAGAATGGAAATGGAAAAGGAAGAGGAAGTAGCTTCTCAAATTAGATACAGTAAAAAGGGAAAAAAATGTTTTACATATTCCTGAAGCATCTTGTTGCTTCTGCCTTACTTCTGCTGAAAGAGGACATGCTAGGCAGCTAAACTCCTGTGAGCATCAAGCAGATTTTGGACAGTTATAAGATCATATCAGCATCTGCAGGCATAAATGGCAGCCATACTGACAGCTATCCAACCTGTGATGTTGTACTATCAAAAGTCAAAATTAAGCTGAAAACATATCTTCCTAAAATCATCTCAAACACTATTTATCAATTTTAAAATGAAATGCCAACTCTTTATGCTGGAAATGCAAGACTGAAAGAGGCACTAATGTGCTTGGATTATGGAAATGTTCCAGTGTTTTTCCTTTTTGGAGAGATGTTTTGGATTATATAGGCCAATAATTGAAGTGTAATTTGCCCAGGTCACCAAGATCATGTCTCCTAGGAGACAGAGATGCCTTACAACAGCTGAATAAGTATGTAATGGGAGTATTTATAGTTGGTTTAGTAACTTGTGCCAGACTAATTCTCAGGCGTTGGTGTCTGTGAGAAGATTTTAGGGAGGCTTAATTGTAAAAACGATGTGGTCAAGGAGCAATGGGACAGTTACTGAGAGTTTATATCCAGAATTAAAACGTAACTTGATATGAACTGTCCAGTGTGTACTGGACACTTGGCGAATGAATATTACCAAGTAACTTATTGTACAAAGTATTTTGTATACCTCACTCTACGTCAGTGTCTTTGAACATCCTTGTTCTGTCTTGATGCTTTTATATCTAATTTTTTTTTAAAAATTAACAATTGCAATAGTCTATTGTAAAGTAATATCACATGTCTTGGAGAATAATGTCTTTAGTGTTAAATCTGAAGTTAAAACTCCCCACCCCCACAAAAAAAAAAAAAGAATTAACAACTTGGAAAGAAAAGATGTTTATATTTTATTTGTAAAAGGGCAAAAAACTCTATCAACACCCTGATATCGTTAAAAAAACATCTTTAAAAACCATATACATGTAAAATGTAGAAGCTTTGTAAAGGTAGGATTTAGCACAGCAGTGCATTGCAACAGATTTCACAGTTGCACCTACTGAAGTGGGTGCTGATTCGATATGTCACGTCAGTTAGTGGGTCAGCGCCATATGTCGAAATTATTCAATCTTTAAACCTCCACAGGCTTAGGCAGTTTTGAAATAAATCAACACTGCCACAGGTGGAAATGCACACACACGCACAGACTTAACACAAATATGCACACAGACAAGCTAAAGCAGGGTCAGAGATAAAAGAAGAGATTCCTATCGATGCTAAAGGATATTGAAGCCTTAATAAGAAAATGGATATAGTCTACTGGCCTTACATTTCACTGTTAGCTTTATTTGTTTTCCTGATACTGATCTAAGAAAGGCAATATGTAATGGCGGCAAATAAATGGGAGCACTTTTCCTTTAAAAGCAAATATCCAGTCTCTGGCCATACAGAGAAGTCTTAACACCCAAGCTTTTCACTGACGACCAACAAAAGTGATGAAAAAACAAGTGCTGAATACATAGAAATCCTTCAAAAATTGTTATTATCAACAAATACGACCCTATGATCTTTAATTCTAAATAAACATCTTGAATAACACATAAGTGTTTAACAATATTAGTGATCGTGCTTGTGTTTTCCTCAATGATGTCAATATATAATACTTCCTAAATACATAAAATCTGTTGTGCTAGCAAAGATATACATTTCCTCCTTTTCTTGGCATTTAACTCAGTTAATGAGATTCAGTACACGTGATTTCCAGCCACAGTTGTTCAAGTGCGTTACTTAACAAAAAAAAGATAGAAAAGTTCTTAGATATACCATACAGCATTTCTGGTCTCTCACAGCCACTGCTACAGTGATAAGTTTCCTCATCTGAGTGCACAGTTGCATCAAGAACACATCTGAGGAATGGAGATTTTAGTCAGATCAAACAGTCATAAAATCAGAAACTGTCGTACGGCTATTACTGCATGTTTCTGTAAGGAAAAACCAATGAAAAGCCTAGAAAATACTCCCTCAAAGTGTTTCCTCCCAGAAAACTTTATGTGTTAAGTTTAAGCATAATATAAGCAATCCTTAAAACAAGAGTTTTGACAGTAACTGAGAAATGCATCTGCTAATCTGCCAATGAGATCCTCAACTAATCATTTATCCGAAATTGAAAAGTGCCCATGATTGTTTTCTTAAGCTGAATATACTTGTTTATTATCAGCATTAAGGCTACATTTGCCATGAAATTTTCAGTCGATGAATTAATCAATTAATCGGCTTAAGGTTTTGTCGACTGTGAAGTAAATTCAGCCTGTCCCTGAGTTTCTAAAGTCTGGTAAGCTGATGTGTAGCACAACAGCTGCTCTGTATCACTCTTGGGATCCGCAGTTTAATACACACATCTGTGCCATTCAATGTGACAAGCAACAACAGAGTACCAGTTGTATTACAGTGGCCCCCAATCACATTAGAGAATGACGCGATGGGGGAGGGATATATCGGCAGACGCAAAGAGAAGCCTCTAAGGTAGTTATACCTGTAGTGGAGTGTACAACTGCTAACACTCTGAACCTGTTCCTCGTCTGTATTAGAGTCTTTAGTAGACATAAACTTGCAAGTGTAGATGTCCTTTGCTAACTTTCCTAACTTTAATAATAAGACACTCTTTTTTATTGTTTTTTTTTTCCTGGCAGAGACAACAAAGACATTTGGAGGTGCATATAATCCTGTTATGTTTCTAGACTTATTGCTGCCGGGTCCAGAGGGTGAAAAGTGCAGTTAAAGACATCAGAAATCATCTGGTGACCAACGCATTCAGTAAAAACCGAACCTGTGCAACACTCCTAACTACCATCTATTTTTATATCACTGTGAGATTTTCCTCTTACAAGAGGGAACTATATCGCATTACATAGCCCGTGCTGCCTTGTGCTTGATGAGAAGGAGAAATGGAGAAAGAAAGGGAATGATGGATTGATGGATGGAAGGATCGAGTGATGGATGGACGGATGGAGGAGCTGAGACCGAGCTCCGCATTTATGTCCGTATTACACCAATCAGCATTTTCTGCTCTCCTGTGGTCCAGTAGAGTCGACAGTACCTAAGACTTATTAAGGTATCTTTGTGTCTACCTGTGCTGTCACCTCACATATAAGGGATAATATCCTACTTACCCCTTTTTCTCTGCCTTATCTTTACTCTTGTCCTTCTCTTTGTCCTTGTCTCGGTCCCGTCCTCTCTCCTTGTCTTTTTCCCTCTCCCGGTCACGGCCCTTGCGCCGGCTCCGGTCCCTGCTGTGGCTACGGCTCCTTTTGCGGCTGTGGGTACCTCGCCGGCTGCGACTGCCGCTCCTACTTCGAGACCGCCGGTGGCGAGAATGAGACCTAAAGCAGAGATAAGGAAAAGTTAAAGCAAATAAACCTCTGACATTTCTTTTCATTTCTGGCACAGTAATACGAAAGGGAAAGCACCTTTATTGTTTTAGCTACTCGCGTTCTGCCTTGTAAGTGTCTATATTTCCCAGAATGCCTTTTAATCACTAAATGCCTAATCAAATGTGGCTGAAACTGTTTCACACCAGAAAAATGTGGCAAGAGGAATATGAAATAGAAATAGGTACAATAGTAGATTCAGTTTTACTTTTGTAGCGCCAAATCACAACAACAATCCCCTCAAGGCTGTTTATACTGCAAGATAAAGACCTGACAATGTGAGAGAGAATATGCAGTTTTCAGAACTGAAATTCAAAGCAAACTGAAAACAACTATGGGAAATGACACCCAACACAGTTCAAGTTTTAGCAAATTGCGACTTTATGTTGCAATATAATGCTGAAGCATCCATGTCAATACTTCTAGGCTATATAAGCGACAGAGCGCCGATTCCCAGTTAACGTCATTCACATACAGCATTGGACACAAGTGGATACAGGGTTCACAATTAAAACAGTTTTAAGTCATTACATTTGTTTGGCAATTTATTATAAAACTTTTTTACAGCTTTAATATATTTCAGCTGTTTTTATACGTGTAACAAAGCCAAACTATATTAGCTAAATTAATAGTTGTACTTTTCTACATATATAAAACAAAACTCCGTTGCTTATCGGTACGTTCGGTAGAGGATCGATTTAGTTCCATCCGAGCTACCAGGCTTTGAAACACTGGTGAAATTCCTGCATAGCAACACTTTGAGGCTTGCATCTGCTAAAACACAAAATGAAACTGAGATCAAATTTCACAGGAGCTGATAGATTCATCGTTCACTGGTCCACAGTAATATTAGTTATATACAAGCCCACACACTATAAACACACACACACACACACACACACACACGCTCACAGAAAAACCACACTGACATTTTAGAAATTGAGCCAATTAGAGGCTGGCTCAGAGGAAGACCTATCATTGGTATTGATCCTGACACTGGCCCTCTGGTCTCAAAAAGATTTGCAGTGGGAGATTTACTTTGTTAGCCATGACACACGAACATAAACACACTTACTTTGAACATACAGGAAAGGGAAAATTCAAAGTGTAATTTATATCCCAAAGACTTCGATGCATTAAGACAAGTAATACTGAAATATAAACTTATTGATGTGTCGCTGCATGTTCCTATCAAAACAGAAATGTGTTACAACTGTGTGCGTTTGTGTGTGTGCAGAGGGGAACGAACATGATTTGAAACCCCAGTAGAAATCGGCAGCTGAGATGCCGTTATTTTCCATCATCTATCATTTTATTGATTTGTCTATAAAAACAGTCAAACCTGCTGTCCATGAGCTTTATTGCTTTCCCCCCTTTATTAGTTTGCAGTTTGGGACATCCAGAGCTGTCTCTCTCCCGACAGAAAACTAATCATTTTCTTCAGACACCTGTCACCATCCTAACAGACAACACTCTGACAACTGTTGCAATCAATTAGGCCGGGGCGATCCTGATCACCGGAGAATCCCTGCTCTGTTTCTGTGCTCTATGTCTACACTTTCTCTCTCTCTCTCTCTCTCTCTCTTTTTAAACTGACACTGAAATCCTAAATGTTAGAAATAAATTCCACATCCCTCAAAAGTCCAACCAAACACTCCTGTTGGAAAAACTATTAACATATTGATTATTCTGCTTGTATTTGTTTTTTTTAGATTAAAAAAAATGTAGAGAATGGTGAAAAAATCCCCAAGGTGACACCTTTAATCTCAGAGTCAGCTGCATAACTACATAACATGTAACTCATGCACTGCAGTCAGCTACAACAGCCCCTGTGTGGTATAATTTTCCTGCCAAGCCATTCTCATCGCATCTGCAGATCAGAAACTAAAGCAGTAACCTGGGGTGATTATCAAAAATAATTGTTATGATACATCCTATTCATAGGTAAAGGTGAGAGCAGTCTTCAGTTCCAGGCATGGTGATTGGCTTGTTAAATATAGCCTTTACTGGAACTATGATTCAGCCAGTCAGGGAATCACTTGTAAAGAAAAAAGAAAAATCTTGCACTTTTTGGGGGGTATGGAGTCTCCAAGAGAGATAATCCATCATGGCCCTGACTAACCTTGGAATGAGTGAATATATGTGTTGACAATGCATGCGTATGTTTTTAATCAGCAGTACATGAGGGGAAATACAACAGAGCCGCAGTGTTCCAAGTCCAAGTCCTATATTTACAGCCAAGCAAATTGTGGTCAGAAGCAGTAGATGCAATAAACAGAACTTCCCTCTTTCCCTCTCCCTCTATTTCTCTGTCTCTGTCTCCCATTCCCTTCCTCCCTCTGATGGCAAAGAAAACAGCCCACTTCTGGGGTGTGCAGCAAATTAAATTTACTGTAGTTAATAGAGTGAGCCTATGCTGCTAAATGTCAATTTCCTGACCAAGTCCTTCCCCTTGGAGAATGATTAGCTAATTTAAGGCTGGGGATAAATGGGCTAATGCAGGACACACACAGATAAACAGCCACAGTTGGACCCCATTCCAAGCCCTTCCCCTGCTTTACATTTTATTGGCCTTATTATCTCCAGGGAAAATGGGTCCCCCTATGACCTAAACATATTTTCATTTCTAATAAAAGGCCCTTGCTGGTTGCCCCCATGTGCAGACCTCCTCCCTCCACACACGCGCACGCACGCACGCACGCACGCACACACACACACACACGCACACACACTCCCCCCTTGCAGCCTCCTTTCCTCCATTCCTTCCTCGTTTCATCGTCCAATCCATTAAATCGAAGCTCTGCAATTGGCTGGGACCATTTTCCTGGTGAATTATCAATAGAGTAATTATGCTCCATGTTGGGAGCTGGGCTGAAGCTTATCGCCGCTGACCCCCCAGCGTGCGCCAGGATATGATCCCTCACCACAGCCCATTGGGGTAATTATGTGGTCGGGTGTGAAGCTGGATGGTGTTTTACCTTTATCTGTATTCTATTTCTGTTTTCACTGAAAATTGGACATTAATGGCAGCTACGCGATACCACTAGTGTCAGATACAGGTGAACGCCTCCAATGGAATCTGACCCGAGTCGAATCATTATTCACGGTTCGCAGTGTACGGACGAGCAGCACATGAACCCCCCACACAAACACAGAAAAAGACCAATCATCCGCACTGTTCGTTTAACCTTATCTGGCACCTGTTTGAGCAGACGCGATGGACATTCACACAGTTTCCTCTCCTTTCTTCCCAACCTCCATCCTCTGCTGGGAATACAAAAAGTTTGCGTCCGTGGTGTTTTGTTTTGTTTTTTTTCCTCCCCTGTAGAAGAAAACACCAACACAACATCTCGTCTCCTCGGTAACACCACGAGTGTCGCACCTGTCCATTACCCCAGTGCAGCAAAGCAGTGATTAATGGCAGTATAACTTTAACTATATCACATTTCAGAAGACACTGTTTCCCCTGTTTGACCAGCGATGCATTAAGAGATAGACATGCAGTATAAAAATGACCATCTCCGTTTTCTTGCAAGATACTGTATTTAAGAGGGCACGAGGGAAAATGATTGATCATTGTAACTTTTAATTTGCTTATTCCCATCACCGAAGGCTTGCTAGAAATGTGTCAGGGGAATGAAATCCTGCCACACTTCTAAACTAGCATCCAGGCCAGCCTTATTTAAAGATTAGTGGTTTTTCTGGAACTTTGTGTAATAAAGCATCTTCTATTTTAAGCTAAAAATAAGTGACATTTGAACACTTTGTCATCTTCCTAAAGATGCAACAAAATGATTAGCTTTTATTAGCTTTTTATATCATCATTAAAATGAGTTTGTCTTGTTTTACGCAGAAATTTAAACATCAACAATGCACTCCGAAGGGGCAGCTGAGCAGATGTTAATGATGATATTTATGATATGACTTTAAAAATGATTTGTGGCATATCAGATGAAACAGAAACGATAGGCTATTCATTATTAACTGGGACCTGCTTGAAGGAGGAGGGGGGCACATAAACTTAAAAATCCTTATTTATTCAGACAGCATGATCCAGAAACAATAAAAAAGCAGGACCTGACACCAATATCCAAACTATGTCTGACCTAAACTGACATAAAAACAGCATAAATAAAAAAGATAAAACTTATTGTAATAACTTGTAAGTCATTTTTAAACACCACAGAAAGACCGATTTTTGAAAACCTCAACTATTACAATAAAAACAGAATATTATTGCATTGCCTGGGAAATGTATTTGACTAGAAAAATTTAACCTATTAAGTTAACGGTAAAGCACTGGATTTAAGTACTCTACAGCCACACACACACACACAGAAGAAAAAAGCTCGCTAGTTGACTTTTCCGAGCAATAGACAGATTGAAAAAGAAACAGGCCTATTGAAAGCGAGACGATCCATATTTGAAGAACTTCATTAATGCACTGTTCCCCGCTGAGTTATTTCCAGTGACAGAGCACACAGCAGCAGCTTCATGTTCAAGTTAAAAGTCACTTTTCTTTTTTTTTTTATACAATTTCAATGTGTCTAAAAGCACCTTGAGTGAGCAATGTGCATTTCCTGCTGCCAAAAGACGTGGAAAACAGCTGTTCCTGCCCGACGCTGCCTGCTGAATGGAATGCAAATATGTTAACCATCCAGAATTTATTACTTTTGAGTGCTCTTCAAACGCAACGGCAGACACAAGTTTAATTTATGATATTCCTCTAATTATGAGAGCTGTTGAAATCATTTCCCAAGCTGCTTCCTCCTTCCAAGCAGCCACAATATCTGTTCCCTCGGTTCACAGTACACGCACAGACGCACACACTCAGACGGATTCAGTCATCCACTGTGCACACCCACACAGAAACATAAATATACATACACACACACTAGCACACAAGGAATCGCTGCAAAGTAGCTGATTGTGAGCACAATTAACACAGCAAAGACGGAGCATGAAAGATTCACAGAAATGTTTTTTCTTCATTCCGCTCTGCTTCATAAAAGCAAAGTTTAGATTTGTCATAATCTTCAGTTTGCTTTTAATTTGGCAGTCGTCAACACAAACGTCTGCAATGCCCTGCTACGCTGTGAAACAGAAATGAGACCCCATGCAGGCCACCCACTCACTATCTCCCATACACACCCAAACACACACACACACGGCTACAGCCACAAGCCACAAGGTCAAGTCATTTAGCAGAGTTCAAAGGCCTTCAAAGATCCCTCAGATCTATATGAACCTAAACGGCCAGCCAACGATGAGAGAAAAGATGACTTTCTGCAGCAAGATACAGTTTCCATGTGTGTGCACGCATGCTTCTATGCCCATGTATGTGCATGTGCTGCTGGATGCTTGTGTGTTGATTACCCACAGTCTTCACTGTCACATATGCGCAGTGTCACTCAGCCTCTACGTCGCAATCCTAAACTTGGCCGTCTGGTGTGCACTCGCAACCTTTGACCTCCTTGCAGCCGCAGCTTGACATGACACCCATTAGCAGCTGGAGCTGGGGCTGGCCCAGCCACTCGCTTTGACACAAGGTCAAGTAGAGGTCACGCTCAGACTAGGTGCTAACTCGCCAACTCGCTCACAGCCACTCACGCAATTGAAACCCACTTTTTTCTCCCCCTCTTTCCAAATCCATCACGGCTCGGAACAATTAGCTACGCTGAATCAGAGTTGTTTTGGATGTCGCCGTCCCCATCGGTAAGGAGGGAGAGAAAAGTAGAAGGACAAACAAGGAAGAGGAGAAAGGACATGGAGCAAAAGGTGAAGGACAGCAGGAGGTTAAGGAGGGAAAAGAGGGGAAACGATTTTTTTAAAAGTTGGAAAGTCAAGAACAATCAGAGTTTAAAAAAAAAAAAAAAAAAAAAAACCCGAGGAAGAATGAAAAAGAAATTGGGAGAAGACGGAGCAGACAGCCGTACTTCACATCAAGCTGGCTCCAATTAGCAGGTGTGCTCTCAGACGCTCACTCTCCCTCTCTCTCTCTCTGGTCAGGGAAGATGTATTTTTCTGCCTTTTATACGCATGTATTTATGAAGTGGTAGGAGATCTGAGGGCCCTTAGCATAACAGCCTTTTATTGTTTAAATGTGGACTGCTCGGCCCCGTGTGCTTAAGTGATTTAGGAACCTCACAACTCCGGTATAAGAAAAATCATAAACGCTGAGACAAACCATGTGGGTGGACTGTAAAAGGCACAGAGGAACGGGCCGACAAAAAGCAGACACACATTCCACTACTAAAGGGAAACTACACTTAATTAAACACCCAAGACACAACTGGAACAGTGCCCTGTAAAAAACATGGAACTATTAGTTTCGCCTCTTCGGTGGAATAACATAAAGTTGTCTTCTAACAGAACAGAGACTTGTCTCATAAAGAAGTTTCTAAAAATCTTTTTTTTATAAACCGCTGTCGAGATTGAACAAGGAGAGGAGAGAAACACTGGAAGAGAGATCAAGAAATGAATAGAAAGAGAAAACACTCGTACCCTTCGAGGAAACCCCCCCCCCCCCCCCAATTCTGTCACTTCACATAATCTACATGTCCTGTGCATTGAACTAGAAGTAGGAGAAGTATGATTTTCCCCCCTTTACTGCTCACAGACAAACACAGAACTTTATGACTCGAGAACTCGAGACGCTCCAGTTTCGTAAACATTGAGCAGAAAAATATACAAACATATAGACCAGCTCTGGTGAAAATTTAGTTTAGTGTATATCATAAGTCAATTTTTTATACATGCGGCATGCTAAGTATATGGCTTTTATATCTAAGGGAATTTCACTGTTTGAGGACATTTCATATCTTTACATTTTATGTTATTTAAATCTAAAGATAAAGATATTAGAATTCACGTTTTTAAAAAAAAAAGTTTGCAAGTTACTGTGATGGCATGAATGTCATTCTTTACACATCTGCAGTGCCACGCTTTGTGTCAATATCCCACCAAGTTTATAGAGAAATCTGCCCAACTTCCACTCCAACAAAACCGTTGACTGCATTTAGAATAATTACATTTCCCAGCTTTTATTTAATGCCAAAATCCCAACGTCAAGTTCTCTGTTCAACCAGTCACAGAAATGCTCTGCTCCTTTGTTCAACCAATCACACGACAGTTGGCCACGTATCCTTTGGCTGATCCATCTATCTCCACTTCCTCCTCATGTCCTCGACTGTGCCAAAACCCAAATGGATACATAGAGCAAAAAAAAAAAAAAAAAAGGAAGACAAATTTCAAATAGAAAACCTCATGCGCATGCTGAGAAAGTGTTTCATTACTTTTAAAAAGATTGTCAAGGTTTCAGTCAAGGCGCACATGATCCTCGTTTCATTTCTCTGCCATTCTCTCTCATTTTTCTTCTCTTTTTCCACAAATAAATTACCAAATGTGTGAGTGAAACCACGTGCGTGTGTGTGCGGTTGCTTTGCTTGTCCAAAGAGAACTGACAAGTGCAGGCAGTCGATCCATTAGCTGGCAATTTGCTCTTAAGTTGTCCGGGTTGGGGACGGGGGCGAGGGCGGTGGGGGAAGAAGGGTTTTTTGGCAAGACAATGCACATGACTCTGCTGAGGACAAGTTAAGTGAGGTGCTCACACACATAATCCTAGGCCATCACTCAAACACCCCTTTAAGACATGCACTCTTACGCACAGCCTAAATGGAAATCAGTGGCCCAATAACGAAAACAAAAGCCTGTTGTAAAAAATTTGGATGCATCTAATAATGTTAAAAAATCATTATAGTATAAACAGGGCCATGCCAGCAAACTTGAAACTATATGTGTTTACATATGCATCCTCCAAGTTCAAGTGTCCATATGGCCGGAGTAGGCACACAACGAGAGTACAAGGTAAACACGGCTGACTGAGGTTTGTCCATGCATGCTCTCTGAGCTCAGGTCTCCATGGACTGGCTCAAAACCTGGCCAGTGAATCTCACACACACACACAGAGCACATAAACATACCTCCCGTCCACCCTCCCTCCCTGTGTGTGTAGTATGTTTAAGCGTGAAAAGAAGAACTGTGGACAGACGGTGGCGTTTATGTGTGCATAAATTAAGAGCAGAAGCTGTTAATTAAAAGGGGGGGGAAATACGCAGGGATGAAATAAAACTTTGCTAATCGACTGCTTGGCAAGGTGACCTCCGAGTGCGTCGGCCATCGTTCTAGGACCTGCTGTCCTGCTGGGCGAGGGGCACAGGAGGGCAATGTGCAGGTCTGACTATGAAAAGAAGACAATCGGGTAGAGCGCCCCTCTTCTCTTTGCTCTCTCGCTCTCTAGCAATGCATCTCTAGCTCGCTCTACCCTCCTTCTCCGCCCAGAGCGTTATTAGACCCAGAGCTCTGCTGCGGCTCCAAACAGCTCAATGACAACACACAGGGCCTGCCAATTAGAAATAATTAGACAGTCATTTCAGTGGCAAGTCTTTTTAAGTGCATATATAACGATGCAATGATGCTTATTAGCCGGCCTGAGCCGGCGAGGACCAGGGCCTCAAACGCTTTGGTGCTGGAGAAAATAATTATGCCAGTGATCACAAAGCGAGCTGCACATCTCTGTACTTCACCTCCACGCGTTTCAAAAATCCACTTCATTAGCTCCCGTAATTAATCCTCCATTAATTGCAGGAAAAGCCCAGTTTACCTCCCTTCGTTTCTAATTATCATCTTATAAATAGTTATGGTTCTAATTAATGTGTTCATTAGGCAGGATATTTCTCTCAAAGCCTCGCTGGGAGCCAAAGGTCCGGCTCAGCTCTCTCTGAAGCCTAACCAGCCAGAAGGTGAGGCCATCCTGCCTGCATTTGCTTTTATTTTACTACATTCAACCTCCTAATTGGCATTTAAAACCCAATTTGGAAGAACTTCAAGAAGCTTAAATAGGAGAGAGAGACAGAGAAAAAGCAGGAAGGAGAGTGAGAGAGATACATTTGGTGTTCATTTTCCTATGCCAGAGCTAAAAGCGTTTCTGTCTCCGTCTTTCTCTCGGTCTGGCCAGACGGATGAGGCTTTTCACTGTCATAAAGTGAACACAATGAGGGCTGATTGCATGTTATTAGTGTTTGGCATTTCAGTGGTTTTATTTTCAAAACAGCAAATCTGTTTCTCTACCCAAAAAAATAACACTGGAAATGACATACTTCTACTGAGTTTCAGTCATCAAAGAACTAAATCGTGTCTTTGGTATACAAACAGAAATTAACTTTAGGCTGGTGTCTATGATACCTAATTAACCCTGAAGACTTTCACTGGCAGAGGTGCAAAACAATACAAAACCTTCTCAATTATCACAGGTATGATCTTGAAACTGTATCCTCATTTTATCATTTTGCATTTACTTTTTTAAGACAAGACTATAAACTTGAAGATTTTAAACTGTAATGCTATTAATACAGTTATTTTGGGTACTTGTATCACTCATCCTCAAATATGATGTTGCTCGGCACAAATTATATTGATTTACTGTATGTTTTATGTCTCCAGTATATATATATTAACATAAAATGTTAATTTGTGTTTATAACTTCTGCTCCTGGGCATCACCGCTGCTTCCCAGCAAGAAGGTCCTTGGTTCAAATCCACTGGCCGGCTCATGCCTCTGTGTGGAATCTGCATGTTGTGCTTGTGTGTGTGTTCTCTCCAGGTATTCTGGCTTCCTCCAACAGTCCAAAGACATGCATGGGGCTAGGTTAATTGGCAATGCTAACTGGGCTGTAGGTGTGAACGCAAATGGCTGGAATGGTGAAAGGTTTGACTGCAATAAACAGGCGACCTGTTCACGTGTACCCAGCCTTCACCCTATGACAGCTGGGATAGGGTGATAGGGTGTCCAGCCCACCCACACCCTGAAACCAAATTGGATAAGCTGAACAAAATTAATGGATGGACTTTTACTCAGTTTTAGCTGCTTCAAAACAAACGTGTTGAGTGACCTTCAGAGAAAACCGATTATTAGGACATAAATGCTGTCAATTTAAAAAAAAAACAACAACAAAAAAAAAAAAAACATACTAAAAGCTAATAACATCACAGCTAAGATAAAAAGATATTTTATTTTCCCAAATAAACCATTCAAATTTTGCATGTTCGTAGTGATTAGGGACAACAGTTGGTGTGTTTTATATTGAAAATCTCGATAGGTACTAGTGGTTAAACAGGCAGTTAGTCCAATTGTACTAATAGTGCCTTCCTATGTGATGATTGGAGTTTTAGGGAAATACAGAATTTCCTCATTTTACAACCATACTAATGAGAATGAGTATGAATGTTCTTTTCTAATTTTGAAGTAACTTTCTGCTTTGAACCCAGATCAATGTGCTCAAATGATTTCTGACATAATGATTAGGCGACCGAGATATTCCTCTTTGCCCTCTATGAACTGACATGAAAAAAATGTTAAAAAATGTTTAAACTACATTTTCCAACCGCCGCTACAACGTAACAAGCTTTATGTGTCATTACTACCCATTTGTTTAGCAGACGGATAATATGAGTAAAGGGACCAGTCTGTGCCGTCTGTGATGTTAAACTCGTCTTTGTTTAGGACCATCGAATTTTTGTGCGTGTGCGCGAGTGCAGACTACAGCTAGGTTTCTACCCAGGGGAGTGGGCTAGTGTGTTGTGAGCCTGCAGGATGGAGGGGTGCGATGGAGAGGGGGGTGGCTTGGCAGAAGTGAAGGGGAGGGTGAGTAGGAGGGGGGTTTCCTCTGGCAGTAGAGGGGAACACTGCTTGCGGCGAAGCGGGGATGAAAGAGGCTGTCTGTGTCAGTCACTTATTCCTCCCTTTGGTAAATAAAGGTTTCTGACAACAAAGCCGAGCAGCGCTTGACTGGCCTTTACAGCAGATAAATAAAAAAGACAACACAGAAAGAGAGTAAGACAGAGAGAGGGGGGAAAAGAGAGAAACACAACAACAAACGCGTTCAGATCTCATGACGCATGTTGATTTTTATGGAGTAGAGAAGACGTAGCTGAACTAAACCAGGTCATCTTTCAGTTTAAATCAACACTTTGCAAGTCCGGTAATAGGGGAAGAAGGAAAAAAGGGCTAAATGTCATCCTGAGGAAAGGGGAGAAGAAAAGCTGTTGAGAGTCTATGGGATAACAGACAGACGGATGGAAAAAACAGCCAGAAGCCTGCTCTTAAATTCCAGTATAAGACCCACTACAACATTGGGAGAACACAAGTGAGATTCTGTACCTTGAAGAAGAAAAAGGATGTAAGGATTGTTAGCAGTCTTCCTCATTTTATTTTGTATCCATCAGCCACACAATTTACCCCTTATGGCCAACTTATAAAAGCAAAATGTCAGTGTGTTTTTGAGGAAATCGGATTTCACATGTCATTTCCTCGAAACACACTCGGGCTCGTTTCCCTCATGAAGCTAGCGACACCCAAAACCACCTGCTACTTCTCGCTCACAGACACACTCTAAACTGTGCAAATAAAAATATACGTCGGAGAAAAACGCAGAGAAAAATTCCCACCCCGCCACCTGACAGGGGAATTGCTGATCCAGGTGCAATGAAAGCTGGGAGGCTTCACTTCAGCTTCCCCACAATAAAGTTGCTGATTTTCCTCCTCCCTCTTCTGTCTACTTGCACTCAGCTGCCCCACCATCCACTCCTCCCTTCTGCTCCTCACCTCGGCACTCCCTGTTCCAAGCTGCCTGGATGACCTTGTACACACTCCGTGTCAGTGCAAGGCAGAAAAAGCTATCTAGCAGATGTACGACACCTCATCTTATACGGGAGAAAATTGCTGAGTGAAATAAATACCAGGCCATCGCTCAACCTTTGCACGTACACGTGCACACGCCTGGAGTGCTTCTGTGATCTCCTGTGCAGAAAACAGAGCTCATGTTATGGTCTGTAACATCCAAATAACCTAGTTCTTCCAGTCTTGCTGGAGAAGTTCCACAATGAGGTTCCAATCGTACCGCTGTCTGTGATATTTACAAACACAAAGAAAGCCATTTGGAAATCATCAATCTAATACTCCCACAATCTTAAATTAATCTGAGTGTAGCCATCGATTTGACTTCTGAATCTCGTCTACTACAGACCTGAATAGGTCAGCGTTTTGATATTTTAACCCGTTTCATTATCGATCCACATTGTTATTCCTCCAAAATGAAAAGCTTTTGCTGTTGCAACCGAGCCTGGACATGCAAAAGTAGTTCAGTTTCTTTCTGAGTACTCCTTTTAACAGGAACACTCGAGGCTTACTTTAAAAAAAATCAATACAACCCAAAGATATGAAAACAAACTCTGTACAATTACTGATTATTATTTCCATCTTCGGCAAGTTTAAAATGCACTTATTCATTTACTAATAGCTGAAATACTATCCAAAGGTGGTGGAGATTAAAATCCACCTACACCTCTAAGGTGCTCCAATCTAGTTTTACTGACCAATCGAAGCACTTTATACTACAAGGTGCATTTAACAATGCATTCAGTTATTCTATAAACTTTCAGTTCTTTTATTATTTCACAAGCATGACCAATTTAACGTGCAGGTCTTTAGAGTGTGAAAGGAAGCTGGCGTACCAGCCAAGAAACCACGTAGGCACAGGAGAACATGCACCTCTCACATGAAAGGATCTAGATGGGGTTCAAAGCAGGAACCTTCTTGCTGTGAAGTGACCGTTGTAACCATTGCACCCCTGTGCTGCCAAAGATATGCATGTTCAGTTTATTAGTCATTCCAAACTGGCCACAGGTGTGAAAGTGAGTATGAATGATTTCAACAGACTGGCAAACTGTGCCATATAAGAGCTAGGTTAAGCTCCACCCCTCATGACTGCCCTGAACTGAATAAGCTGAAAAAAATGGATAGACTTTAGATTTGGAGTCATTTTCCTGCTTTAAGCAAGCATCGGTTTGGAACTCATCTTGACATGTGTGAGAGTCTGAGACAATCCTAACTCTGGTCAGCGTAGCATAGCACTTTAGATGGTGTGTTTATATCTCGCTACTACTAGGAAAATGACTGCTAATTAGAGGTCTCACTCACCATATAATTATGACAGCAGTGATGAAGTCACTCTGTGCTAGCAGGGCTAAACCCTGACGCTAGCACTCTGCGTTGCTAGCTCAACACACCCTGAAATATTAATGGGGAAAATGTAAGCATTACCATGTGCCCTCCAGTATATGCTCACCTACGTGTGAATAGCTAACATTACCCGAAATGCTCAGCTTCCTTTTGATGGGTCAAGTGGTGGATTTGACGCATGAGACATTCCTCCTCATCTTCCAACGGCCCTCTAAAGCTAACTGTTGTCAATGAAAGGCTGACAGAATGACTGACTGCGCCACACACATTTAACCCCTGCTGTGGCCGCCCATGAAAGCGGACCACACCGATGCTCCGTTGAGCTCACCTAAAGACGTTCCTGTGATCCGACTGTGATGATAGGCCGTGTCGCCTTTGTTGGACTGGGTATGTATCAGATCACTCTACTCTGCTGCTGCCATGCTCCACTCTGCTCTCCCCCAGTGGACTAGGCCGTGACACTCCCCCTCATATTCACGCAAATCTGCACATACATGCATTCTCTCAATCAGCCTCACACATGTTCACTTGACAGCGTGCTCACAGGAAGGCACGACACACACCCACAGAGCCTGATATGCCTGCTCACATCAAAGAGAATAAACATTAATGGCAAATAGGTAATCTGCTCCTCTTGTCTGTTTTACATTTCAGGGCTAGATTGACTGCCTCTGGGGGACCTGGCCCTTCTCTGATTGAGGGCAGGAAAAAAAAGAAGAAAAAAAAAGAGTGTAAAAGAGAGGAGAGGAGAAGGAAGCAACGATAGATGTAAACACATGATAGAGCGTTATTCTTATTTCATGTATCTCTTTATTTTTTATTTATACAAAGGGGATTGAAAAGGAGGTAATAAAATTCCTTCACTTCAACCCACGATGGCCCACTATGGTCCTAATCTTCTCCCCAGCAATATTCCAATGCAGACATTATTATTCTTATTTCTTCTGAATAATATCCCTCTCTTCTCTACACTGGGGCTCACTTTTGTCTTTCCACTTTATTCCTCCCCCTGTTTTAGGATCTTCTCTGCTCTATCCCTCGCCTGGAGAAACTCAGCCTATTCTCTCCACACTTTTTCATTCCCTTCTAACTTCTGAACCCCTCTCTCCATCTTCTCCTCCAGTCAGTGCTCTCTGTATCTTCTTACTCTTCTGCTTCACATGCTGAAGGAGGTTCCAGGTTGGTGTGGCCAGGGTGGGGGGTGGGGGGGTTGGCAGGCAGCACCTCATATCCTATCTGCGTATCAATCATGAGCTGCTGTCCATGCAATCCTCCTCTGATCCATCAGCCAGCCTCTCAGGGAGCTCAGGCAGCCTCATCCCGACGCACGCACACACACACACACACACACACACACACACACACACACACACACACACACACACACACACACACACACAGCACTGACTAATAGCAGTCAGGGCACCTGTGCACACATCAACCTGCTTTCATTTCACAACCCCCAGCTGCTGTAAAATATGCAGTGTCCCACCAAAGTCATGCACAGCGCAGATGCAGCACTTCTGATAAATACAGACGGAAGAATAGTCACATAATTTCTCCACAACTGCTCAAATACCATTTAGCTTCGCTGTCAATTAAATTAAATATTATGCTCTAGATTCATTCTTAAATTGTGTGGTTGATAAAAGATTTAAAACAAAAAAATCAAATTACTATTTTTTGCCAATCAATCATTTCATCACTTCTGCTCTTTTCCCATTTATTACACAAGAAAACTGCCACTGGATTCTTCGAACGCTAACACAGGAGCACATGTGCCCGTGTCAACTTCTGCAGACACAAATTGTAGCTGCCATCACTTAACTGCATAAATTTAATCATCATTGCCATCATTTTGCACATCTCCACCTCTAACACCGCCTCAACCTCATAACGCCCCACCACGCACTCCCACCAACACCAGCCCGGCCCAGCCCACCTGCTCCTCGCTTACCGCTAAGCCGATTACACAACGCAACCCTCCTAATCACACTGCAGCGTTTGTAAACACCGATGTCATCGACTGTAGTTCTAAATCTCCCAAATCCCTTCCACCTTTCATCTCACACCACACCATTTTCAACTGATGTTTTAATCACCAGTGGTGCTGTGAGTGACTGCCACTGTACCGCAGAGAGCAGCGAGAGAATGTGTGAAAAATGTTTGGCTGAATTCTCCCAATAAATGGCCTCAGCGTGCAGTCAAACACCGAAATTCGCTTATTCCAAAAGCCTGTGAGCATTACATCGGAGAGTTGAAGTGTGGTGCCTTTTCATGGCGCAATCAACCACACGTGTCAGAACATCCCTGTTGCATCATCCCTTCATCCTGACACCTCTGTAATCAAGATATTAAAACACTTTTTCCTTTGTGATTAAAATGATCTATGCTCTCCCCCGCAGCCATACACAAGTAAACAAAGGGCCTTGCTTGCGCATATATTATGACAACCTTTTCTTCAAATGTGCGTCTGTGCATGTATTTATGCATTTGTTTGTGTGTGTGTGTGTGTGTGTGTGTGTGTGTGTGTGTGTGTGTGTGTGTGTGTGTGTGTGTGTGTGTGTGTGTGGAAGGGATTTAAAAACAGCACAGTTTACTGGTTCATTAGCACCAGATTAGCTATGCTAATGACATGGACCACCACACAGAGACTTTCTCTTTATGTTTCTGAAAGGGACACGGGACTGTGAGTGTGTGCATAGTGTGGTGCAGCCGTGTACACATTTGTCACGTGAATAACTTTTTTTTTTAAAGGAGCAACAACATTAATAATCATAATTCAACAAAGTATGTACCACTAATGACGGTTTAATGGTGCTAATGAGTGAAAGGAGAGGTGCTTCCAGAAAAGGGTTTGGCAGGCAGACTGGAGTGGTGCTGCATGTGACCTGCTGTCTCTGCGTGTCACAGTCTCATTAATACTCATGCAGTAAGACGGATAGTCGGAGCAAACGGAGACACAACTAGATGCACACGCAATACAGTAATTCAGACCTAAAACATAAGTTTCCATGTGCTTCCATCTGATGACATAAGACATAAATATGAAATGATGTGTTGTTTAGACTACAATAAACTTTCAAAAAAATGTATTTTTCTGTAATAAGAAAAATCTGCAATGGCATTCCTTGCACTGATTTGTAATACAAACACCCTTAACCTTTCCAAGCTTCCCCCCCCCACCCCCAAACCAACTTTTAAAATGATGTGGGTACCGTCTCTCTCACTCCTTTTCTCCAAGCGTGACTAAAACTTAGACAATCTGACTTTAAAATCCTGTTAGGAAACTTCAAGTGACTGGAAATAATACAGCAGTTTGAGGGATTAAGCAGAATGAGCAGAATGAATAATGTCCACGATGGTGCTACCTCCTGTCCCGGCTGCGTGACCTGTGTGAACGGTGGCTCCTCCCTTTGTCTCTCTCTGCGCTTCGACTCCTCCTCCTGCGAGATGAACTGTGAGACGAACTGCTGCTGGAACGTCTTCTCCTCCTGGGACAGGAAAAAAAAAATACACACATACATTTAATCTTATTATAGAATCTTTAAAAGCAGATCAATCATACAGGAGTATGATTATACAACTAATCATTGTTCTGGAGTTCAAAAAAAAAAAACTGCACAAATTTGTCCTGAATGCTTAGGGTGGTTAATAGAGGGAGGGGGGGGGGGGGGGGGGGGGGTCATTCAGCTGTATTGTTTAGTTTCTCACAGTTTACTTTCCACAAAAATCAAAGTCTTACCATTCCCGTAAAAAGTCTCTCCTCACTTCACCCTAATGCTCCACTACGTCAAGCACATTTTTCTGTGTTCATTTTCCCAGTGGACAAAAACTCAGAAAGCACCATCTAAAATTCTTCCCTCTTCTAAAAAAGTGGATATCGTGTCACTACTTTATTTTGCTGTTATGTTTAAGAGAAAACATACCCACACGATCCAGAAAACGTAGCTTGTTATCAGAATCACAAGCAGCTAGTGTGCATTAGTGAATGCTCTAGTCCAAGGCCCAGAGCTGCAGAGCCATGCAGGATGCCTTACAGTTCCTCCACAGGGGCCCTTTAGTTCTCTGCTGCTCTTTAATGTGGCTACAGCAGCGTGTGCAGCGTCTATTTTCCAAACACCGCTCACACTGAGTTCCTATTGATATCATGTAGCAGGAGTCATTTATGGGAGTGAATGTAAATGCTGAAACAGCCCCACGCCCGATACTGCAAACACTTTGTGCAATATTCATTATTTAAAACATCTTCTTTTGTTTCACCAGAACCAAAAATAACCAAATCTTTAATACACATGACCCCCCCCCCCCCCACAAAAAATCCCTCTCTCAGTCCTGTGGGAGCTCTGCTAGATAGAGAAGGAGAGAAGAAAAAGGCAAGCAATACAAATAACACAGAGGCTGAACTATCAAACCAGATTTGTACCACTTAGAGAAACCCAGCAAAGATCTATTAGTATTCTAAAGGCTGGATCCCAAGAGCGGGGCCTTATGAAATAACTTCCACAGCCCTGCACAACCACTTCACACACTGCACAGAAGAAGCACACAGTAGTGAGATGGGATTATTTGGAAGGAGGGGAAAGCTCACACATTTTCACAAAAGCCTGTGTGCACGTAATAAAACATAATGGGTAGAACACATGCAAGAGGGAAGCAATGGCCAACACAGAAGTCTTTAACGTGAACGCAAATAACACCTCACAACTTGGACTTCATTTTGCGTTTATTCACACACACTTTTCCATCTCACTCCCGTATTGTAACTTAACCACGGCCAGGGATACAATTACTTTCCTTACATATACATGTTAATTATGTGGTTATGATGTCACCCAGCCAGAACATAAGCCCTCTTCTGTTTTACCTCATGTAAGGTCACTTTACATTACTCAGGTTGACAGTGCTACAAAACGTGTGGTCGCTTTTATGAACCTATTTAAAGCAAGTAGATCCAACACACACACACAGAGACAGAAATAAAGAAGGTCTTAGTCAATTGTTCAAAACACACAAGCAGTTAATAGATGAAGGACTGTGGTCCCAGGGTTTACACTGCCCACCCTACCCCACCCTGTGCAGGCAGCCAATGACTTCCCATCAGCAGTAATGGACCTTGACCAAGCCTCATAAATAATTACCATCAACTGGCCTTGTCTGAACAGCCACATACACCCAGTGACAGCTGTGGATAGACGGTTGGATGGATGGAGGTCAGGTCCAGTCAGTAGCTACTTGCAAAGAAGGTTGATTATTACTGAACCTCCTCATTCCTCAGCAACAGCTAAACACTGAAGTGTTTTACTTTACGAAGATCAGAATAAAATGATAAAACTGATGTTATGTCATAACCTTTTATATTTAAGCCTTCACATTATCAAGAGGAGGGTTGATATGAAATAAGCCCAAACAAAAATCTATCCTAGATTTCTATTGAAGAATAAGAAACTAACCTCTCTGCAAAGCTGTTTGCCTTCCAAACCTATTTTTACAGACGCAAAAGTGCTTGTTTAAATTCTTACTGACATCCTTTCCTGGACAAATTATTACCACTGCACAATGATTCAAAATTTTCTTGTTAGATTTTATTTCTTGGTCCTTTTAAAGTGTCTTAATTCTGGCATTTACTGGGAAAAGTATGACGGCCCTTCGCTGTCCACACGGAATCATTACCGAAGACATAATTTTCCAATCTAGGAACTTCATAACTCATTTACTAGAAAATAGGTTTACTCTTAAATGAGCTATGTTGTAAAAAGCCTATGCTAAACATCTGTACTTTTAAAATCAGAACATTTAATGTGAAACGTTTAGAAAGCTAGCATGCTGGCCAGACAAACATCTCTTAATCTGTTGTTCTATCTAGCTTCATTACCTAAGCTTTTGTCTGTTGAGGAAAAAGTCTGAATATGATATAATCCGATATCATGACGTTCTCCATTTTAAAACAAAAACTAGAGAACATTTTGAAGTCAAAACAAAATAATGTCCACCATTTTTTTCATGTATCAGCTGATATGCAAATACATTCCTCTACTTGGCTGTCTGAAATGCAAATTCCTGAAATTCTCATGATTACAGACACATTTTGATGGGATGACAACCAAAGATATAAACGATCAAATTCGAGAAAATATATATAATTAGTTTAGCTGCTCCTGTTTCAGGGTGCCGGTACCATGTATGTCCAGTGGCTGTCATACTTTCATGTTTTACTGAAATGCTTGAATACAAAAGAGTCACAGTTATGAAAACCTGCTCTTTTCCAACTACAATAAGTCAAAATGTGTGAGTGGAAAAAAAAATCTGCATACAATGTTTGTGTTTTGTTTTTTTAAGCTATTCAAGCTATACAGATAATATATGTATACAGAAGAATGTGGTAACTTAACTACAGAGCACAAGAAATATACAAGAAGTATACATCAGTGTTTTCAGCCTCTGCTTTATCGAGTTTTTCAAGAAAAGACTGACTGCTGGGAAGCATAATACCACTAAAATCCAAGTGGAACCCAAGCAGCATATCAACTGGTGATAGTGGCCAAAAGTGATCCCTCAGAGACACGTCAGCATCAGTGCAATTGTTGTCCCATAGACAATACATACAACTTTAATCCAGGTAAAAGATATACTAGGGTTGAATGCAGCAATTGCAGAGTTAGTCATAACGAAGCAACCAGCAGCTCCTTCATGTGAAGTCTGTGGAATACATTCCCCTTTTCAATAACTCTAAAACAGTATAGGTTTATACCTTATATTCAAATATATTGGCCAAAATACAGGGCGTGATTGCACATGTTTTATTACTAGCTTACAAGCGCATGGTCATTTGTGTGCATTTGAAATGCTGTGTATTTTAATGTACATGATGAAATCTTCTAAACTGAGAATCCTGAATGACCTCCTGGATTTTAGTTATGCAATAAATATATTTTGTAAAAACCAAAATACTTGTGTTTAAAATGTGTCACATTTTAATTAGGTTCAGCCCCTCCAATGAAATGCTCAATTTCTGAATGCATCTGGCTTTTAACCTTTCAGAAGCTTTAAATGCAAAACAGTCGTTGGTTAAACACACTCCAGCCGAACAGAGAGCCGCACTCTGCACACATGTAAGAAGGAAAATTTCACGATGAAGCCTAACCTCCTGTCTCTGGAGCGAGAGCGGCTCCGGCGGCGACTGGACCTCCGACTGCGGCTACTTCTCACTCTGCTGCCAGAGGAAGAGGACGAAGAAGAAGAAGAGGAAGAAGAGCGGCGACGCTGTTTCTTCTTTCTCTTGCTTCGGCTGTCATCATCACTGTCGGACGAGCGCCTACCCATGCTGGCGGTCAGTCAGCTGGCAAAACATACACAAGAGTGGGGTTGCTCCTTTTGACATCTCTCAAACAACCCTTCGAGACAGTTTGCTGGAATATCAGTGGGAACCGACCTATTTATTTACTCCTCACGTGTATAAAACACAACGTTTTTACTACTCTGACCACTGTACATAAGCTCATTTAACGACTATTAAAGCACAGCCACCTACATACAGTAGTATTTAACTTATTAAATCACCACCGACTGCTAAAAGGTAAAGTACCGTTGCCGCAAGCAGCTAATAAATGTTTGTTTTTGTGCAGAGGCTAGCTACTAAGCTAACGGTGCTAACTTAACCAGCTTGGGACCGCGGTTCTTGTTCTAAATAAAGGTCCCGGATGTGCAATAGTAAACGTATCACATCTACTAACATGTCTTATATTAAAAATAAGTGTATCCCTATAAAAATTAAAAGGAGAGTCCCGCTTCTCACCTTTAAATGGCACTGCCTCTCAACAACAGCCATGCACTGTTTGGGAGACTCTGCTTGTCAAACCGGAAAGCATCGATCAAGGAATTAGAATCAAACACAGAGCAATCGATCGAAGGACCCCCTTTTTTACCATAGCTTTACGGATTTTGCCTCTATTATGTTTCATTAACTAAACAACACTTATTTAATAATTCGGCATACATAGTTTGTCGTTGTTGTTGTTGCTGCAACGTTAGATATTGTGTTAAACAGTTTTAAAGTATTTTTGTATAACACTACTACATAAACAAAGTCGCTTGAATCGCCTTAATTAAACGAGATAAAGTTAGACAATTACATTTCCATAATAGCATGACTATTATGACGATTTGGGGGATGGTAAAAGCTCTTTAAAAAAGAGCATTTCTAAATGGAGATTATTTAATGTAGTATTTTAATGAGGGACTAAGCTTCATTTGTATTTTTTTTTCTCTTGATGGTGTATTTTCTGTGCAGTTTTTAAAATAGCATCCAGTCGATGAAAAATGATGACTACAAATGTATTGCAAGTGTATGTCTGCCAACAGCACGAGCTACTTATATTTCGTTTTAATCGGACAAAATACTCACTCACAATGCGCCCAAATAAACGAGTGGATGTGTGTCAGTGATTATTTGCATGAGATCATCTTCTCAGATATTAATCTTTTTCACAAACAAGGCCAGGCAGAGGATCCAAACAACATTAAGTGAATAACTGCTTCCTGACATTTAAAAACAGAAGAAAGGACAACATTATATCGACTGATACATTGCTAATGTGCACAGGAATGACAGATAAGAGAGCATTAAATGGGGCAGTTTCAGTGCAAATAGACACAGGAGGCAACTCAACGCTACAGGAGGAATCCTCCCGCTTTCCGATGCAGTAGAAATAATAGTAATTAATGCCTAAGGTTTAAGCAGAAACTTCATTAATATTTAATGAGGAGAACTGTAAAGAGGACTTGTGTGGAAATGAGGCTTTTTATAGATTATCAATAAACGTGCTTAATTTTACATCAAATTCATTTCGACTTTTTTTTTTTTTAAATCCCGCTATATCCAGTTTCTTCTCTGGCTACACGTCCCCTCCTCTTCTGGCTTAATTGCCATCTCTTCGCTGCACTCGCTATATACCTACCTGAACACGCAAGTGAACCATTGTTTATTTTTTTATTTTTTGCAAATAATCGTTTCAGCTGGAGGGGGAGAAAAAACGAGTTGAAAGCGTTAATTAGTGAGCCCAATGGCAACGCATCGCAAGAGGCACTATAATTAAACGTTTAGCTGCTTAAACATCCTAATGACTTAAAAACCCCACTGAGGATTAATATGAAGCGATGTGGCGTATCTAATGATGACGTTGCAAAACACAACAATTAGTGATCAGAGACACAAACGGGGTGGTCTAAAAAAATATTGATTAAGTTGTCCAAAAAAAACATCCGATAATAATACTAATAATAATAATACTTTACCATACAATATTTTTATCCAATTTTATTATTTTTTTTAAACCGTGAAAATCCACTTTCAAATTAAAAGCGCAATAAAATAAATAAATAGAGCAGGCCTGAAGCGAACTATGTACAACTGTGGGTTAAAGCCAAATGTGTTCACTTGAACTTGATTTGAAGCTCCGTGTATAAGTTGGTGCTGCACCTCTCGGCATCCCAGCTGGTCCCAGCTTTCACCGCTTTCTCTCTCCGTGTCAGCGTTGCGTCTTTTTTGTTATTATTTTTTCCCCTCCGCAGATCACAGAGATATAGCGAGGAAGGGCTCCTCATCCATGTGCTTCCCTCTCTCTTGTCATTTTCTGATTTTTTTTAAGCCACACCCCTGCAGAAAGAGAGAGAGAGCGAGAGAGACGGGAGAGAGAGCGAGAGAGAGAGATCCGTGACCATCTCCCGGGTGTTTAAAAAACTAACTCAGGACAATAGCAGCGAATGAGCGCTTAATTAAATTAATTAGTCCTTCTTGTCAATCTCGGATTAATGGCCAATAGCGGTGGTGCTGTTTAATGTTTTTACTCGGCTTCTCTCTCTCTCTCTCTCTCTCTCTCTCTCTCTCTCTCTCTCTCTCTCGCTCCAGTATCAGTGAAGGGGTAGGAGGTGGGGGGCGTGGGGGGGGGGGGGGGGGGGGGGGGGCTCATCCCGGCATCCTGAGGGGAGGTAATTTGCACGGATCAAGGGGGCAAGGCGCCGCAAAGTATAAATACTGTGACTTCAATAGAGGATCACCAGCAGGTTCCCAACTCCGCTACCAAAGGAGGAGGAATTGGCTGAGAAGATATATCTTCATATATTTTTTACCTTTTGTCCAGAGTTTGGCTGCATCACCTTGTATCATTTTCAAGGGGTCGACTTTAAAAAGAGCCGCACCACTGATGTCTTAAGCTGTCGTGGAGCAAAGGGAGAGTGTGTGAGTGAGTGAGTGTGGTGTGTGTGATTTTTTTAAAGAGGAGAGGAAGGAGTGATGGAAGAGCTCACCGCTTTCGTGTCTAAGTCTTTCGATCAGAAAGTGAAGGAGAAGAAGGAAGTGATAACCTACAGGGAGGTGTTGGAGACCGGGTCGACGCGAGCAGGGAGCAGGGAGTCTTTATCTGCGGAGCCGGGGAGCCGAGAGGAGCCGGCCGCCGTTAACCGGAACGTTGCGCTCTCGCCGGGCAGGGAAACTGACATGCTCGGCCCGGAAAGAATCAGGGACGCCGGGAGCCCCAAACTCATTGACGGTAGGACTTCACGGTGTTCTATACACAGTCTTTACGAGCAGGAATGTGTAGAGGACTTAGAGGAGAGAAAGACAGAGAGAGAGAGGGAGTGATCGAGCCCTGAGAAGACAAGCGAGCGTGCAGCCACATGTTTATTTGCGAAAAAGAGTTGAGCTCATGACTGTCATCCACACGGATATATTGCAGATTTTTAGCAGCCCGGTGGAGCGATTCTCGATTTAGTGACAGTCAGTTAGCGAGGTAAGAAGAGAAATTATTAACTGATGCTTTCTGGAAGTGCAGGCTATCGATTGGTTTTGGTAACTGTAGCTGTTTGCCTTATTTAAAAAAGAAATAAAGAAAATAGCTACTCCTGAGACTGTAATGCTAATTAAAATATAGCTTATTATCTCTTTATAATGCATTTAAAAAGTTTCAATTTAAAAAATACAGAACACCAGGAAAAGGCCCACGTGTGACAAACAGTAAGGCCCGCATGTGGAAAACTACCCATATTTCTATAATATTAGTGCACTTGCGATATCGTGCTTTTTATGTATATATGTATATGTATATGTATATGTATATGTATATACAGATCATACAAATAATTATGTGGATTGTCTTCAGTAACGCTGCAGGTTAACCTCCTTGAGAGTGATCAGATTTATTTAAGAAGCATTGCTTGTCAATGACCTCGGGCATCTGTACTTGCTATATTGTGAGGCCTATGGGAACGTTTGAACTCAAAGAAGGCGTAAAAACACACCTGGCGTTCAAATCGGTGGACTCGAGCGATTCAGTACAAGTCCTGTCATTTCTGCTGTCACTAACGTGTGATCCCGCACACCAATATAACACAGGCTTACACCAGAAGGGATAATTATTTATCACCGCTATCCTCAATAATTTAGCGTTTTTATGTATATATTTATGATTGCATAACCAAAACATTAGCAGGTAAACAAACCGGTGATGTAAAAAATCGTACTTCCAACACTAAAGGCTGAACCAAATAGAAATATTTACATTTGATTACGATTTTCAGAGAAAATTTTGCTTGACGTTTTAATGAAAGTGGAGCAGATGCTCGTGTGTCCCGTGCAAGCCTTCCCCACAGTGTTTTCTGAAACCTGGACAAAATGTGACAACATACTGGACAAGATATCTTAGAGCTGGGTGCTTGCGAAAAAAAGACATCTGTTCGTCATGGGCAGCGTGGTTAAAAGCGGAACTGCGACAAGCGTGTATCAGACATCCAACAGTGGGCACAGCGTTGCATATTTATAAGCAGTTAATAATTAAAGAGCTTTATGTAGCTCTACAAAACATCCGAGGTCTGATAGCTCTGTGATATTTGAGGGCACGTCTTTCTTTCTCTCTTTCTTTGGCGGTTGTAAGCTTTTATTTAATTGCTTTATTTAAATTCCTAGCTGATTTTTGTGTGTGTTAGGTGCCCTTTAATCTCCGCTTGCATACCCAGGTGGGTGGCTTGTGTTTTTACCTGTTTATAATCTGAATTATGCGTTAGCCTAAACATGACAGTGAAGCATTTTTGCACATTAAAAAAAAAGAAAAAAAAGAAAAAAATAACACTTTTAAGCACCTTAGAAATATGCAGTCCAGTAATAAGCAGGCTGGAGGTCACAGTACAGCCACATGATGTTGACGTCTCCCTCCTTTCTCGTCCGCACAACAGGCACCACGGATGTAAAAGAGAGAAAAGAGGACTCGAAGCCCATTGAAGACGAGACACAAACTAAAATCAAACAGAGGAGAAGTCGGACTAACTTCACATTAGAGCAGCTCAATGAGCTGGAGCGGCTCTTCGACGAAACCCACTACCCGGACGCCTTCATGCGGGAGGAGCTTAGCCAGCGACTGGGACTGTCGGAGGCCCGAGTACAGGTAGGGACAGTCAGTTAAACGAGACTATAATAATAATAATAATAATAATAATAATAACAATAATAATAATAATAATAATAATAATAATAATAATAATAATAATAATAATAATAATAATAATAATAATAATAATAATAGAGGAAAAAATAAGATAACATCTGTGATAGAAAAAGTGACCATATTTTGAGTCTAAGCATGAAATTGAGATCTAAATCATAATTAAAAATTCATTATAATGACAATTATAATTACCACTATCGGCATTATGGAAGTGTAAGATGATGTTTGCTGTAGTAATAATAATAATAATAATAATAATAATAATAATAATAATAATAATAATAATAATAATAAACGGGGGAAAAACTTCCACGGGTCTTTCCTTTTACAGGAAGGATTTTACACTCTTCCCTGATTTTTGTTTTGCTTGATATCCCGCATGTAAACGGTGTGAGGGTGATAATATTTTGTTTGATTGAGGGTTGTTGTTTTCTTTTAATGCAATACGATAAGTGTGGCTCGACTGACTTGTATTAATGCTGCATTTATTGATGTAATGCTGTGTTTGTGAGACGGTTGAGTGGATCCCCAGAAGTGTTATGGAAGTTGTAATAAGTTAAATGAGATCTTAAGATCTTAAGAAAGGAAGGCAGAGTTCACCAGCAGCATGCAACTTCCTCTCCCAATTATTCTCTGTGATTAGGGTTTTTTCCCCCCCTCAACACGTTTGGATTATTTACCGTGTTCATTATCTCAATTAGGCGCTGCTCGTGTCACGAGACCACGTTTTGAATCTTTATTGTCCAAACGGGCGGAAACAAATAAAGCCTCTAAATATTTGTCTTCGGTTTCTGGGTGTATATGTTACCATGGCCCTGTTTGTCAGCGCTGCTGTAGTTTTTCACGGGGACAGGCCATCTGCGCAGAAACCCAGTAAGGGCTTCGCCGAGTCTGTGGGGTCGGTGGGTGATTGGTGGGGGCTCAGACAGGTCTTGTGCAAGGCGCGGGAGGGGCGGGGGGCATATAGAAGAAGAAGAAGAAGAAGGTGTACTTTATTGAACACAGTTGTTGTTTTTGTTTGTTATTTTTTTTGTTGTCATCTGTTTTTCTCAAAAACCTTACAGCATCTTATTTCACACTCGTATGGCCCGATTTCGTGGAGGACACAGTATTTGTCTCCACAACGAACATGGCGGTCTTCTGGATTGGGGTGGGGGGCATAACAAAACGGGTACCTCCATTAAAAAAAAAAAAAAATAAAATCCCCCATCTCAAACTCAACCCACCACACCCCCCGAAAAAAAAGTTAAAGCCATCTTTTTGCAGGGCTCTATACCGGTCTCAACTGGAATCTCACCAATAAGGCGTATTGTGTCCCGAACAAGGGGCACAGCTCGGGGGATTTGCATAAATTATGTATTATTTTCTACCCAAATCAAGAACAGCTCACCCTCACTCTCTATCTGTCTCGTTCTCTCTCTCTTTTATCTCTGCTGGGGCATTATACATTTTTACCAGTTGCATGCACAGACCACACATTTATTTTGATGTGTTTTTTTATTTTTTAAATTGCGCCTCAATCAATATTCTGCAGTGCATTTTCCTGCTTTTATCGTGCTAATAAATTATACCTGAAGCGTGCACAAAAGAACTTCCGATTGACATCTAACTGTGATCAATAAATGAAGCCAGCTGACAGCCAAATCAATATGATATTTCAATCAAGCTTTCGCCGTGCGTGTATATAGGCCTGCTGACGTGAAAGGGGGACTGCACGCCGACGCGTTGCATCGTGGGCTAATTCAGCCGGTGCTTTGTCTGAGAGATTCAAAGCAGATTATCATAGTAATAAATCGTTTAATCTGTGTTCCAAGGCGTTTCTCTGAAATTGACGCTTGTCGATTTCAACAGGAGGAAAAAGAGAAGTGAGCTGTCTTTGAAGCGAGCTTTTTTTGTGTGTGTCTGTGTGTGAGTGCGTGTTATGGCGGTGATTAGACAAAACTGCGAGGCATTTAAGCGATTCTCTGACATGGATTTTTCTGCAGATAAGGGTAATTAATTTCAGTGGTCATTTAATAAGAGGGAGGCGGAAAGAGAAAGAGGGAGATGCTCTCGGATCGCTTTGCTCTGATGTCCAAAACCATAATAGCATTGCTGCTATTCGATATCCGAGAGACCATTCAACTCTTCAGGGACACTAATCTATAGAAAGATGAAACCAGCGCTGACAAGGTTATTTATTATAGTCCAATAGTCCTGCATATTTCCAACAAGAGCGTTTCATTTCTGATATGATTTTAAATCTCCCTTTAGTAGATTTACACTTTCCTTTTTTTTTTTGTTGACTCCACTGTTTCCCTTCTCTCTGCTTCCGCTCAAACTGTCTCTCTCTTGTTGTAGACTAAACGTAATAATTAAAATCTGGGGTTAAGCAGTGCCATTAATATTTCACTGCTCCTCGGGGATATTGTTTTTCTTCGGTTGTTGTCACTTTGAGAGGAATTACACATGGCCTCGCAAGCAGCTGCCAATCAGTGGGTCTCTAATTAATTTCTGTCCCCACAGGTTTGGTTCCAGAACAGAAGAGCCAAATGCAGAAAGCAGGAAAACCAATTACATAAAGGTACACTTTTATCCCACACAACACAAACGACTATATGTTTATGTCTATTCCACTTTACTTTTATTCAACTGCAAAGCAACTGCACACTCGAACGCGAGCCAGCCTTTATGTTACTATTTAGTTAGTGGCTTAATTTCCAGTTAATTACGCCATCAGAATCATGGCGTTTTCTTTTTGTTTATATATTTTTTAAGTGAGTGTCTATCTTGGACGTTATTGCAAGTTTACTCCAGACAATCAGCTTTTACTGCTCGTTATTCAGCCCTGCGGTTTTACTCTTAGTGTCGTTGAATATTCTTCTCACATGATTAGGCTATCATCTGTGTTTTCGCAGGAGTCCTGATTGGAGCAGCGAATCAGTTTGAAGCCTGTCGTGTAGCGCCATATGTCAACGTGGGGGCTTTACGGATGCCATTCCAACAGGCAAGTTACTTTGAAGCGTCTAGTCTTAAAACCAGACCAATCCCCCGACTGCTCTCTTGGCACAGCCTCTGCCCAAGTGCTATGCAGAGACTCCAGATCCAATGTAGGGGGTAACTAAACTCTTATTACCACACTGACAAAAACACTGTGCCAACACAGAGGAGTCTGTACAGCCTAATTGGAAAATTCCTTTTATTTTTTACAAATTTATTTTATTTTTTTTAAAACCAGCTATTTGTCTTTTTTCTTCTTCTTAACCATTAAACCACAGCACACAAACATATTAACGGCCCAGCAGGCCAAAACTACTACTAGTAGTACTAAAACATTTTAACATTTAAATAAGTGAAGGGAAATCCCTGATATTTGATTTAGACTACTAATTTGAACACCTGTATATATGGTAGCTAATAGCACGATACAGAGAATCTGGATAAAGCCGTTAAGTTATTGAGTTTATATCTTCTGTCATGTCAGTGAAGTCTAGTTTTTAGTTTGAGCACCGCTGGTTAACTTTATTTCCCAAAGGCAACATAAGTTTGGCTTTAGATTGCATTTCATGCAGTCGATGTCCAGCAAAATAAAAACACAAATTTGATCTCTGACTCACAAGAGTTGCAGTGTAGCCACTAAAACCCCAGGAGCTAAACGACACGGCCAGTGATTATTGCTCACTGTTTCACTGAGCAGCCATACATTTTCTTTCTTTCTTCTTCTTCTTTTTTTTTTAAAGCAGCCTAATCGAAACTAAATCTGCAGTCACACCAGTGAAAATGAGCCTACAGACAAAGTTAACGCATGTTCTCCCCCTTCTCTCCCCATCCGTGCGTCCCGTCCTGTAGGATAGTCATTGCAACGTGCCGCCCTTCTCCTTTCAGGTGCAGGCGCAGCTACAGCTGGACAGCGCCGTGGCGCACGCGCAACACCACCTGCACTCTCACCTGGCGGCGCACGCGCCCTACATGATGTTCCCCGCGCCGCCGTTCGGCCTCCCCCTGGCGACGCTCGCGGCAGAGTCAGCCTCCGCCGCCTCCGTCGTGGCCGCCGCCGCCGCCGCCAAGAACACCAGCAAAAACTCAAGCATCGCCGACCTAAGACTGAAGGCCAAAAAGCACACGGCCGCGTTGGGACTGTGACCCCTCCTTCCTCTCCCCCCTTCCACTCTACTCCACTTCCCTCACCTCCCCTTCCCCCAGAGAGACGTTACAGGACACGAGGCGCGGACGCACTACGGAACTTGCGACTGAGAGACACTGAACTTTAACGCTTATAAAGTGTGCGGGGAAAAAAATAATCCAAGGACAAAGTGAGAGAAAAAAATTATCCGTGGACGTTATTTATGTTTTTAAAACGAAGGACAACGAACATGACTATTAAATATAGGCTATTTATGAGAAAAATAAAAGGGGACTGTGACGTTATAGCCTACCCAGACGTGGTTTTTGACGCCAAAAAACAAAAACAAAACAAACAGACAAACAAACAAATAGAAAAAGATTTTAAAAATACAAAAAAAAAAAATAAAAAAATGGCGGATGGGGTGGATAGCAAGGCTATACCCACCGCCTTCTCTCAGCAGCCACACGGCTGAGGAGGCCGGCGGGACACCTCGAGGAGCAGGAGGAGGAGGATGCAGCTGGGTCGGTTAATACTTTGTCAAACAAGGCGAACCATTCTGCAGTTGTTTTGATCTGTTTTATTATTGTTATGTTATTATTATTATTTCAGTTTGAACCTATATAGAGGCTGGCCTCGTTATATTTCCAAACCAATTTCTCTGTGTAAGGACAGAGCGGGAATTCTTTGACAAACAACAAACAAACAAAAAAGAGAGAGACAATAATCGAAGTGTTTTTCCCTCCTCTGTTTCCTGTCCAATTTGGAAATGCCTCGGCAGTGTTGTGCATGAGTATGTCTTCAAGGATGACGTGACGTGAGCCCCATCTCCCTCCCCTCCCTTTCTCTACCCCCCACCTCCTCGACAAAGGGCAACTCTCACTTGAATGTCTGGCCCATCTGACCTTGTTTGGACCTCCTCTGGTAAAGGTGAAACGGGCGACACACCAGAAATGTGAGATTGTAAAACATGTGTAGGCTATGCTGAACTTTCTGTTAGGATAACCCGATCTGCTGCCCATATTCACAAGGCGATCTGTGCCTCCCTCCCAGCCCCCCTCCTCCAGCGCTTTAAAGGAGGGCGTATTGCCATGAATGCCATCTTTTTGGCAGTGAACAAACAGAGAAATTACAGCAACACGAAGACTGTATTCAAACCGGTACGGGCACGTGTAAAATATGTTTATAAACCAGACACATGCATTATTTTATTATTTAGTGGCTTCATGAATGCCTTGTGTGTGGGACGGGGTGGGGTTTGTTCATTTTGTATTTTACTTTATTTCCGTGTATTAAAAAAATCATGTGCTTTCTGTATGTAATTTTGATGTTTTTATAAACAGTGAAAGTGAACTCACCTGAGGCACGGGTTTCTACAAAAGTAAAAACAAGCAAACCAAAAAAAAAAAGTTTAAAAAAATCACGAGATTGTTTAACTTTTTTCCCCCCATCACATGTGAAACTTGGATCCACCTAAACAAAAGTGTTTTTCGGTCATATAATAAATTAACAAACGTTTCTTAAACGAGTCGACAATTTTTTTTACAAAACAATTGGCTATTATTATTATTATTATTATTATTATTATTATTATTATTATTATTATTATTATTATTATTATTATTATTATTACCAGTAAAACATGAAAAACAACAGCTCTTTATGAATTCATTCCTGTGGCTGTGGTCTTTTGATACGTCACGGTTGTGACAGGCCCGTTTAGCTGGAACATCGGTGTCTGCTGCTGCGTGCATGCCAATCCGATGCATTATTCATAGTTTGGTTACGGAGGGTTTGTGGAAAAGGACTGGTAATTTCCAGTACAAGCTAAAACGGGCAGATAAAGATTTAAAGAAAAGAAGAAGACGACTCAGTGACTCGAGTTTTGCCGCATTTAGGCACTTCAAATGGACACTGTTATATTCCTTTTTTAGGCTACTCATTTAGATTTGAAACGACTCTGTTATTCTTGCAGGAAATTAAGTCCCCCCGGACCCATGAGCCAACCCCAAATGGCCTGATGATTACATAAAACAAAGATGGATTTTTAATGTAATTATACTCGCGCGGTTTGTTTGTGCGTGCAGCTAGCAACAGCCTTAATGCTCCAGATGATAAATATTAGGCTACTTAGTCTCAGTCCTGATGCCTTAAACAAATAGCAGGTGTCGCACTTTGTTACATGCGCAACTTAAAGGTTGCTGTAAGTAACTGCGATGGGAAATAATTGTAATAGAAAAAAAAATGTAACATAGGTTAATGACACAGTGTAACACCATTTCTGAATAGCTTGCTCTCCACTAAATGCTGCTTTCCCCCCATTCTTCTTCTTTATATCATTGGCCAAAGTTGGACATCATGTATGAAAACATGCAGGCGGCTCACAGGCTAACCAAAGCCAAAGTGTTTGGAAAAAATGGGGAGAGATTTATTAACGCCTCCCTCACTTGACTTACAAATTCGCCTGATTCATTTCCTGACATCTTAACCGCCTCTTATTGAACATTTAATAAACACCTGACACGGGAGCCTATAATTATAGGAATCCAGATCGCATTACCCTTCCGATATTTCCACACAAAACACAATGTCTTTAGCTATTAATTAATACTGATCTCACAGAGTCTGCACTACAGTCTGGACTGTTTGTATAGCCCAGCTCTGCGTTCAGGGCAGGATTTAGACGCCAAAACTATTGACTTATTGATTCTGAACCTCGCCAGTAATGGAGGAGACGGAACTGGGAAACTGCTGAATCGAGAGCGCGCATGCATGCTGTCCTGCGAGGGAACAGATACCGGGATGCGGGAGCGCGCCTGACCTGCCACTGTCCCGCTTGGGAACTGTGGCGTTAGTGTGATCGGTTTAGCTGCGGTGACCACAGAGTAAGCTCAAATCCATCACATTGTCTGCTACATATCGAGATATTTTATAACATAAAAAAAAAGAAGTTGGGCACAGATAATGAATTTAGTTTAAAAAGACATTTAAGGAAGACCTTCTACAAATGATATTTAAATAGCATAAATTTCATTACTGAGTACACCACAAGCACATTCCTGTACAACTTAATGAAAACTACAAGTACGATTTTTGCAAAGGGTTAATTACTTGTAAAGTAATTACCCGGATGGTGTCTGTGCTTCAACCACGTGTCGGTTGTTGCACTCTCCACTTCTTTGTGACATCAACCCAAAGTCTTGATTTCCAGCGTGAGCCGTGCGTGTCCCGTTGTGGAGTGGTCGAGCAGCTATCAGGATGTCCTGGAGGTGTAGTGCCTGGAGTGGAGGGCCTCTGCTCAGAGGGGCCCAGGAGACAAAGAGACTGGGACACACAAGTGTTCTGATTAGACATGGAGACTAGCAGTGCTCGCACTCTCCTCTCAACACACTCTTAAGACACACACTCCCACACAGCCAGCCGGGAGCCAGCCGTGCAGGCTTTTTCTCACTGTCTTTCCCTCTTGCTTGCTTCAACCTGCTTCACTCTCCTCAGCTCTTACTCTCTGTCTGTTGCAATGGATTATTTTACACCAAGCTGGATGAGTCAAGAGGTGGTAGGTAATATTAACGTTCATCAAATGAATGAAAGGCGCACGCATGTTCAAATGCATAACATATATCGGGAACCTACACACACACACACACACACCGACGCGCACATACAGATCATCATAGTCTGGTGAGTCACAACAGCACTCGACACCATGGGATCCTTCATATCAACTGGTGCTGTCTTGCTGCTATATTTACCCCACTACAACCCCTGAGACAAATACACTACTCTCTCATTTCCCACACTTGGCCCTTTATCAAATTAGGGCACGTTAAACAACCACATAGAGCAGGTTTTTTTTTTCCTTTACTGACAGCAAAAGCATTTTTCTTTTTTTCCGCTGTTTTCTTCTTCCATGTGAATGGCTACAGCTAAATGTTTTGTGTATACAGTTGGTAACCATGCTTGTGTGTGAGTGAATTTATGTGAGAAAGTATGAGAGAGAACTCCCTTTCTCTTCTTTTCTCTCTAAGGGCTTGCCTTTGTTACATGTTAGGAGTGCTCAAAGAGCAGGGCACACACAGCACTGCACCAAAGACAACAGCCATCAGGAGCAAAGGCAGATAAAAGACCAACTTCAAAGACATCAAATGGAGCGAAAGTGAAAAAGAAACCTGCTGAAAACTCCCTCCAATAGCACTCAGGCCAGCAATTAGGACGCCGTATCGCTGCCTGTTATCACATGCATGCGCTGTACAGGCCTGGGTGGCTAACCGCAGCACTTGGTGTGGGCTGCAGTCAGCGGAGAATTACTGCATTTATAGAGCTCGACTGTAACACTGTATTTAATTTCACTGTAGGATGAAAAGTGGGTGTTCACACAGATTTGACCCCTGCTATGACCAGGGAGGCTTAACCATGGTGATTACAGACACAGAAAAACAACAGCCTCTATCTCCAGCCTCCTTCTATTCAGCAGCGAAGTAGAACAAAACAAAACAGAGGTCAGAACAAAACAAGAAGTCTAATTGTTTCACTGTTTCCTGTTTAGGTGCCCCAGGGCAATCTACACATTTTTATGTACTGGGCGCATTTTATTTGTTATTAATTCATTTCCAGTTGCAGCTGGTTTGCAGATTAGAGAGATAACATAATGTATAACTCCCTGCCCCGGGAAGAAGACATAACAAGGGTGTATGTGTTGAGACCTGTGGGCATTAGTAACCCTGAGGGGATTTTATTGTTTTCACTGAAAAAAAGAAAAGAAAAAGAAAGTGACATTTGGTGCAGCGTGGATGCAATAGGCATTTTTGTGTATATAGGTGTATGCGTGCATTGTGGCCCAACAGAGAAAGAGTGTGAGAACAAAATGAAACACTAAGGCAGAGGGAGAGAGGGAGAGAGGGAGAGTAATGAGGGGCACACAGTAAATGTTAAACATTTGGCCCATGCCGTTCTGTATTTACAAGCTGGTAAGATCCAATCATCTGTGTGTGAGTATAATCGAGTACTTGCTTTTCAATCATCAGATGTTTGTACACAGACTCTTAAATTACAAAAAGCCTTTTGGAAACACAGGCCTAACTCATCTCATATTGATTGTATTCACGCTGTCTGAAGTTTACAAAATGTCATTTTAAAATGTCATGAAATGACAAAAAAGCCGACAAATCACCCAATATTTGTATCAGGATGCTCAAGTGTCTTTTTAATGTGGGCAAAAGCAGGGAGGTCCACGATCATTCATTCTGGGGTTAAATGCTTTTTCAACATTCTGTCCAGGGAACCATTTATGACCATTTATATATCTTTCAGCTGCATTCAAATGCTCTCTGAACTGGTGACAGACATGTGTGGTCAAGGCAAAGTTTAGATGTGATGGAAAATGGTGCCTGGCTTTCAGTATAAGCATCAATCACCTGTGTACTGTAAATGTTATACTCATAAAGCTGTTAGCTGTTTTCGCACGGCCATAAATCTGTGTAGGACAAAAATCGATACGTCTTGCTGATGTTCGAAAACATACAACCCCGTGATGGATACACTGGTTGCATTCTACTTAAAGTTTTCCATCCTTTTTGCTACAGTTGCATGCAAACGCATCATAACTGGACGAGAAGTGCACTGTTAATCTTTTATGAGAATCTGACCCATGAACTGTAATCGTAACATTAGTCTGCTCTCTAAAATTGATTCTGAATTCATGTGTCAACTGGTAACATCTAAAGAACTTGAACTTTTTGACAGTTTGGACACATGTGTTATGTAACAATGTAGCTACATGTGGCTTAGCTAATATAAAATCTACAGGCACAGTTTTTTTTAAAAAATAAAAATAGACAAACACAAAAATAAGTAAATAATCACAAACATAGCTTATCATGCAAAACCTGTGTAATTAAAAAATGTGCCCGTCACAATCGTGCAGTCAAAACGTTTTGCATGTCATCCCTCATGTACTTCAACTTTTCTCTTGTCAGCTACCCAGCTGTCAAGTAAATGCCCACCCCCACCCACTGCGGTGAACATGGAGGTTAAAGTTAAAGTACTAAGCTGCCAGATTACTGTAGTAGAGGTATATTTTCATATTATTATGTCTCTGTGACTTGAGAAGTAATGCAGACATAATAAAATACGTAAGCCTAAAACAAAAATATATAAATCTTACTTGACTAACTGTACTTACATTCAGCCAATGATTTTAGTTAGGAACTTTGAATGTTCAAAATAAAATAAAAACTAGCAGCAGGTTATCATGAGTTCAGCTTTATTATCTCTTCACATTTCCTGCCTGCCTAGTTAAATGCAAATAAATGCCTCCAAAATGTCTAAAAATGCAGCACTTTGGGGCAAATTCACATCTCCAAATAAGCTATTCCTAATTTTTTTTTCCACACTGCTGCATGAGAATGTAGCGAAAGCTATTACACAGGATTCAAGATTATGCATCCGCCTACAGTATGTTAACTTGAATTCATTGTTTAAGCATTACCCCAGAAAATTAAAGTTTACCTGTCCAAGTGCTCTGCTGTATATTAATAAGTCTTTGGGGCAGTGGAATATAGGAGCAGGAGGTCAAGTGCTTTAGAAGTAATAGAATTTTAAAGCAGGGTACTACTTCCAGGGCATCTTATTCAGATGTTTTCATTGATCCTGCCACTTGTGTCCCCTCACTGATACAGCAGTATTGACAGCTTTATTGCTATGGTAATTTACTCTTTTGATGAGTTTCTGTGCATGGGCTGGAAGATAAACACATACCACACACAAACACATAACGCACACATGCACACATGCCATATTATGGGCTAATAAGATGAGCGTGAAAAGTAATGTATAATGGTGGGGGAGCATGTCAAGTTCAACTGGGCGCAGCAGGTCGGAACAACGTGTCTTGTTCCTGCGCAGGCTAATATAAATTGATGTTGCAAGCTGAGAGAAGGGCAGACAAAATGCGAAGAGCTGACGGTGCTGCATTATAGGGCCAAGGAGGCATCAGAGGCGGCAGGACCCCATAGTGGTGCGATGTTCTATTGGATTACAGAGTTGGCTCAACAATCTGCCGACGTCTAATTAAGTAGGCCTGCATTACTTTCCTCCACAGTGGGGTGTGTGAGAAGTACACTTGTATCTCATTCTGAAATGGAAAGTAAAAATAGACCTTAAAAGTTAGCCCTCACACACCCTCCCTCCTGTGATATTGCCACAGTGTGTGTGTGTCAGCCTCTCTTTGTCTCTTTGACTTGCTCTCTGACTTTTCTCACAGTCTTTGCTTTCAAACGTTTTATATCATTATTCATGTTATAAACTAAACAAAGAAAATGACTGCTAAAATTTGTTGGTGTAGCTGTTACGTTACACCCAATTTAATGCAGGATTGTGTTTATTCAGTGGATTCGGTGATGACTTTCAAAGCAGACAATGGAAAAAATGGGCAATCGCTTCGCTTCAACAAGAAGAAATCTTTAAAAGTTTAACGACACTGGATGCCAGTCCGTGCAGTGAGCAAAACTTTCCCTCTCCTTTTTGTTTTGAAGTGGGGAAAAAAAAATTCGAGGAAGTGACACATGAATTGAGAATGAATACAGCATGCATCCTAAAATAGCTGACACTTACAGCTGGAGATAACTGGTTGTGTTATAGAAAGGAAGGAAGCGAGCTGACTGAAAACAACTGTATCTCTCAACCGGCGCTGATATTCTTATACGAGATTTAACAGCACGATGTGAATCCTTTTTGAAAAACTCAGTTTCTGAGCCAACTGATTGACAGCGAATTTGGACATCTATGGACTAAACATAGTGGAATGTGAAAGGAGGGAAAACAGAAAAGACTCCGAAAGAATGAGAAGGCAGAGTTATAAGGACAAAAGCAGCGATATGAGTAGAATATCTTGGAGAGGATAGGCAGAAGTGCCAAAGACATGAGTGTGCCAAAGAGGAAGCACTTTGTTGAGCTAAAGCATGCTTGAAAGACTGCCTCTTATCTTAATGATGACAGGGACCCTTTTAAAGGGTCACATGTGACACACTGTCTGCTGGAAGTACACTTGTAGGACCACCGAAGAGAAGCTAAAGGAGTGGTTTGAATCTATGCTAGAAAATCACATGAAATGTAGAATTTTTCTGAAATTCACATATGATAAAATCAAGCAGGATATTTTTCTAAATACCGTTTTTTAAACTAATAGCACTATATAGATATATATTTGAACGTTTTTAATGTTAAACTGTTGATCAGCCAGAACATTGCTTGTTTGTTTTTTAGCTGATTAGCTTAGCTTAGCTTAGCTTAAGGACCAGAAACAAGAAAACAATTGGCTTAGATCTGTCTAACCCTGTTTGCTAACAAGTATGGACTTGACCAGCTATTATATATTTCTATCAGCAAAGATATATGTATGATTATGTAAGCTCATGGATATTTATGTCCTTGTCAATTCATAAAATACACAAAATGCTCATAAATTGTGTTTTTCCCGCCAAAATATCTGGCAAGTATAAGATTTGTTATGGCTGGTACAGTTTATAAAGTAGTTCTTTATACAAATACTTCTTTATTAAAATAATTAATTTTAATTCAAAACCATTTAGTTATCTAGAAATATAAGTTTTAGAAGTTAGGATTGCTTTGTCTCATAGCTAATAATTATACAGTGTTTTTTAAAATTGATCAGTTTGCACAGTATAACTTGGTCAACCAGCAAAGGAACAAAGCCACGTGCTACTGTCATCATATTACATTTTTCAATAACACAGCAATGTAATGATTTACCGTACTAAATTTAGTAATCACATTACAGTTACGATTACGTTGTGAATTGCATTCTAACAGTTCTTCAGTTTTCTGCATGATGAGAAGACCACAAACCAAAAATCAATACAATTACACTATTTTCATTTCTACTGAACAAAAGAACAAGAGCATGTTAGTAAAATGCAAACTGTGCACATGTTTGAAACAATTGCTGCTAATGCAAACGCATCCTCACAGACAGCATGCTAACACAAAGCTAGTTTGTTTGGCTAACCCAAACCAAAGAGCCAGAGCAGGAAACACAAGCAGAGATAAACAGACTTGCAATGTTGTAGCCTTCTTTTCTCTGCATACCTGACTCTGCAGTAGTAATCACTGTGAAACAGTGTGTGAGGTGGTTTCCAGCCTAGGAGTTACTGATGGAGCTTTGTGTTTAAATTTAAACATTAAAAGAACATTTGTGTGTGTGTCACCATTATGACAGCAATTTGTGTGACATTATGTGGGACTATATTAGGTCTATATTGTTAAATTAAAATTATGTATGTATGTTTCAAAGACAAAATCAATTATAAGAGTCTCTATCAGAAAGTGAATGATACTGCTATTACTGCCACGAGAAAATGCTTTAAAAATGAAACAAATGACACAAATATTTAAACAGTTTCACTGGATTACAGAACAACACTTGAAAATGTTACTTTTAATGCTTATGTTCTTGCTTCCATCTGTAATGCTTATAATTGATATTGTATAATACAGTTAACATAACTTATTAATACATTTATTTAGAGTGTTAAACTCTAAGGTTTATATAATAAGGAATGGCAAATAACACAGTTGGCATTAGCCAATATATCAATACATGTTTTTAAGCATAAATAATTTTACAGGTAAACAGTGAATGTATTGTTTTGTCTTACTATTGTTTCTGTGATATAGAATCAGCATATTTATGTAACCACACCTTATATTTTCTCGTTTTTTGTTTTTAATGGGAACAAAACTCTGCTTTACGACTTGTTTATCGCTACTGGTACCCTGTTTTTATATGCATATACAGCTGTCTGAGTATTTAAATGCAGTACTGGTAAACAATATAACATGTTATTGGGCTATATGAGGTAGAAAACGCAAACAATATAATTTTCTGGGCTTGGCGAGCATGGCACATATAGAATTGCACCACTGACGATAAAAGCAATATTATATTTTTTCTAGCGTCTTGCAAATTTAGAAAATTAAAATGACACGGCATTACAGTGTAATTATTTTTTGTTGAAAGACATGAATGCATTCACAAACTTTTTTTAAATAGTAACATTCAGCATTTTTTGACTCATAATTATAATTTTGAGCTCTCTACTGCTGCCAACGTCAACAATTTTTTCCATATTAGTCACATTTGCTTACTTTATTCCCTAAAAGCCATTCTCATTTCATGAGTGGGTTGGATAAATATAGCACTGCTTCTCTGAGAGAGGTTTCAGCTGCTCCTGATGAAGCAAATACAATGTATCTTTATCATATTTCCTTTGGGTGATATTTACAATCCCAACACTCATATCACAGTGATTTCCCTTAAATACTATTAGAAATAATTTGGGGAAGCAGCAACATGCTGGAGTAACTGAACTTCTCATAAGTGCTCACTCAATTGGCTTCATGACCAAAATATGAAATGAAAACCTGAGTTGAGAGCCTGCAGACCACAGAGAGATGGTGTAGTGTGGTCTGGAGGGCGTGCGTGGACACAGAAGAGATCTGAGCACTGTAAAAACACATCCCTCCGGCACCATTATATAAGCATACATATGGGACAGTAAAAATGGAAGACGACACTTTAAATGACATTATTATAAAATGCAATACTCCTGGAATGATCCCTTATTAAATTAGGCCCTATGATCCAAGATGAATTTCCCGCTTCCCTAATCCATCAAGAGGGGAATATTAAAAGATAGGCCTCAACTGGCATTAGAAGCTCACTCCGTCTTGACTTTCATTATTCTGCATTAGGGTGCTGCTGGGGGAGAGCCTCTTAATGAGAATTACAATGATTCACTGGCCCCGGCCCCACTTCTGACAAGTCAAATATTAACTCCTCAGTCACAGCTGTCGGAATTAAAATACTTTGTAGCCGCGGACGTGCTAAATTAAATTGGCCTTTTATGTTCCTTACATGGCTGACCCCCGTGGGGCTCCATTGCCTCAGTCGCCACTGAGACGGCTATGACAGAGCAAGAGGAAGAGGCAAGGCAAGCAGTGCACTCGGCACAGAGAGGCAGGCTCACACGAAAACAAACATTTCTGTCCCCTGTGTGTCATTCTGTCATCTTCTCTTGCTATCGCTCTATTCTCCCCCTCTTCCTTCATTCTGTGTTTCTCACCAGAGGCTGTTTCTTTGGCAGACATCTTCACCGCACTGTTTGTTTGATAGCCAGTGTCAGCTACTGTCGACTATTGTCTGCGTTTCGCTGCAGTCGCTCTCTATTACTCGGGCCACAGACACACATAAAGGCTCCTCACCTGTTGCTTGCCCTTCATGTTTAACAGCCAAACAGATTAACATGGCGGAGGAGCCTTTTTCAAAGAGCAAGGGAACTTTGTTCTAATGTGATTAAGGTTTAGTGTGCAGACAACAAATCAAATTTCTATTGACCTTTAAAAGTTTTATTTCAGTTAATTTGCACTCACTTAAGCAGAGGGCTAGGGCTCACAGACCTGCACTTCTCTCTGCCTTCCTAATTCCTCTGTGTGTGCACCAACGCTTGTTGGGCGGTTCCTCCACCCGCCTCCTTTCTAGCTCACTCTGGCCCCAAGGTCATGTGCACTGATGCTGTGAGTGGGGAGGTTTTCTGCCTTTTGCCTGTCTCTTTCCCCAGCAGCATTTCAGCTCTGCTTGCGTTGCCAGCAGAGCTATGAATCCTTCTCCCGTTCTGTTTGAGCTGCTCACAAACAAACGATCGATTTCACAGGGAGAGAGAGAGAGGAGGGAGAGGGAAAATATAACTGCCAGTGACCCTGCAGTCTGCAAATGTTACACTTGAAATCGCTGGATTTAAAAAAATAATAATAAAAAAAATACCACATACATGCCCCGGGACATGTCACCTCTCCCCTTTCAAAAGTCAACTGAATGAATAAAGAAATGGATGGAGCTGATAAAGAAAACAAAAAAACGGCCAAATGGAAGAGAGTGGAGGATTAATTCAGTGGGCAGATGGGTCTTGGTGTCAATTTGAGCTATTCTGATCCACTGAATTGAAACTAGAGCTTCAACCAAGCCCCAAACAAGCCACCTTTGACCCCCATGACAGACACAATACTGATACTCTATATTCATTCAGTTCCTCTGCATGCTTTGTTTTAAGTAAATCTGCTTCTCCCTTTACTGCTCTGGCCTTACTTTAAAACTCTGCACCTTAGGTCAGCTGATTAGCATAGGGCAATATACAGCAGACTGTAATAGACAGCTTGACTACTGCTGCCTATAAGATACAGCTGCTTTGTACTACTTTGTAACACTTTAAATAACTTTTAACGAATAAATTAAATGTACCAGTGCATTGTTGACCCAGGGTTATTGTAAAGGTTTTTAATTACCGCCCAGAAAGTAATTATCTCTTCTTGAAAGCATATTTCTCGTTGCATTTTTAGGTTTTTTTGACTCTTTGGAGAAAATATATTCCTTATAATAAAAGCTATTAGGATTAAAAATTGTTCATGGGTCTCATTGTCATTACAGCTTCAACTATTAGCTATATCCATTCACATGTTAAGAACAAAAGTAAGCAGTGGGTTATATTAAAATCCCCCAAATCAATGTTTCCTGAAGGGCTGTGCATAAATGGCCCCATTACTGTTCTTAGAGGCTTCAGCGGGGAATGATTTAGACGACACCCCTGCAGTGGACCATCAGTCACTCTTTTAGAGTTAAATAAGCCATGAGAAGGACTGTTATCCTTACTGGCTTAAGCTACCATTAATCAGTCCACTTCACCTGTCAATACAGCCACTGGCTTCCAATCAAACAACCATTACAGCAGTGAGCATCCCAATAAAGGAGATCTTTGTTTCTTATTGAGTTAATCACTCAGCATGCACACACTGCTCTCGTAAGACTGGCACTGGCAGTGTATACGCCTCTCCTCATGTGTGGAGGAGTGCAGGGGTCAGGCTTAACACACAGTGTGACTTGGAATGTGGAGGAGGCGTAGGATGAAACAATATTATAAGCGATGCTTTGCAATTACAACTGTGTGGAGACAGATCATTGTTCGAGATTGCCCTTTGAAGGTGTACCATTGATCTATGCAAATTGATAGCCAATGAAAATAATAAGTGCTCATTGCGAGTGTCATTATCTCTAAAGCTATGATTAATGCTAACAGTGTGAGAGGGAACGAGGGAGAGGCGAGGGGGGATCGGGCCAGAACAACGTGATGGACTGATGTGTCATCCGCAACCTGAGTTGGAGGATATGGCTCCAAGCAGGTGGGAGTGAACTACCCTCTGACAGCCCTCTTCAAAATGACAAAATCCATCCTCCTGTATTGAACAGTTATTCCTCTGTCTTTCACCAGGCATCTTTGGACACTCCCTTCTTCTCTTCATCCCTCTGTCCAGCCCCTCTCTCCACCACAACCCTGCCCAGCCGCTCCCTATTGATCCTCACCAGTGATTGGTTGAGCTGTAATTTGAGATGGACATTGACGGATGAGTGCAAACTGTTTTTCTTTTTCTCTCTTTTTTCCTCTCTCCGGGGTGATGAAGTCATAATGCTAGTGACAAATCCAGACAGGGACCAATTGCAATGGAGTAGTGGCCTGAGTAACCTTTAGAACCAAGGCAGGATGTCGCCCGGTTTGTCACACATGCCCCCTGGGTACAGGATGGTCACAGCACTCATAAATCCTCCCATACAGGCAGTCAGAGCTTTTTGAATGGACAGAGAGTTCAACAGAGAGCCTGGAAATTGGCTTCTCTGTAGTGGATTTCTGAAGTGCTACCTTTTTTTCCCTGTGAAACAGGATAAATATCCCTTTGTAAAGTGCCAAACAGATTATCTTATTCATTTCTAGGTAACTTGTTGCTAGAAATGAATGCAGATAATCGTGTAAAGGTGGTTAGTACTGTCAACATTTTCAATTTTGTAAAGTAGCTACTATGTGATTGTCAGTTACACAGTAGCTACTTTAAAAGCAATGTCATAATGTGACTGAAAAGATGTCACATTATGACAAGTTTATGATGACGTTAACTTGTCATCATAAACCTACAAATGATTTTTACTCAAAGCAGGGCTTGCTTTAGAGTTAAAGAGGGAATTTTCAACTGTCTGGAGCCCAACATTAATGATTTCATTAGGTCCTGGTCATATAGACTTAGATACTGGTTGGAGACCCCATGGCAACCACAAGTTGCTATAGAAAAACGAGTGCTTTCTGATCAGTTGCAAATGGTTGCTGTGAAAATGATTGCTAAAGCTCCAGTGACGCAGGGCTAGAGGCTTGTCAGTAACTGTCTGATAGCCAAGGGGAAGAAATATATGTTCCCCAACTGGTTGGTAAGTGGTTGTAGGAGGCCGCTGGCAGTTGCTGGGTGAAATTAGCTATAAATGTCCAAAAAACTCTTTGTGGTCTGCCTTGAGTTTGCATGGAAGACGTCGACTTGTTTGCAAATGCTACTCAGTGGCATGAAGATTACGACACAAACACAAAACAGAGACAGTTCAACTTCACAGTAATGGTTGTACCTTGTAAAATGTGTCGTTTTCGCGGCAAGGCACAACTTTTTGTCATGGTCCTGGGCCATGTGGGCCCAGTATTCTTAGTTTCTTGTATTTTTGTATTTCGTTCCTTATTTAGGCCATGTTTCGTGAGTTGTTCTGTTGTGTTGTTCCCGAAGTGTTTTCCCTTCGTGACTCTTACCCCCTGTGTGCCCCTCTGTGTATTTTTGAGCCCTCGTCTCTCTTTGTGTTTATTCCATGTTTCCCCTGACCCAGCGTTTCTAGTTCCTTGTGATGTTTGTAATATGGTACTTGTGTGATTTATTCTATGGCTTCTAGTTTTGATCCCTTGCCCTTCATGTCTCTCTGTGTCCCCTCTGTTCTGTGTAATTGTGTGTCTTTGCATGTTTGAGTTTGTTTCTGTCCCTCTGCATTGTGCATTATGTTCTCATGGTTGGTCTTTTGTTACTCCCTCTAGTCTAGTTTCTTGTGTTCCAAGCTGAGTATTTCCCTCCACGTATTTTGGTTCATCGAGTCCTCTGCCTTATGGTTTATGTCTCTGTGTTTCTTAGTTGCTTTCTCCACTGTGTCAAGTTTGCGTCTCTGTATGATACTTCCTGTTTTACTTTGATGGTCCATGTCTTATGTGAATGTGTCCTGCTTTGCTTGTCTCGTCCAGCCTGATTACTCCCAGCTGTGATCTCCTTCTGTGTCTCATTCCCTCGTTATCCCTCTGTGTATTTAAGCCCTGTGTTTCTCTGAGTCAGTGTTGTGTTGTCCCTCATGCTGTGTGTGATTCTCCCCGTGTCTTCTGGTATGTGTTACAATTAGCTTCTCCCAGTTTAGTTTTGTATTGCTTTTGTATCACTGTTATTGTTTGTCACCTGTCAGCAATAAAGCTGCATTTTGAGTTCAGTCCTGTTTTCCCGTGAGTTTGCGTTTGGGTCCTATTTTCCTGCCTGCCACACACCGTTACATGACACTTTTACTTTGAAAGCGAATTTTCTCAGTTTGTGGTTTGCCTTTCATTTCACTTTTGCTCAGTGAGTAGTTAGTGAGGGTTTGCAGACAAGTCAGCTTCTGCCATGCAAACAACTGCGGAACTGTAAAAGACTGTGGAAGTCTTTTACAAACAAAAGCAATCACAATGAAGACTTTAATATAGCACCCTCTTTTTTGACCAGTATCACAACTTGCAACTTGCAAACAGCCGGTGATACACATTTTCTCCTTAAACCTGGAGGTTGATGGGGGTTGCCGACTGCTATCTCTAGGCCTGTGTGACTGAGGCCTCAGTACTGACTGCAGTAACAACAACAACAAAACAACCGATCAAACAAAAAATCCCAAAACATTCTACTACTTACACACACTCACACCAGTAACAAGCTGGTGAAGATAGCAGATAATTTAATAGACTATGGACCAGATATTTTTCTCAGGAGTTTGTTGTGATTTAAAACAGAGTTGAAGAGGGTAGCAAATGGACTTCAGCAGGTGCCCAAATGTGTGACTCCTAATATATGCACATAACAAGTGAAAAAAATATTCAGAAAGTTTGTTCTCTAGCTCTCATTTAGGATTGACTGAAGTTTAATGGAAAATTGTTCTGCAGATGACCCACCTCAGTTCAAAATTCTTTTGGAGGTCATGAATTCCTAGAGGTTAAGTGGGAAAAAGCTTAATATCACAATGCACAATTGAAAATGTGAAGGTGCAATAGTGCACATAGCATCAGTATCATGCTCATCTGTGAAGGCACCATTAATGTTAGATTCTTTGTAGAAACATATGGCATCATCCAGACATCACATTTTTATTTGAGGCTTGATTATTTCAGAAGAGAGTGCTACGCCACATTCTGTGCATATTCTAAATAACAGTGTGGTCCCATATTAAGAACCCGCATGTTATACTGTCCTGTCTGCATTCCATACTTGTCACCCTCACTGAAAAGATTTGGCAAATTATGAAACAAGAAATATGATAAAGAATCCTACATCAAGCAAGAATGGAAACATTTCTCTTTTAAATCACAGAGTGTTTTTTGAAGAAGACGTGATGCAACACTGTAGTAAGCACACCCCTGTTACATTTTTTTAACATGTGTTGCAGGCATCAATTTCAGAATGGGCCATATATTTTTCAAAAACAATCATATTTCTCTGTTTCAAAATTTAATATCTTGTCTTTGTACTATTTCCAACAAATATTAGGTTTAAATGAGTCGCAAATATCGGACCCTCTTTTGATTTAAATTTCAAACAGCATCTCAGCTTTTGTGGAAACCGGGGTTAATCTAGTGATCAAGAATAAGCTAGAAGTAACCCAAGTAAGCCTATTGACCAACTGGTCCACAACACACATATGAGACAAATAAGACTGGGAAGCTGAAAATAAGGAGATAAAAGAACAGGAGACGCATCAGTCTCTGCATATCAAACTTTTGAAAGCTGTCTTGACCAGCTCTCTCTTGAAAGAGAACAGTAACTCCTGATCAGTACTTGTGGTAAATAACCAGCCAATTAGGAGCAGACAAACAGACAGAGAATCGTGCCAGAGGCAAGATTTCAGAGAGCGGCACAGATTCTGACGCACAGGAATAACTTTGAGAAATGACAAAGATCAAGAAGGTAATGAGATAAAGAAAAAAGAAAAAAAATGAAGCAGTCAGAATCTGCCCACAACAGTATGCCCTCTGGTTTTTACTTCAAACCAATTTGAGTTTTTATTGTCTTAAACTGTTTATTGCTATATGTGAATAAAGTTATAAAGTATCCAAGAGATCTGTTCAAATATGCCATTTGAACAGATCTCTTAAAGTGGCAGGTCTTAAAATGGTCTTTTCTGTCTGTGATTACAGCCACACATCCTGTTTTAACAGCATCCCCGTCTCTGTAATTGCACGCATATTGTATTTTAATAATAGTGTAGAATATTATCAAACAGAGAACACGCTAATAACGAGCCTTGTGCTTTGACTATTTGACAACTCAATCTTTCACTGCCGTTTACTTTGTCTAATGCCGTCGCAGCAGAGGAGTCATCCTTCTATAAAAAAAGCAGCTTGTGCCAGTGGTTGAACAGGAGACAGTTTGATTAATATTTCCCATTTGTATAGCGAGCTTTGAGCTAAAATTAGATGGCCACCTTTTCCCTCGACAGGACAGCGGTGACTTTGGTTTCCCCGCCAGGCCAGTCCGACGCGCACACACACCAGTTCCAGGGAGGAGAAGAAGGGAGGGAGAGCTGGTGCGGGAGTAATTTCAGCAGATTGTGAGCGGACAGTAGCTCCGCTGGGAGAGCTGGCAATCATGGGGGAAACAATGTTTACATCGATCAGCTGTCAGGAAGATTTATGGCCTCATTTTGCTGTAATGGAGAATTAGTGGGGAGATTATCAGCGACTCAACACCATTGCTTGTTACCCGTGTCCAGGCCTGGCAATTTGTCTCTCCCCAGGAGCAGCCCAAACACTTGTGACAGCATCAGCACTTGCCCTAATTCAATCAAGAGAAAATGTTGGAATTAATTTGTTACAAGAAAATCTAAATATGTTCCAGTTGAGCAGTGGCCTATAGCCACTCGAAAAAGCAAAGGGGAAAGAGAGAAGGGGAGAGAGAAAGAATCTGATTTATTGTGGCGGGCAAGATATTGATCCATTTCGATCCTGGCCAGCGCGCAGAGGGTTTAATGTGTAATAATTTCCAATTTAAAGCTCTTTCTCAAGATCATGGCTGTAAAGAGTGGCGAGGTGAAAGCAGGCCGGGGCTCCGCAGCCAGACCGCTGATTAAGGAGCCTGTTGCTAAGGCTTTGTCAAAAGCTCAGTTTGAATGTAAATGCAGGGTTATCTCTCCCCTGCATCTCCCACGTGCCTAACACATGCTTTATTTGTCTGTCATGGAGATGGCCGTGAGGACAGGGTGAATGCTCAGCCCGTGTAATAACAGACAAGTGGGATTGACTTAAGGTAGACTTTCTTTGTAATGTAACTGGGAAGTAGACGACGTGCAAACTCATCAAGGCCCGGGATTAAATTTACAGTGCGGTGCATATCATGAAGACAAGAAGAAGGCAAGAAATGGCAAATTCTGGACTTCTGGAAGTATTGATTTAGGTTTTGGAATCAAGGTATGAGAGCAACGATTTTGAGTTCAGAGTCAGTGGCTGGGATAAGGGTCATCCGTTAAGTGAGTGTTTTGTGGGTTTTGTTCCACCTGCTTAGTTGCTTCTATTGTCTGCGGGATACATGATCACCCTTAACTACCCCCTTCCTCAACCCACCCAGTCTCTCCATCTACCAAGACCCCGAGGACTGCTGTCAGAACACTGACCTATTGATCAAGCTGTCTGTACGCTGCTAAGGGTCCTCAACGCGAGCAGGCTAAGGTTAACAGAGCACAGCAAGAAAGCTAGATAACCATCATATAAATCAGCAGTCAGATGACACGGGGCATGTTATTCGATGCTGCACGTTGGGTTTTATTTCAGGGAACATTTTACTCTGGCCTGAGCTGCGCGCTCCATTTTAGTCTGTTTTACAAACAAATGAGTCATAAAGAGAGTCAGTAGTGTATTTAATATTAGACAGGTGACACTATCCGGTGACTGTGGGTGGCTATGCAGTAGAGAAAACATTATGACATTATCTCAGATATAAGTTTCTATATTGTTTATATTGAGTCTGCATTAAAAAAAAATCAGTGTTTTAATATATAATATGTTCCACTCTGCATATGCTACATGACCCCGTGAGCTTTCTCTATAAACCAGACAACAGTGCTGTTGGAGTGGCTAGCCTACTACTGTATTAACACAAGAGCTGCTGGAAACCTCCTGGCAAAAGAAAGCAACAACACAGTGGACTCAACAAACACAACACAGTGGACTCAACAAACACACACACACACACACACACACACACACACACACACACACACACACACACACACACACACACACACACACTCTCTGAACTCTACCTTTGGGGTTTCCCTGCCAAACCAGCAGCCCGTTAAGAGTGAAACAACAAATAAACGCCTCACTTCCCTTTCCTCTCCCTCCATCTCACTTTCCCACTCTCTACATCTTTCTATGAATCTGTGTGTGTGTGTGTGTGTTAGCTTGCAGGCCATTCTAGGCCAGGGACACAGTTAAATGAAGAGGAGAAGCAGGCTTTGGCGCCGTGACCTCTGCAGGCCACATTCTCCTCCTCCTCCAGCTTTGTTTATTAACATCTCAAGGCTTTTCTCTATTCCACTCTGATTTCATTTTTTTTTTCTCTGTGTGTGAGAAAATAGCCTACAAGACACTGTCTGTTCCTGACTGTTGACGTTTCTGCGGAACAGTTTTTACAAATTAGTTAACAGCTGGGCTCTTAAAAAAAAAAAAACTCAATGCATACGCATTAGCATGAGTTAATTGATGCCTAATTAATTTCTGCTGCCATGCATAAATTTGGGCTGCCTTCCCTCGCTGCCACAGGAGACCAAGACAAGGGTCATGATTTCCAGGCTTCCCATAAATAAATGAATAAACATCAAGATGGGCCAGAGAGAAGCTGGTCTCGCAGAGTATCCAGGTGTGCAAGGTTAAAGACCAACTATGTGGGCGTACACACTCACAAACACATGCACGAAGCACGGCAGGAGCAGGTGCAAATACAAATGATCTTTGAAACTCACTAGAAGTGCTAGGCTAAAGCACAAAGGCGCAGAGCTAAGTGCGCTGCGGAGCAACGCATACACAATGTTAACAGCATCCTCTCTGAACATCACACCTCCAGGAATCCAAAACGCACGTCCCTGTCATGATTATTTTCCCGCCTCATTACTTATTCCACCTGAGCATCCCACTACATCCGAATCCCGTGGAAGTGTTGAGAAGAGTGTGTGGAGTGGATGATAGCAGTGGCCTCTCTCTCGCCTAATTTGTAGTAATTGGTAGCTCATTAGGTGAAGCAGGTCAGTGTCACAGGGAGCAGGCTGTCAGGGCACGAGGTTAATGACAGAGTGGAGACACAGACAGACAGATTAAAAACTCTGCTGCCTGCCATGCCTCTCCTCTGCCGGCTTGTCTCTAGCCAAAGGTCCAGATGTCCACCATATGCAGAGCTCTGAACATATCTATCCCAGCACTCATTTGAAGCCTTCAATGCAAAGTGGCTGCTTTATGATGTGACGGTGACCATCTTTTCAGATTACTTGAAAGATGCAACTTAACAGGAACTTGGTACGGAACTGGTTTACAGGAAGTTGTTACTTTTGGTCTGTGGTCTATTTGCAGTGGGAGATTCGACTCAACTGGTTGCCAACTGGCTGTATTCTGGTTATACATTTCTATATAAAAGCATTTCCTGTCATTTTAGCATCACCTGATTTTACAGTTAAATTGCATTCCTGTAGCAACTATGTTACTGTTTGTGTATGAATTTATACATTTCTGTTTGAAATCTTGAATGACTGCGAATGCATACAGTCAGTGTATGGAAAGCCAGAATTTGCCAGATTAGATTATAACAAGCAAATCGCATGTAACTGCCAACTCGGCCCCATTCAACTGCAAACTGATAGTAAACTGATTCTGTCTTAGCACAACTTTATCGCCATCTTGGCTCACCAAAGTTGCTTCGAAACCGGCAACAGACTGCGAGTGGTCGCAGATCTGGTTCCCAATTTTGAAGCAACTATTTCAAAGGCAACATGCTTTGAAGCATGGCCGCAAAAATTTCGAACCCGCTGCCGTCTCCAACTGCTGTTTTCCATAGATTGCAGCATTATTAACTACAGTTATAAAGGCAGTGACAACTACAGTAGTTCTCAATCAGCAATCTACTTTAATGTCTATGTCTATAAATGTGTATCAGAAAGTACTCCAAATGTAGTGAATTTTAAACATCATCATCATCGTCATATTATAATGATGGTAGCTTATGTAGGTCTGTACAATGCAAATCACACAGATCAGGAAATACATATATATTTAATATATTTAAGTAAAAGTAAATTGCAAGTGCACACAAGGTCACGTTGCATGTTCCTCAGAGTTTTTCTTATTTGCATGTCATGCAACACCCATCCATACAGCCTGTAAAAAGAAGACTAAATAAACATATACATTTATTATTCAATATTTTTAATCTTTTAGAAACATTTTTGTTGTCTGACTATATACAATAGCTCAAAGAATGTCTAAGCATGAGTGAAATGAACAAGTACTGCAGGCCTGGCAAAATCGCCCGCAGGTTGGGTTTTTGCTTGACCTTTAAATGATGAGAAACAGGAAAGAGGGAAAAAGTACGCAAATTTGGTTTAGAAAGAAAGATGAGCAGGACTGGAGAGCTAAAACAGAAACGTAATTTAGAGCTGATTATTATTTTGTGAGATGTCTGTGATTTACAGGAAGACTTGATGCAGCTTGATGCATGGTCATGCTTGAAAATATGAGACAGAATCAGTGGGTTAGGGCAGCTATCTATTTCCCCAGAAATGACCACGGCATACATTAAGTGACATCTATTAGAACGAGGCTGCGTGAACCTGATAGTGAGACGACAGTAAGAAATACAGACCTAAGGCTGAGAGAACAGCGGCGAACCACATGCAGGTGATTTGAACGTTAGATGGAGTCCCATCAGTCCTAGTGGAGGATGTGTGTGTTTGAGGCCACTCTGTGGGAGGACAAACCTGTTTCTAATGTATCAAATAAAGAGAGTAACTGTGTAACTTAAGAGTGACGGCGAAATGAACGAAACTGAGCTTGTAAAAGCTCCTATGGTTATGTAAATCTAGCCCAAGAATCTTTTTATATTTATCCACCTTACGTAGGCCTTTTCCCTTCACAACTTGGAATGGATTACTGTACCTAATTTAGATTGTGTTTCATCAATTTTCTTTTGCAAAGATTCAAACCTCTGGCAGGAATTGTGGGTAATTATCAGCTGCCAGTTTCCCAGACATAATCGGGTACTTTTGACAGGTGAGTTATTAAAATGTCCTCTGTACCTGATAAACATATTAATTTATTTCAAGATAGATAATTTCATCAATGCTGGAGTCACATCATATATGGGGTAGACGATACCCTCTCCGTTTTAATTATACAAATATCACAGTCGTCAGAATGACGGATTTTTAGACATTTAGATCCTTCATTGCTGCTTCTTCCCTGGGATGCTTTGATTAAAAGAGCAACACTGCTCTCACAGTTGCACTGAAGAGCTGAGGGCATTTTATTCATGATAATCCAACAGTTATTTACAGAGAAAACTGCCCTGAATCAGATCTTATCCAGCTTCCTTTTTTTTCAGGCTAATTTATTCAGAAGAAACATTTAGCCTTCAGCCATCCCTCACTTACAACAGCTCTTAAAGATAATCAATAATTTACTTAAACATGGGCCTAGTGTAAGTTTTCGTGTTTTCATTATTCACTGTGTCCTGTTAATGATTCTGAGTAAGTCGTCTTAAAAGGTTAAAATGAACATACCCATTAAATAAAAACAAACATGTTTGCAAATGTAAGACATAAGAGCTCTCTGTAGGTCCGGCTTGTACAAATCTTAACATCTGAGGGAGGAAAGATACTGGACTTTATAGAGGCTAACAATGGTAACAGCACTCCTTATTGACTGGCTTCTCTCTAACTATCCATTGTGACTTACAGCTCCAAAAAAGATTATTAGGGACACATTAAAATTTACACATTTACTTGACAAAAGATAGGTGGGTCAAAGATGTGCCCACACATTCGAGATTGGATCACAAAGCATCATAGTCATCGTTTAAACTTCTTTTTGGGAGAATCAAGTGTAATAAGCTCTTAATGTAACTTCTTTCCCTAAATGAAAATAAAAATCTTGCTACTTTTGGTAAGCTAAACAGAGATATACACCTTCTCCTGCTGATATTAAATTGGTAATAGAGCTAAGATGCACCAAAAAGAAAGTTTGATATGCTCGTAGGTTTTACAAAATCAGGTTATAAAATTGTAGACCCGAGGTGCTGCGTTGTCCCAGGAGGGGGTTATGCAATTTGTCAGAACTTGTGAAGAAAATTTGGCTAGCTCAGAAAAAAAAGCATCAAGCTAAAGAGAGACATATTCTGCAAAAAGAGGCTCTTCACTTTACAGCGACAGTGGTAGGTATTGCTGCTCATTTAGCTCCAGGAGATGATGATGTTCATAACAAACAGAAAGAGAGGGAAGAGCACGAGCTTCAGTGAGTGAAAAGACGATTCCCCCTGGTAGATCCAAATGGCCCACATTGTAAAACAGCCAACCCATCACAGCAGTATGTGGATGAGTGTAAACACCCAGCTTTGTACATCTAACTCACAGTTTGCATCTTTATTCTTGAGTCAGAACTCGCAGTCTGCTGCTTTACATTTTTTGCATTATGCAGCATGGCAATCAGTGCTGCCTTAAATACATTACAACAAACTGCTTGTATGTCTCGCTGAGAGATGAACAAGACAACTGCACTCATTCACTGAGTGTTCTGAGTGTGACTTTTCCTGCAGAAAGCTGACGAGATGAGAAAAGAAGACAATTCAAAAACAGTAGGTGCGTTAACATTTCCCTGGTGTGGAGCTACTGTGTTCCTGTTGTAATGCTTTCCTGGCCACAGTGGAAGCTGTGTTTGGAGTATGGTGACCCTGCATCAGTGGACCTCGTTGTGCGTGTCCACACAGCTGTGTAGCCTCTGTGCAGGCATTGTCCTACAGACTCAGATCTTGTTGCTGGACAAAGAAGATACATGAGATTAACTCAGATGTTTATACAGCTCATCAGCTGTGTTAGTTTTAGCAGACACACACACACACACACACACACACACACACACACACACACACACACACACACACACACACACACACACACACACACACAGATTCTGAGCCATACCATTAAATTAGTGATCCCAGAAAAAAGTGTAAAATGCTGTTGTTACGCTGGTTTTTGTACAGAGTAAACAAAATGAGATATGATACATTAATACTGAGTTTAAACAGTATACGCTGACAGTAGAAAACTGTATGCATTTTAGTTTTAGCTTAATTTTAATGGACATCTATGGCAGTGATACGGTGGTGTCTATTACAACAACGACACAAGCTCAGGCATGTCTGAAAGTGAGAGCCTCAGATGATGATTTAGTAAAAAGGCAGCTACTTTAACAACCTATTTTTCAAAGCACAATGCTCTGAAAAATATACAAGAAAACTGTTACTGATAAAATACAAAAAAACATTTCTATCAACTAAGGCAAAACCACACAACCAAGTACAACCAAGTATATGGAGGCACACAAAAAGGACATATATATTTTTACTTACGGTTTCCAATCTGGGCACAACTTTTGTACTTACATTTGACTCTGTCTCTATTAAAGATAGTTTTGTCACATGGAGCTAACTCCACATGGTTGGAGTTACACAACCCCAGATGAGGTCAAAAGTTAAAGTGTTGAACCTAGAATCCTCTGATCTGTAGTCAGATGTATTATCCATCGCACCACTGGACTGGGCCACAGTAATGCTGTATCACTACAATAGATTCACACTTTAAATGAAGCCATCTGTCATCATTGACAGTAGCTCATTGGAAAATAAGAAGATATTAAATGCCATTCACTTTAATTGGGGTAATTGCTGCCTGGAAGTTATAATAGTCGATAAAATGTTGCTCTGTGTGTGTTTTTATCGACCACATCATCATAAATAACATTATGGCAAATTTCCTTGAAATATCTTGATATCATTTTGAGGTTACATAAGAGACCCTAGGCAGCAGTTTCCTTGAACTTTGCCAAAAAAAATGAATGTGTTTCTCTAAATATAGAACTATGAAAGTTTGTTAAGCAGCGTACTGTTTATACCACTTTTGAACTTAGCATTAAGTTGATTCCAGAATGAGTAAGTTACAATTAAAAAACACACACACATATACAGAAAACTTAAAAACAAAAATATTTTAGTGTCTTGAAATGGCAACCTCATCTTTTTTAAAGATGCAAAGTGAATACTGGATTTCAGATATTGGCTAACGACAAACAAACGGGCATATCTTCCTGTTTTGGGGCTTTGGGGAATACATTTGAACCGAGACAAATTAACAGTTTCATTTGCAACTTTGTTTGTTAACACGATACACTGCTGAGTCAATTTCCCATTAAGGGTCGTCTTCTTCTGAAAATCCTTGCAATTTGGAGCTCTGCGGATATGGGATTTCCTGCTTGAGGTGACCTCGGCGGACCAGGCCTTGGCCCGAAGGAACGTGATTGACAGGTAAGGTTGACCTCATCTGTGGTGGTGGGTCCCTGAAGACTGATCACTATCACACAACATGGGACAGATGGGATGAAGCCATCACCAGCAACATCACTGGAGGGACGCCACAACACCTCAGGGCTTCCTCATCCTCTCATTTACTTTTTTTTTTTTTTTTAGCAGTTTCCTTTTTCTATGGCTTTCTTTGATTCTCTACCTTCCTCAATAACTCACACTTTTTTGATTTCTTCATTCCTTTTTCAATTTGTTTTCTATCACACCACTTAACATGATACATCTTAAGCCTCTAAATGCTGATAAATGGCAAAAAACCTTCACATCACACATCAAGTGGCTTCTGAAAATTCACTTAAAAACTGCTGCAAACACAGGCAAGTTGCAAGGTAATAACTTGATAATAAACAGTCAAGTTTGAAATGAAAGTAGAACATAAGGTCTGCGCTGATCATTAGGTATCAATTAATCACTCAATTATCTAAATGGTTAAGTGTGTGCGTTAAGGCAGACAGGATCTAAGACTTCAACATCAGTTAAAACAGTCTAATGAACTGAGCTGAATTCATCATGAAACACCGAATAATTAGCAACTGTGTCTTAGGGGAAAACTTCAAAAGAAACCTCAAAGTGGTTATGTTTAGTGAAGCTTTCCCTTCAAAAGCAGAACATAAACATACCGCTTAAGACTACACAGGCAGGAAAAGCTGTCCCCCATGCCTTTCATTTACAGCAATAAATAATGATTCATCACCAAAAAAGTTTAGAGAGGGTGTATTTGTTTGCATCAGAAGACGGTGACCTTTGTGGCGTTGTTTGGAGATTAAAGTGACACAGCAGACAAACATGTTCAGAATCAACAAATTAACATAAAAACCAGCCTGTCATAGCTTTGGTTGACAGGAAGGAGAGTTAAGTTTGTTGTTTTTCTTTTTGTTTTTTTTGTAAAGCTCTGCTGGGACCTGGTGCAGTGGCACACATGGCAGCAGAGCTAAGAGACTGAAGGTTCACTGGTGGCTTCACTGCTGGGGACCGCACCGTAATTAAAATGACACAAACAAAGTGAATCTAATTAGGAATCCCTCCGCTCTAGCTCGTTAGCGCCCGACACTGCTAAATTATTTTCCTCCATGGAAATAAATGAGGCCACTTGTCTTTGCAGATTTGGGGGCTGCGAGGTGCTCAGGGAAGCAGCGCACGCTGAAAGTAATTATTGAAGTGTAACTAGCAGATCCCTGCCTGCGCCTCGACCCAAACTCTTATGCGCTCGCATATGCTGACATCTATATTGGTCAGCAGCAGAGTGACATGTCTGTACAATCACAGACCTGAAAGCACTTGTTTTGCTGGCTAACACAGGTCTCCCTCTTTATGTGGGCCCAATGAGTAGGTGTTTGTGAGAACGTGAGATTTCCAGCTCTCCCATCCACCACCTGCGTTCCATTACACAGAAAACACATAGCTCATCAGAAACAGTTGGACCTCCTCAGTGTTTCTGTCTGTCCGTGGTCTGGCTTTCTGTCTCACACCTACACTCAATCATTCACACACACACGCACACACGAGCACACTTTCTTTGCCTTATTTCACGTCCACACCACTCAGACCCCCCACACTCACCCTTAGTTGGTGTAGTGAGGTAAGTGAATCCAGTGGCTGATAGTTTTGAGGGAGCCAGGGGAGCCATTGAGAGCCCATTAGGAGGTTAAGTGGAGGAAGCTCTCCATTGTTCTGCTGTTTGATTCCTGCCCTGTGACCCACACTCCCCTGGCCAGAGCATGGGAAACCCTGTTAGTGATGATGAGGGGGGATAAAAGATGGCCACACGTGCATGAGTGTACACATACACACACACACACTCGTACACAGCTCACACTGAGAGTTGACGCGAGGCTGGAACAGTACAGAGCACTGACAGTTAGATGACTCTCTGCGGACCCGCTGGCTGTCTGTAAGGGCAGCAAGGTTTTCCGGCCAGACGACAGTAGCAGTGCACAAGGCCAACAAAAGGGCAAATCCAGAACTTACTGAAAATTAACGCTTTTCTAATAAGATCCTTGAGTGGGATTTATGAAAATTTATTAATGCAGAATTATTTTTTTAATTAATGCTGTCAAGTCTGACTCATTATTGTCTAGTTACCAAGTTGTAGAAAATCCCTTTGATCAGTGTTTATTTTCCTCCTTGGTCTTTTGAGCTCTTTATTTTATTGTGAAAAGCCCTCCAACACACCATTTGATCAGTAACCACATGAAAAATACTGATGGATGAAACATAAGAGCCACAATAGCGTCTCTGAGAGGCTGTACTCAGACACTTTGAGATAAATTCTAACATTAGCATGTTAATGCGCATGTAGTGACAGCGCTAAGCTACTATCAGCGGCTCCCTTAGTCACAAGAGGTCGGGACAGAGGGTAGCTCTGCATATTTGATTTAGCAGATTTTTATGGATGCCCTCCCTGACGCCATTATATTTCTGGGATCAAACCAGTGACCACTACAGTATGGAGCCACCAATGTAGTGACGGTACTAATGTGCAAATATTTACCAGGTATAATGTCCATTTTAGTTCAGTTTGATTGCTAACATTACCTGGTATTACAGTTTTTTCTGAATGCTTAAACCCTAACTGTGATTCCTGTAGCACAATCTCTAAAACTATTCAGACTTATAGCAAAACCACTCACTGAGTTTGCAAAACTAAAAGCACATAAACTGCTTTGCACTCAGTTTGCAATTTTGTAACACACACTTTGCAAAACGGTAGGCACAATTCACTGCACAACACTCAATTACCAAATTTCCAACACACTCCTAGCAAAAGTATACACATGTATGGCTATCATTAACACTAACTTGCCAACTGTCTGGCACACTTTCACATGTGAAAACTTTTTTAGATAATTAGTTCACTTTGCAATCAGCCTAAGCACTATAATACAGGTAAGCTGTGTGTGCGGAGTACAATGGAGGGAGCAGAAAGAGTGAGAAGTAGAGGAGGCCGAGGAAGAGGACGTGGAGGTGAAGAAGTAGGATGAAGAGGACGACAAGGACAAGGAGGAGCAAGAGGAAGACGAGGAGGGGGGAGAGGAAGATGAGGAGGGGGGAGAGGAAGGGTAGGAAGAGTAAGAAATAGAATTGCTGATGACATCAGAGCTACAATAGTGGACCATGTAATCAACCGTGGAATGACCCTGAGGGTAGCTGGCCAACGGGTCCAGCCTAACTCGAGCCGCTACACTGTAGCAAGCACCATAAGGACATCTTGAAATGAGAATCGGTTAGTACAGTCACTTTGCACAAAGATTTGTAGCACTGCCATATGCCAATGAGAAACACACCAATACCATTGATGTAAAAATACTGAAATTGTTACTTTACAGAATTGCTAGATGACCAGATGCTGGGGGCAGAGGAAGCATGTTCACTGCAGACCAAGTAACCCATATAGTCATTATGGCGATTGCAAATACAGTTTTTACCGAATGCCTAAACACTAACTGTGAATCCTGTAGCACAATTTCTAAAACTAGTCAGACTTATAGCAAAACCACTCACTGAGTGTGCAAAACTAAAAGCACAAAAACTGCTTTGCACTCAGTTTGCAATTTTGTAACACACACTTTGCAAGACTGTAGGCACAATTCACTGCACAACACTCAATTTCCAAATTTCCAACACACTCCTAGCAAAAGTATACACATGTATGGCTATCATTAACACTAATTTGCCAACTGTCTGGCACACTTTCACATGTGAAAACTTCCTTAGATAATTCGTTCACTTTGCAATCAGCCTAAGCACTATAATACAGGTAAGCTGTGTGTGCGGAGTACAATGGTGGGAGCAGAAAGAGTGAGAAGTAGAGGAGGCCGAGGAAGAGGACGTGGAGGTGAAGAAGTAGGATGAAGAGGACGACAAGGACAAGGAGGAGCAAGAGGAAGACGAGGAGGGGGCAGAGGAAGCATGTTCACTGCAGACCACGTAACCCATATAGTCATTATGGCGATTGCAAATAATCCTATACTTGGAAATAGACACTTGTGTTTGTTTTGATGTGTTTGACTAAACACCAGTACTTGAAGTTTGGATCCCTCCATGCTTATGGATCTATGACAGAAGTATGAGCTCAAACTGACATAGCCTACCTTGTGCACAGGGAAGGCAAACGCCAGATGTGTTTTGTATTCATACCATCGGTGTGCAGTTGGCGCATTGTGTGCTTAGTAGATGATGGCTTGTGTGTACTGTTTGATATGGAAACACCATTTTTACAAAGGTGTGAAGAGTTAATCTAGCTGTGTTTGCTTTTGCAAGAGAACTAAAATGTTTGGATAATTGGGTGACAGGTTGTTTTATTTGTGTGTAGAGTTTTGCTAAATTAGCCAATAGTTACATAACATGTGCTTAAGCAATCAGAAAAAACTGTAATCCTATACTTGGAAATAAACACTTGTGTTTGTTTTGATGTGTTTCAAGTACACCAGTACTTGAAGTTTGGATCCCTCTATGCTTATGGATCTATGACAGAAGTATGAGCTCAAACTGACATAGCCTACCTTGTGCACAGAGAAAGCAAAAGCCAGATGTGTTTTGTATTCATACCATCAGTGTGCAGTTGGCGCATTGTGTGCTTAGTAGATGATGGCTTGTGTGTACTGTTTGATACGGAAACACCATTTTTACGAAGGTGTGAAGAGTTAATCTAGCTGTGTTTGCTTTTGCAAGAGAACTACAATGTTTTGATGATTGGGTGACAGGTTTTCTTATTTGTGTGAAGAGTTTTGCAAAATTAGCCAATAGTTACAAAAAATGTGCTTAAGCAATCAGAAAAAACTGTAAGTAATGAAAGTTGGGTTAATTACTGTAGTAAGAAAATCCAACTATTTTGTGGTGTGCTGCCAGCATTTTACTATCAGAACCAGATGTTTTTTTTAATGGAAATGTTGGACCCGATTCTACGTTAGGCACTAGTATGACTGATCAATTGCTGGAAAAGGTATGCAGGGGCAGACTGGCTATCCTATCTAGTATCTATCTTGGAAATGTCAAGTAAGTTAGAAGTGACTTTCAGTCATAGACGTCACAGAAAAACCAGTCTAATTACAATGTATCCTCTGGGAACCATGAATGTCATATTAAGTTTCATTCTAATGTTGAGATATTTCACATAAGTTGTGGACAGATCAACAAAGCCCGCTTTGTAAAAGGGCCTTAATATGAAGATTTGGTACCAGAATAACATAAAATAATATCAAACAACATAAGAGAAAATACTGGAGATGCATCGAGCAGAGTTTGAAAAGAATCAATTCAAGAACATCGGATTACATGTAAAAAACCCCAAAACAAAACACGTGTTTGAGCAGCTTAGGAGGACTTCTGATTTTTCCTTAGTCCTACTCATTGATTTGTGGATTAACCTTCCTCTTTAATGCTCTATTGTGGTTTTAGCTCTTTAAATCTTGTTGAGGTGGATCTCATTTAGGGAAACTGAGTGGAGGTTGGGTTGCACAGCAGGAGAAGGTGATGGGTGGTGGATGAAAACAAGGTTAAGTTGGAAAGAGAGGCACAGGTGGACAAAGAGGAGGACCAGACAACAACGTGGAAGATAGCAGTGGAGTATGTGGGAGAAAAGGGGAGGAGGGGGAAGGACATGAGGCTGGATGTCTTGTTTGGCTGATAGTAATCTGACAGCTATTAGAGAGGGGAGAGTCAGAGACCTGCTGGCTTGGGGTGGTGGGTGGTAGTGGTGGAGTTTGGGGGTGGTATATTGGTGGCGTTGGGATGATGTGATATATGCTCTCTTTCACACTGACACCAGCCTGAGTCTGTGTGTGTATGTGTGTGTGTGCCTATATTACTTCATTCTTCTACATTCAATTCTCTCTTACCCTCAATGGCCTCTCTCTCGTCTCTTCCCTCCCTCCATTTCTCGCTCTCTCTCCTTCCTCCCCTCTGTCACCTCCCCCAATCTCCCCTCTTTCTCCGGTGATGTGGGTGCCACTGTACATTTCAGTGTCTCACCATGTTACAAGGCTTGCCCTTAATTTGACAGTGTCACAGGGATCCATCTTCATTCTCTTACTCTTTTCATAATCTGATCCTCTTCCTCTAGCATGCAATTAGTGCCCCTCCCCTTTTTTCCCTCCTCCCATTGCTCCGTCCTCGGTCTCCTCGCTGCCCCCCCCGAGCGGCGTGCCGCTGCCCCCTCTGAGCGGCCCGGATGATTGCTACAGCTTTCCCTGTGCAATCCATTTAGAGCCGGGGCCCTGTAATGAATATGTACATTGAGAGGGACCTCGGCAGGGGGGAGGGTCACGAGCAATCAACCTTGAATTCAATTATGCCAGTGAAGGTTAATGACTGTGCTCAGTGGTCAGAGGCACGCGCCACATCGCCCATTAAAGCAGCTTGTCAGAACTGACAACGTGGGGGCAGGGATGCGCTGGCTCGGAGGGAGAGTGTGGCTGGGTGAGAGAGGTGGGAGAAAGATATAGGTGAGGGGAAGGAGGAGGGGGGCAGAGAAAACAAGCAAGAGGGATGAAAAAGAGTTTGCAGCGTGGATGTGCGCTGGAGGGGTGGAGAGGGAGACAGAGCGAGCCGGCGAGCAGGGGAGGAGTCATGTGACACACGCAGCCAGATAGATGGACAGATAGATAAAACGGTGTCAGTTAGAGGTGCTAGATTACATTGAGTTCTCCCGGACAAATCAGATTGTAAAGTTCGCCAACCTCTCCCCCCCTTCCTCCTCCGACTGCCTCCCCCGGGGTGAAGCTGAGCGCGGTAGCTGTAATATGATTAGTCTACATAAAGACGTGTCTGGAGTGTAATTCACTGCTCACTAATGAGGCCCTGTCTGAACCCAGGACAGATGAATCCCCCTGGTGGCACATGCTCACCTGCTGCCTGAATCCCCCCAACACCACCACCACCCTCCCTCTGTCAGACCCCTCCGTGCCTCCGCGTGCCCGCTTCCTCACCTTTACTTCCAGTGCCTCACCTTCACCTCAACCTCATAAATTCACCTAAGTTGCTCACATGTTGTGTCTCATCTGTTTCTCTAAACTGTGTACTGGTCTTCATTTTAACCAACGATCATTTTACCAGAGCTGTCTGTAAATATTTGCTGTCCATGATGAGTCTCAAGTTCAGAGAGAAGGAAAAAAATAAATATTTCTCAAGGCTTACTAGTCAGTTGCATATCATCAAAATCTCCAAGTGGTGACCATAAAGGACGTGCCATCTAAACAAAATAAGCTTCCGATGTCTGTTTTGTTTTTAATAGAGACGGGATTTGATCAGGTTGGCACTAGTTTTTTTCTTTTTCTTTCATCTAGACAAGTGGAGGATAACAAAATCAAGTCCCAGTCAGTCAGGGCCAAATCAAGTATTAAGTCATCATTTTGTGACTTAAGTCGTAGTGACACAAGTTTATGTTAAATGCCCTGCATCATATTTTCCATCTTTTCACCCACAAGGCCAAAATACTGGACCGCACCTTTAATGCCTGAACTCAGGTATTTCCAATTCCATTGCTGCATGTGTAGGAAATCAAGCATCTAACCATGCAGTCTGCCTTTACAAAAATTTGCAAAAGAATGGGTCGTTCTAATAAGCTCACTGAATTTAAGCATGATACTGTGAAAGGATTCCACCAGTGTAAAAAGTCAGTTTGTGAAATTTCCTAGGTGGTGCTGGTTTAGCTCACTGGGCTGAGCAGATGACCCCATATGTCATAAGGCTACCGCAGAGGCCTGGGTTTGAATATGCTCTAAGGTCATTTGCTCTGTGTCTATCTCCTAACTTTTCTGTCTTTTCCTATTGAATAAAGGTAATAAAAAATAAATTTCCCCTTTAGATATTCCACAATCAACTCTATGTGGTATTATTGCAAAGTGAAAGTGTTTAGGAAATAACAGCAATTCAGCTACAAAGTGGCTACTTCAAGCAAGGTGCATAGTGCATAAATGTTACACTGTTACTCCATAACCGCAGAACTCTAAACCTCCCCCGGCATTAACATCAACAAAAAATCTGTGCAGTGGGAGCTTCATGGCATGGCTTTCCATGGCTGATCAGCTACTATAGTTGTATAGGGGCACAATGCTTTTGCCTATATAGTGCTCACTCCTGTTCCTACTTGTATAATACATATTGACCTGCATCACTAAATAAGGCAACTTTTTCCTCCTCTACCGATGTTTACAAAGTTTTTTAAATTAAAATCAAAGGAGCACCTGTGCTTACACCCCCCCCCCCCCCCCCCCCCCCCCCCACACACACACACCTGCTACGTTTCCCCCCATAAGAGTTCATACATGCAAATTACAGAAGGTCAATTATCAAAAAGAAAAAAAGAGAACATCTTCAACATCACAAAAATCAGCTTTTATAAGTAATACAAAGCCTAACACTGATATGACAAGACTACATTTTGTATGCATTTTAGAATGAGGAAGGTCTGACGCCGAAAGCCCTCTCACCTTTTGTCCTTAGCCTACAATTGAGAGCAGCCAAGAGAGCCCTGCCTGAGGATGTATAGCTGAACTGTTGCTCATAAGGGCTTAAAATGTCAAATGCAAAAGCTCCTGTCTGGAAGCATGCCACAGCTTTTCTTCTACTGTGAGAAAAACATGAATGTATTTGTTTTACTTAAGTATATTGAAGAAGCTCTTACTACACTACTGTATATACCTTCATCAAAGCAAGAGGTGAGGCAGAGGTAGATCTAATAATAACAAAACAATAAGCTGAAAGACACTAAGAAGCATCTCCGGTTGAATTTTAATTAGCTAGTAGAAATTGTTTTTCACCTATTTTTTTATATGAATGTATTAAAAGAATTTAAAGATCACAAGTTTGGTCACTCACTGAACTTACTTGATATACATATTAGATCAAGTAAGTTGGATTATAGTCCAACAGCCATGCATTGTGTCATGTTACAAATCATAAAATTTTGACAAAACATCAGGTTAAGTAAATCAAACAGACGACTTCAGCACTTGGGATTTATCAGTTCCATTTAATTAATAAACAGATTAGGCTCTGACAAGAGCTGGACCTGACAGTGAACTTAAATGATTCATGAATAGAGCACCCAGGGTCATGGATGTTATGATAAACCTGAGTGATGTGATGTGATGTGATGTGATGTGTGTGTGTGTGTGTGTGTGTGTGTGTGTGTGTGTGTGTGTGTGTGTGTGTGTGTGTGTGTGTGCCCCAGCCTGTGATACTCTAGCTGCCCAATATTTGTATCCCTTCTAGGCTGACTCCTGTGGTATCCATCACAGGGGAATATCCAAAAGCAGATTTAAGGATGGGTGGAAAAGTTTGCCACACCAGCATCCTTTTTAAATAGTTTATGTTGTTCACTGATGAAGAAAATATCAAATTCCAGATGAAAATTTATGGAAATTAGATCAGCGCTATTACGGCAGCGACTTTTTAAAGCAATATATTCTTTCCACCGACAGTCTATGCACGGATGATAAATAGAAGGTAGTCAGAGAGAGTTGCAAGGGTCTTTCCTCCTGTGGAGCGGACCTACGTATCTGTTATTGCATTTCAGCCTAACAGGATCAACATGCATACTAAAAAATGCAGCTTCCAAAGAAAACCCCCATCCCAACATTCCTGTCATTCTCCACCTCTCTTCCTCACTTTCTTTATTTGTCATCCACAATCTAATACTATTTCCACCACAGTGGATTGTATTGTAAATAAGATGATATTTTCCCAGATAGAGAGAGAGATAGTGTGTGTGTGTGTGTGTTTGCACAAGGAGACAGTAAAGCTTTATAATGTTGATTTATCAGTTTGTCAGAATCAAGTATGCTTTAGACACTAATGCGTATGTGCACATTTGTGTGTGTGTGCGTGCGCGAGTGTGTGTATTTGAGTGACAGCACCTCATACACAGCCCTTATGCACTTGCTTTGATTCAGTGACAGTCGCCCAGTCTGTCCTGGCTTCCTATCAGTGTGTGTTGATTGGTTCAGTCACATCAAACCAGCAATATTTCTGTTCATCTATTGGCCACTCTCGGCTCTCTGGTTTGTCTGCCAGCGGGGTGGTATTGGCTTTCCAATCAATGCTTTGATTGTTGTGGGGGTGGGGTCGTGAGGATGATTATTCAAAACTGAATGCTCATTCTGTCTTTAAAACTTCCTCTGATAGCACATGATATTGATTTTGTATGTCTCGCATGCGGCTATTAAGTTCCCTCCTTCACAAACAATCAGCAGTTTAAGTAAAATGATAATATCAGCTGGAGTGAGAGCTCAATTCCCTGACGGTATTATCTCCTGTGGTGTGCCACTGTGTACTTTTCCAGAGGTACAATTCTTTAACAATTAGGTGAATAGAAGATGGTGAAATCAACTACATGTTTGATACGTGTGTTATTGTGCACTGCCTTACAGTGTGGTTTTAAAGATGGATGTAGCTACCACGATTAGTTCAACTTTTAAAGCTTAGACTGAGTGTTATGATCAATGCCAATGTTGGTGTTTGGAAACCTGACATGAAAACCTTATTCTGCTAAAGCATCGGTTTTCTACCACAATTTACATAATAAAGCTTGTGAAATAAACAGGACATAAAACTAGTGATCTATAACATAAACTGACCAGGAACAAGATTACTGAGGTCATAAAACAACCACAGGAGTTGCTGCATGTTGGTCATTAGAAAGGTTGACTCCTCCCACCCAAACCAAACCAAAACCAAAAATGGAAAAACATCCGTAAAAACTGAACATTTAACAATTTCTTTATTTTGAAACAGTACTGTATTTTTACAGATTTAGTTTTTACTGTATAAATACTTCTTAAAAATGCACCGAACCAATGCAGTATCTATTGTCTATAATTTCAATTTGAACCATCAGTAACATTCAGTAAATCAGACACTATTTTTTGCACATACTGATACCTATTGTCAACATAACTATTTAAGCATGTGCTCTCTCTTTAATATCATACCTCTTTTCACACACGCTGTGATCCACCCTTGATGTAGAGTCTACAATATTTTTAACATTAATCAACGCCCCCACAGTGTATTCCTTTTTGGTCATTATATTTGATATCTCTTCTATAAGTTGTATTATAACCACTTTTGTTAAACCCAAACTGGTAGTCAGTTTCGCTGCTCTGTAAGGAACAAATTTGACAAATGTTAACATTTTACATCTTAAGGGGATCTGTTGTGTAGTGATTACTGCATGCTATAAATCTTGTTCAAGACCGGGAGGAGACACAAATCAGCTGAAAGGGATCATAAGTGTGGATGAAGGGGAGGGCTTTGGCAACTGCTCGGGTAACAAGGGAGCAGTCGACAGTACTTTTTAACTTTGGATATTGGAATCTACTCAAAACAACATGAACTCCATAGAAATGCATTAATCAATTTTGGCTGGACTATAAATGTGTTAACAATTAATATAAAGTATTATTCACTTCCGAAAGACCTTCAGATGTGTCACGTATTCTATCTGAATAAACCCCCATGAGATGCAAATTCTCATTTTACAGGTATGAATAATAAACTTAATCTTTGCTACACCAAAGTTACAAGGTGCTTCAGGGAATTTATAAAAAATAGTAGCATTAAAACACTGAAAAATATGGAGAATGAGTGAAAAAAAAAAATACAGTCACTAACAAAAGGTAAAGAAGACCAAAGTAACAAATGATTAATTGTAAAACATCAAACAAACGCCAATCTATATGAGTGGGCTTTTAAAAAATGTCCTCTTACAAACTTTGTTCTACAGTGCTGGGTCTAAAGCAATGAAAACACAGTCCCCTTTTATTTTTAAAGCTGGACAGCGGTAACTGTAAAATGTATGTTTTTCCATATTAACAATAAATCATGAAAAAGCAATGAATACACAGTAAATGACTAAACTGACAAGAGTATACATCCCCAAATATTTCTGTGGTGGGTCTGCCAGTTTCCGTCCGGGACAATGAAGGTCTCAAATGAATGCAGGGAAGTGTGATAATTACTGCTATTCTGAGAAGCAGACAGAGAACAGGAGAAGGAGGGAATTATTGTTCTACAGCTAGGGAGGGGAAATACATGTTTCCTCTCCTGGGCCTAAATATTTACCCTCCTCTATGGCCAGCTGATTCGCACTCAGACGAAGGCTCCTTGCCGTTTTAAAGTGATGCCTTAAACTCTTCAAGTCCACTGCCTCCTCAAACACAACTGCCATTAGCGCCACGTTTACATGCCGTGGCTCACACACATACAGAAACACACGCAGACATGCTTTCTCTCGCTAAGACACACACACCCAGCTTCCTGATCTGATTAGTGGACTGCGGTACCCTGTTAGCCTGATAACAGCCCATTTCCCATTTTCCCATCAGGCTACTGTCCTGCCCTCGCCCTGCAGTGGGCATTTGCTGGAGCAGGTGACAAAAGATCGAAGGAAGTCAGCAGCATGTGTTTGCCATGTGTGCTATGACCCTGCGCCACAGAGAAGGCTGATGGAGGAGCCTGAAGGAGGAGCTTCTCTTTTTTTCTTCATTTGTTAGTTTTAAAATTTGGAATTTTGTCAAAGGGTAAAATCAGAAAACAAACAATTCAGGGCAGATTTTTTTAAACTCAACTTGTTTAACTTTCTAATTCACTTCATGTCTCCCAAGAAGAAACTGCCCTCACAAGAAAAGTTTGCACATTCCATTCCAGTTTATTACATAGCATCCAGCTAACCTTTTGAATTCAGACAATCTCGAGAACAGGTGGTCAGATATCTTCCTCACAGTATAGGGGCGACCTGATAGAGAATTCCTATTGTGATATTAGTAGGTGGCAACTGAATTAAGCAGCAGAGGAAAGGCGCGGTGAGCAGAGTTTTGTGCCGACCACAGTGACCCTAAAGCTGGAGTCCTTCTGTCACCTGCTGCGTGTTTGGGTTGTTCTTGTTGTTTTTCTTGTTTCTTCCCTGAGTGTATGGTCAATCTGTCTTCATGGCCCAAACACACATACAAACACGCACACATGTACATGCTTTTCTTTACAATAATGGAAGTCCTACCACCTCCTCCGTGGTAACTGAGACACCCATGTGGCAGATAGTTTACAAAGAAAGAGCTGTGGACCCCAAACTGATGGACCTCAAATGAGAACATCTGAAAGGAAATCAAATTCATGGTTTTTCTGCTTATAGTGAATTTATTAAAAATGAAAAAAATTAAATACACAATATCAAACTATATGAGTTAGAAAACTATTAATATTTCAGAGAGTATGAGCTCAGGTTATTTGCTGTTAATGTGCTTGGCAGCGGCTGAGAGTAAAAGATGACTTGAAAACAGATTCATTCATAAAACAAGGAAATGTCCTAATGTTATCAGGACTTGTTTGATAAGAGGAAGCAAAATAATGAGAAAGAGACCCAATTTAATTGTTATTTGTTAACAGTTTAATTGGCATATTGCAGAAATCAGAAATTAAGGGTTTTTTTTGTTTTCTTTCTTTTTTACAACTGGATATATCGTTATTCAATCATTGCAACCTGATACAGTTTGTGTTGCTGCCAATCATCAACAGTTCTTCTGATGTGGTGAAAGTTTATGAGTGTGCATTAAAAGACATTTTGAGCTTACTGGAGGTACTGAGTTTGGTTTCTTGGAAAGACTTGCTCAAAAAGGATTTCAACTTACCATGACTGGGACTTCCAACTTTTGTGCTAGGAGAAAATTTGAGCAGCTTTCAGAGAGCTTTCACACCGAACACAAATGTAAAACAAGCTGTAATCGACCACAAAAAACTGTTTCCTTCAATATGTGTTGTGTATGCACAAAACGGCAGCTAAAGAAGCAGGTGAAAAGAAAAAATGTCTGTTTTTTCAACTCTGTTTTTAAAGAATTACAGTTTCTGATGCTCACAATAGAACCGGCGTATTCCCTGCTGTGATCCTGAGTAAAAACAAAAGAGACAATAAATAATAAATGGTTCTCTTTAAGCTGTGTTCCTAACATCAAAAAGTAATGCCTCTAATATGCATCTAATAACCCATATTTTGTCCTCAGAGGAATCTAATGAATAACAGAGCTATACCAATTAGGTGCAGGAAGTTACTGTTAATTACATTTCTAAGTTCTATTATGTAGTTAGCATGCATTAATCACAATGTTATTTTTCCAAATCCTATTTGTGGTTAAAGCAGAGTCAAAGTTTATTTGGAGTGGATTAGGGCTCAGCTACGGGATGCAAAAGATCCCAAATAAACAGAAATGGATCTTGATACATCAAGGCTGCATATTATCAGATGGAAATAAAAAACAAATTTGTGGAGGGAACTAATTCAATAATATGTATTCAGATGCATATTGCGACTTTAATATGGAATTATAAAAGCAAAGACCAGACAAGACAAATAAAGTAATGTAATATCTAAACCACTTTGGCTAAAGTCACAGAATTGTTTTGAGTATGCAAATGTAAAATACAGGCTAAGAGTATTTAGAGGTAATGCTAATATCGGCATTAGGGCTATAAGTAGCAATTATTCCCACGATAAAGCTATTAAGTCCCTGTTAAAATAATCAGTTAACAGTGACATAAGTGAGACAAAAAACAGCAAATCTTTTAAATGTCCAAATCTGGAGCCAGAGAACATTTGGCATATTTACCCCTCTATTTCTACATGAAAAATCATTTGAATTATTTGCTGATTACCAAAAATAGTGTTCATATGTTGCCTAACTGATTAATCACTGTAGCTGTTTCTGCTGTACTCAACTGCAACATGACTTTCAGCTACCGTGGCATTATTAATGTGCTGCTTTTTGCTAAAGTGATGAAGAAATGATAACTCTGTCACAGTAATAACTGCTTGGACCATGCAGAGGAAAGTGACCGGCACCGCAGGCTGTAAGGAGCCAATAATTGTTTTCCTGAGGTCAAAGAGAGAGTGACAGAGAGACACAGTTCCTTCTAATCAAGCTCAGTACAACCGTCTCCAGTTTCCTCCTGTTCACTGTGTGTACTCCAGCAGGAGGAAATACTGAGCTAACAGGAAATGTCAGATTATAAAACCACTGAGCAAGAGTTAGATTATCAAATCAAAGAGGAAGTGAAAGTTTAAAAACTATGAGATATTCTGAAACTTTTGTCCTGCGCATGCAACGGCACTGGCTGAGGTTTTAGGTTTTCTAAAAAACAACAACGCCCTTCCAAACCTCCTGCACGTTCATCGACTGTTAAATCCACTGAGACAAACTCCTCTCTTGGCACCCTTTCTTCCTACAATTAAAAAAGCTCCTGTCGGTCTGATTGTACACTTAATACTCGGCAGGAAGAACAAACCAACAAACACGCACGCACTTGCCAAAACAAATGATGGATACAAAAAAGGGACTGATTCAGTGGCAATGTACGACTGAGGCTGTCAGCATTGTGCCTGCTTTCATCCAGGCCGCACCTTTAAATAGGCATGAACTATCGATAGGAGGAGCAGGAGGCAAATGAGAAGAAGGTGTTGAAAGAAGCAGAGGACTGCTTCAGAGAAACAATCTCCTCTGACCCTAATCCACCATTGAAGAATCAAGACAACCTATTGGCATCTATTAATTCGGAATTGGCTTACAATCAATGGGCTCTTCAATAACCTCTTATTCATTCATTCATCGATAATTATTGATGAGTGCATTGGCCACTCCTGATCGCCATTGCACTTGCCTGTGCTTCCTTTTGGTTTTAAATCCACGCTGAAAGAGCGGCTCCAATCAGCTTCAGTCATTCAGTTGTATGGAAGCTTGTTTCCACCACTGAAAAGAAAAAAAAAAATCTCTTTCCATTTATAGGTCAAGATTTTTAGTGGGACAAACATATATATCCAAAGGCTTTGATGGCAGAAGTATTCGATGCACTGCTGTTGAATTTGGTTCAGAAAGTTGTGTCCCCCATCAGGATGAACTACAATAGGGGGCACAGGGACCCTAGCATGTCCTGATGGACGTGTGAATGGGCGTGTCTCTGTGCACAGCGTAAATCAATTAGGTGGCGGGGATCTCAAGGGAGTAACTAGAGGTGCTCTTTCCTGTCTCCAATTCCCCTAAGGCCTTTAAAATACACATATAATTTAAAAAGCAATCTGTGTTTCCATTACAAAGTCCACAACCATACTGTAGTCACGTGTCTTGGCTTCACGGTCGCAGCTGCCAAACCCGCAAAAAGAAATCAGCCTTGATTTGTATCGCTGCATCTTCTACTTGAGCAACAAATTAATGATGCTTAATCAGCTCCATCTGCAATCAAATTAGGTTATGATGAAGCATAAAGTATAATCCAGTCTCATGGTACCTCAGGGATGGAAAGCATCTACATTTGTTGCGTATTTGTCTGATGTTGAATATCTGGGGCACAAAAACCACCACTTCTGCTGTCTCCTGGGTTATTTATGTACATTGGCAATTACTGTAAACAACTGTAAACAAAGACAAATATTTCCGTGATAATGTGCGCCACTGTGGTGTTGTACAAGGGTCACAAAGCTAAACTCTAGAGCTTAAAGGTTGAACTATCCCTGAGGGGAGTGGGGAGCAGTTAAGGGGTTGAGGTGGTGCGAATGGGGTTGGGTAACCATCTAGGATGTGCTTCTTCAAAAGGAAGACCAGAACCCTGCCCCAAAGGGGGAGGTCCACAGGGAGACTGTGTCAATGTATCTTCTTCTTCCTTTTTTTAAAAAAGCATTAGCAATTCATGAATGACTGTTATTTTATATCTATTTGCCATGAGATTAAACACATAAAATAACTCAGTGTGCATTTTTATAGCAAAAGTGATGCTGATTAGATGTTTATATCTAACACTAATTACTTACAATAAATCAGCTGGGCTAAAACAGAGCAGCCCAACATTTACCGCCCACACCCCTGCCTGCCCGATCCCACCCTGAACTTTCACCTTAACCATCCCACCCCCCGAGAGGCACAGGGGGAGCCCAGGGAGTGGGATGCACAGGCTAGATGAAAACAGCCAAAAAGAGCAGCGTTTTAATTGACACCCTTTAAGTTATCTGCAATATAATTATAGCCAACAGCTGTAGACGGTGCAACATGCAACAATAAGACTTATTAACATTCTGGTGGAAGCCTGTCAGGGAGTGCCAGACCACATGAATGACACCGTTTACATGAAGTATCTGCGCGCTCAAGAAAGTATTTATACACAGTGGAAATATTCATGCACAAAAGATGTGCACGGGCATTAATTGTATTGACACATAACAGCTTCGTGCTGCTTTGAAAGGGATGGGAAAATAGTTGAAAAGACACTGCAACCGATGACTATTGTTATTTTTTTGGTTCATGTCAAAGGGTCAAAGCTCTCTCCACACTCTCCACTTTGCCTCAAAGCAACAGAGGAACCCACCGAGCTTAAGAATATGTGCTCTCCATTTTAGTCCTAATGCAGGAATTAATTATGAATTAATTAACAGTACACTTAGGAGTGGCTACTTTTAAATCGCCGCATTTTATTTTTTCTCTCTCTCTCTGCAGTCAGGAATAGCATTAGTGAGAAAGCCGAGGAGAAACAAAGAGAAAGGATCGAGATATAGATGCATTGTGTTCTTATGTCTAAGACTATCTCCAGGATATGAATTAGAGAATGTGTATAGAGTTTGTTTCTCCCGGCGAGCCATTAAATATTTCATGGAGGGGGATAAATGTTGCTAGAACACCCCCACCCCCACTCCTACCAACCTGATCCACACTGCAATTAGAGGCCCATTATCCCTTTCTCAACCCTCACACTCTTTACAAACTCCGCCTCAAAAGCGGCAATAAAAAGCCCTGTGATGAGATATGACAACAGAAACGATGAGTAGTTATCTTTAGGTTTTTATAATGAAATTACATAGTTTTGCTAACCCGTGTGATTTTATAGGTCATTTCCCACCAAACATCATCAAAAATTTTTTTAAAAAAGAGTGGGAGAGCGAGAGAAAGGAAACCCTCCAGCTTCACACTATTGGGTTTCATTCATTTCATTTGATTTGACATATCATGCTTCTGTGCCTTGGCAATAAGGACACAACATTGCAGCATATTGGCAAGCTCATTTGCTTTTCATAGTGAGCGTCGTGGCCAAAAAAAGTGCCCCCTGGGATAAACACGTGTACGGGGACTGCGGGCTCGCCGCCCCAGCAGCAGGTGGCCCATTGCTGCCTAATGAACACCGCAATCTGTTACTATCGCAGCGGTGCTTTTCACCAGACAATTAGGCGACTAAGCATGTCATTATTCCAGGCCAACAAGAAGAGCCTCTTCTCTAATTTCATCTTTTCATTCCTGTTTACTCACCCACACTCCCCTCATTAACGAGAGATTTTCCAGTCCATGCTAATTGGTTTCAATAACATTCATTTTAGTTGAAAGGAAACGATTCTGTTAATTGAGGAGCGCAGAGAGAGGAGAGAGCGAGCGAGGAGGGGGAGAGGAAGAGAGAGAGAGAGATTGAGAGAGGGGAAGAAAAAAAAAGCGAGGGTTTCTTTTCATTTTCAAGTGCGTCCATGAGATGATGCTTTTGAAAAAGCGCTCTACAGGTTCAGAGCTAATGAAATTAAGTGATGCCGGCCATGGCAAAAAGGAAAGCCTAAATTAAAAGCAATTTATTTTCATTGAGGCATGTGGCACTGTTCGGGCACAATTAATGGGCTGAACATAGACACGGATATGGAGAGAGAGAACAAAAAAAAAGAGAGAGAGAGAGAGACAAAGATACAAAGCAATGACTGGTGGCACAGATGAGTCAAGAGAGAGCAAAGTCTAGACCTGGACAGATTAGCTGTAATGATTCCTATTATTCTATTTCTCTCTCTTTTTTTTTCTACTTTGCTAAGTTTAAATTGGGAATGTTGGAACTGGCAATCCAAATATTTAAAACACTCTCAAATACTGTAAAGTCTAGCACAGAGAAAGTGCATTAAGAAATTACAGTTTATCTTAGTATTGATATTTTTAATAGAAAAAAATATCCATCATCATTATTATGTGAAACAGGAATCTTTTTAGTTGAAAGGAGGTGTGGTGGTGGTGGTGGTCTGTTTAGAGGCTTTTAAGTTGCTTTTGATCATAACATATATGATCATCATCAGTAGAGTGGAGAAGCTGCCAGGGAATTATTAAATGTATGCTGGCATTTTCTTTCTAACCTAAACGTGCTTAATTCATTTAAGAATTCATCATGTCAGTTAATGGTTAATTCCCTATAAATGATAGAGTTTGATTAGATCACTAAAGGCAACACAACACCCACAATATCAACATAGTTTCCACTCTTTCCCCCCCAACTCAAACATTAGTTGGAAAGCAATAGCAGTAGAATGACCTTAAAGTCAATTTGATTTTATATGTTGCTTCATATACTTTACAGTATATGTCTTTGGGGAGGAATTTGCAGTTTATACAGCATAAAATAAAGGCCAAGCATGAGGAACTCTGTAAGTAATACATAAAAAAAAGATTTCAGGGTGTCTAATCTTGCAGGCTGTGTTTTGGTAGACTGATAAATTAGTTTGTAATCCTTCTGAGTGGTTATCAAGTGACAGAGCCCAGTGTCACTGCCAATAATAGAGCCACAGTTAAGGCCATAACCTCTCAGATACGGTCAGCCAGCTCCCTAACCAGCCATTGTCCCGTTGTTTAGTGACGGCAGAGTGAGCGTGTTAATGGTCTGTCTAAACAGTCTCAGCTGGGGGCTGGCAGTAAAGAGAGGGGAGTGTAGCAACCCTCTGGTTGCGCTGCAGGCTGGAGGTGTGGCAGGCTGCAGCCTGTGGAGGCATCTAAAGACCGCTGAATGAAGGAACAGAAGGGATATGACTCAAGCTGCTCTATCATTACTGATCAATATGTTGACAAGCAGACTGAAGGGGGAGGAGGGAGCATGAGATGGAAAACAATTATACAAATTATTTTCAGGCTACTGTGCTGTCTGTTTCCTAGCTGAACCGTGAGTGTATCCGTCTCTGCCTGTGTTAAAGCCAATGAGAAACTAAACTAGTATAAAGTATGACTAAATGCCCTGCTAGTCTCCGAGGAGCTCTGAGTGCGGAGCTAGAGGGAGATCAGTGCAGTTAATTTACATAGCATTTGCATTATGTCAGGACATGAGCTACAAATAGGTATGAGTGTGTGGCTTAATTAGAAATGAGCCAGGCTTTTCAAAAACACCCTTTTGCATCATAATTGAGTCAGCTCAGTGCTGGATAAACGGCAGTGAGTGGGGGAAAGGATGCCTGTTTCTGAATGCGCTCTGAGATGACTGGTAATTATGATACACCTACTTGGGCTCAGCGCACGGTGTATTATTCTTATAAAAAAATAAAAATAAAGCAAAAACAAAAGACTTTTTTGAACACCAGCAGAAGAAACTGCTCTATAATATCTGGGTCAAAACAATTAAATATATGATAAACACTGTGAATGGTCTGAATCCGGAAGGTTGCAAGTTTATGGTTGCTTTTGTTTAGATATGTGGGATCAGACACAGTTGTTCTCAAGACTTTACTCATGCATGACAACTGCTTTCAATAGGAGGCCCCACAAGGAAGTGGAAAGTTAAAGGTTTAACAATCAGTGCAAACAAATACATAATCAGATTTCTGAAAATTTAGTTCTTCCAGAGACTGCGTGGGTTTTCTCCTGGTGCTCTTGTTTTCTCCCACGGTCCAAAGACATGCAGATTAATTAGTTATTTTAGATTGGGTATAGATGTGGTCGCAAGCATGAATGGATCATTGCATGCCTCTCTTGCAACTAGAAACCTGTCCATGGTCAATAAAGTAGAGATTTTTGGCCTTTTCTTCCATCAGAGAGTGTAAAAAAAAAAAGGTCCTCTTATGGATTTAATAACTCTTTCTCCCATAAAGATGACATTTGAGGACCTCCCTGTACCCTTAATGACGGGTTTTGGCACTTCAGTGTGTATCAATAAAAACGTGGTTTGACAACCATGAGTTTTCTGGTTTTTCTAATGGTACCTGTGTGAGCAGTGTGAAAACGTAATCATTTTGTTCTATAAGCACGCCTGAAACATGACAGAAACTGCAACATTTCAATAAAAGGTTGCTCCTAATAGGCTGTGTTTTAGGGTCAGGGAAAGATTCAGCAAATGTAGGGAAAAAATACAGATCTATAATGCAAAATCTTTTGCACACTCCTTTTGATGTTTTTCAGGCTGATTAACTCATTGCAAAACATGGACATTTCAGCACTCAAAATACATGATAATTTCCAGTTTCCCAAAAAGACATTTGATAGTGTGTCAGTATCAGATTGTGCTTGTGCAAACTGAGCTAACATGTGGTGAGCCTTGTTAGCCTTGTTGGCTAATATTGACTAGCACAGGGAGACCGTATGAACTGGATGGGCAACTTTTTGGACAGGCCAGCTTTGAAAGGATGGAATTCAGCAAGTTATCTTGTTATTCCATTAGTAAAGAACAAAAAACAAAAAACGCTTGCACACATATGCACCATGCAAGATTACAACTTCACCCATAGCCCCCTCATAGAGAAATGTGGCCATAGTTAAAGATTGCAGAAGCAAAGCAGGAGACAAACACCAGAGACATTTTCTACAGGTGCAGAAGAGGATCAATGAACTCACCAAGCACTAGCACAGTTGACTGCAAGCATACAATATCCTCAGTGTAATTTTTGAGTAGGGTCATACTCTTAAACTCGCTGCACAAGCTGATGAGCGACCTCTATAGGTACTTCCCAAAGTCTGACCAGCACAGGCACGTTTTTACATTACCAAATTTGTTAGATTAGTGTAACTCAAAGTATATTTAGAGGAAATAGTGTCAACGTAATTGGTGGTCACAAAAAGAACAATAACAATATGGTAAAAAAAAAGGTGGTTATGACATATTATTATTTCCAGTTGAATGCAAGCTCATCTTTAAGGATGTCAGTATGTAGATCACTGGGCAGATAGTCTATCAAGGGTTGCCATGGGTCCTTAAAACTTTTGGAGTTGCATCTTAATTTTGTACTTAGTATCTCCAGTGGAGTAACTCCAAAGATTTCTTTGTACCATTGAGTTATCGTGGGAGGTTTATCACAAATTCAGTTACAATGTATAGATTTCCTACTTAAGAAGAGTAGTTTGTTAATAAACTCAAGTTTTTTACCTTTCATTCTTTTATCTGAGGGGCAGAAGAAATTGTCCAGGATCTTTACAAACTTTTTACAATTGCACTTCTCTCTTTAGCTACATATTTCCACACTTGGAAATACAAGGGCATTCCCAAAAACAGCGAATATGCATGTGAACTGGGTTTTTGTTTGTAAACGTGCACGTTTTCTTACCGCACTTGCTAAGTGATGTGCCAAAAATGGGGATGTGATGGGGAGTGTGGTTGTTCACAGTACCTGGGGTTACCAAGGTTACCAAATTGAATCGCCCCCCTCAGACATGGCTGATCTACATAATTTGGTGGTATCATTCACAGCGTCTCATGGCTCGGGTGATGAATGGCATCCGCAGAAGATAATATTTCTGCTTGGATGTAATAAATCTTATGTAAAGTGTTCCACTGCTTATATAGAAAAGGCAGCGAGGTGGTAGAAAAACAAACACTCCTTTTTTTTTTAAAACTCTGTCTTGGTTTTTACTTTCATGCTTTTTTTCATCCCCACATGGATGAAAACATGAGGCCTTTTCCAGCCAGCCTTGTATCTCTGCTGTGTGCATAAGGGTTACCCTGTATTCCCAGTGTATATGTATGTGAAATCTCACTTAATGCTGTGCTGTGTCTCTTTGTATACAATAGATGTTTTTATTTTTTCACACTGTATAGATTCTGATAATGTTCACCTCCCCAGTGAGGTCCTCTCTCTGCTCCTTTTCTGCTGCTCCTTTACCTGTAGTATTGATCGCAGCCCCAGCAATCCCCGCAAAGGCAGCCTGCAGTGTCCTGCTATTACTAAACCAGCCCCGGGGTTGTGAACTTGTGACCTCCTGCTGCTCAGCACCACTCAGTGAGGGGGCATGATCCCCACAGGGGGCTGGGAGGCCAGGGACACTCTGAAAAGCTATTCCTGTTATTCATATGGCCCTGATCGTCATGTGTTTACCATGCATTAGCGCCCGATTAAAAGCCTAACAACAACAACAACTGAGAACAGCTTTGCGTTACATATCCAGACAGATTCATGTGATTGACACGAAAATGAGAAACAGATGTGTAGCGGTTTGTATAGATAGAGACTTCTGAACAGTTTCTCCATGTAGAACCAGGAACGTGTGAAAATTAAATGCAACCTGTGTGCGTTACTCACTTGTAGTTTAATTCTAAATACGATGTGATAACACTGCTCGGAAAATGTCTATTTATTCCAAAGGTTACTAATCACAATTGTTTACTAATTAAGTTTTTCGATCTCCTTCCACCTATTAAGCCTGTTTTTAATAAGCTGAGAGTCAGGTGTACTTGACAGTAATGAATGACTGATTTTAGCTGATCGTTATTGCTGCCCTCTTCTTGCCTGCGATGCGCCGGGTGTGTACGTGCGCACGTGCGTGTGTGTCTGCGTGTGATGCGGCTGCCTAATAAAAGGGATAATTGTTCCATCTTTGCTTGCAGACACATAAAGCAGTGTGTATTGACTGCTTGACAGGCTGTGATTCCAGTAAAGCTAATGGCTTTCTCAATTCTCCTGCTCCATCCATCAGGCCCCGAGAGCACCCCGTCATGTTTTCAATTAATGAAGAGAAAACCATAAAAAGTTAAAAGCCAGTGTGACAAAGTGGACGACAGCAAGTACACACACTCAGACAAGGGTGCACGCACACACTCAAAATTTGTAATCACCGGTATGAAATATACACACATGCAGGAGGGAAACACAGGCTTTGGGCCTGGCAAAAACAAGCTCTCACAGGTTTTTGTTTTTTTACCTTGACACACTCAAAGAAAAACAATCATATCTTTTGTTTGCTGCAGGTTTGAAGCTCTCCTGTGTCTCAGCTTCACACCTTCAGCTTGTAATCATAACGTCTCTGAATTCTGGTATGAGGCCTGCTTAGTCTGGGTGCTGTTTTTCTTTTTTTCTTTTTTTTGCAGGAGATAAAGGGAAACTTCCGATCTGCCTGGGTGAGTGATAGTAAAGCCCTCCAATTCAGGCAGGAAATTATGGAGTAAGTGGCTCGGTGGCTGATAGTCAAATGAAGCCAGGGCGGCTGGATGCCTGCTCTAATTAACCGGCTGGCAGCGATATCAGGAATCCTACTGGCCAACCTGATGACAAGAGCAGGGTGCGCACAGGGGTACAAACAGGCACACGTCCGGAAATATCCAGGATAACGCACACATACATACACACACAATCATAAACACACATATTCACAGATGTGTACACAAGCGCTTTCTCAAAGTAAGATGCCTTTTTGGTGAATTAACAATATTGTATTAGTATTATTATTTTTTTAAAGAGATCACAAAGAATGAGGAATGAGCGTAAAATATAAATTTAGCTGAAATGGAGGCAGCAGAGGAGGCAATTTTACCATCAGCGGTGTCGTCTGCTGCCTAATGATGGCTCGTGTCTGCAAATCAGCAATCTAACAATCACACCGCATGACGCTTTACAGAATTAATTTTAAATGATTGACAGTCTTTTATATGCATATCACTAATCTCTGTTGCTTTCCGTTACCTTATTGGACAGAAATAGGGAAAGAAAATGGCTAAACTTTGTTAGTGGGACAATTAATTCAGAAGAAAAAAAGAAAAAGAAAAATCAGTGAAATTCACTGATCGTTTCGCAAATAAAAACTGAAGAGCATTTTAGGAACATGCTGCATTGTCAAGCCTTAATTCTTTTGTGACTGCGGTGTATGAACTCACAATAGGGGCCAAAATGGGACAGTAAAAAATTGGAGAAGGCGGGAGATTTATGTCTCTTCACATGTTTCATTTGCTGGTCTAAATCACCCCGTGATGGGAAAGTAAGTTAAAAAATAAATGTCAAGAGTGTCCGCTGGGGAAATGTTTAACATGACTTCCGTATTCCTGAAGTTTCCTGGCAGTGTTTGCTCCAGATTGGCTTAAAAAACAAAACAAAAAAGCATTCATCTCCACTCCCAGTTTCACTGAAATTAATATTTACTGAGAGAGAATATTTCCTGATTTTGTGTTTGACATTCTCCTATTAAAGCCTGCGTGTGTGAGCATCTCTGACTCGCCGCTATGGGAGTTCACACCTTACCCTGCAGGCCCTTTTGTTTCCTGGCCGGTAATAGGTTCAATAAGATGAAAATTTAAAGCAGGGAAAACGAGAAGTTAACTTGGTGAGAATGACTTGATAGAAATCACATGAGCGTCTAGCGCTGCGCCTACACGCCTCTTCATTTTAACCAAACAGAGCTGAAGGTGAGAGAGCTACTGGAGGATAGATGAAGACGGCGTAATCATGCGTGGGAGTGAGATACAACCAACACTTGTCAATCATCATCAAGCACCCTTCTAGATGCTCGCGGTTTGACTTTCCTCATCATTCAGGATAACTTCCAGCTCGACACAGTCGAGGTTTCTTTTCTTTTCTTTCTTGATTTCGATGAAGTTATTTTTCACTTTACTTGTGCATGTTGAATGTGACACGCACCTTATTTTGAGTCACAAACACACTTGCATTTTCCCTGCAATGTTTTTCAGAGAGGAGAAAAGGAGGACTGGCAGCTGAAGATAAATGCATTTTTCATTATTATAGATTCTCTCCACTTCTCCGCTGGCAGTGAGAGCAACCTCTGCTTAAACATCTCTTCTCTGCCCCTCGGCGCTTCCCCACGTTTGGATGCCGGCCAAGCAAGAAAAAAAAAAAAGAAAGAGAAAAAGTAATTTAAACATTACAGGAAATTAAATCTCACATTTCCAATTTTTACCCTAAAGTTTAAGTACAATGAAAATGCCACCCATGAATTATGGAATCAAGCTGAATTTCTCCTCTAAACTCTAAACGGCAAATCTAAGTGCCCTTGACAACAAGGTGGGCACTCGGAGGCTTTGCCGTTCCCATCCTCTGATGTGATGCTACAGCCAATCAGGAGCAGGAAGAGCGCGGAGAATAATACCATTTTGCTCGGCTGCGTTTCTCTACTTGAAATATGAAAGAATATCAGATGAGAGTGATCACTATCGGCTACATTTTTTAATCTGATTTGTACTTCTCTCGCAGTGGGGAGAATGCTGCATGGTGACGTATAGCTTAACATATATTTTCATGGCAAACTGTTGAATCGCTCACGAAGACATCATCTGCTCAGCCCAATTTATGACAGCATCTAATATTATATTTTATATTAAGACCTTATAGCAGTGGTTCATAGTTATCCTAAAATCACCTGTTAAAACATGTCTTTGCTAGATTTCATTCTCTGAGCACAACATTACGGCAAAGATAATACATTCACTTGAAATGTCTCACACCAAGACCAAATTATATTTACTGCTAAATCACATTTCTGATGGCGCCGCGTTATTAGAAAATTGCATGTTGTGCGTTTGATTTATGTCCCAGCATATCTAGAAGAGGAAAAAAAAAACACACACACATCCACCCTCCCACGCTCGCAGGTGAGATGAGTTCCTACAGATTGCTTTTAGTGTCATCCTCCGGGCTAAGTGTTGTATATTAAAGAGACAACGCAGTGGATTGTCACCCTGGCGCCCCACCACCTAGCAATGGGCCATCTTTAATTATGGTCCAACGGAGGTGAATGCATTAGAAAAGGCCTGACAGAGCGGCCGGTGTGTAGATTATTTTAATTTGTGCCACGCCTCTAGGTGAGCGATGCAGCCGGCCTTGACCCTCCTCTGACTGCATGGATTAATGCCTGGTAATGACTGCTGAGGCTATCATTGCAGCGGGCATCATTAATTATCCTTATTGATTGTTGCTCTCGGAGATAAAGCATTCTGCTGACTGGAAAATACCCTGCATGTGCAAGGTCAAAGTACACACAGACAAAAAAAGAGGAACTTAGGTAATGGCAATGAGACAACAACACCTACCATTTTCCAATAGACAGTAAAAAATAAATATGGTTGGTGCCCATTGCACATGTCCTGCCGTCTTCCCCCTGTCCGTTTAATAATAATAATGGATTGCATTTATATAGCGCTTTTCGGGGCCCTCAAAGCGCTTTACAATTCATTCACGCTCACATTCACACACTGGTGGAGGCAAGCTACAGTTGTAGTCACAGCTTCCCTATCGCGCCATCGGCCCCTCTGGCCATCACCAGTAGGCAAAGTGTCTTGCTCAAGGACAAAACGACCGAGACTGTCCGAGCCAGGGGTTGAACAAGCAACCTTCCGGTTACAAGACGAACTGCCAACTCTTTGAGCCACGATCGCCTCAGTTTCTCCTTCCACCTGTCTCCTCCTCTACCCCTCAAATCTGTCTCACAGTTTCCTGCAATCCAATCATTTTATCCCAACTGGGAATTTAAGAAACCCGAGCAGGTTTGGTGTACATTGTACAGAAGGAAGATAAACTTTTATATGACAGAAAAAAGTGGCGAGTATTGAGGAAGCAATAGTGAAGCAACATGCTGTGTAAGAGAGAGAAGCCAGGTGGATGATGGTGGGAATGAAAAGTCAGGGAGCAGAGGAGTCAGGCAAGCTGGCAGGCAGCTGTAGCGCTCAGGCGGATTATGTTTCTGTGGCTACCATAATGGAGGAGACAGCAGGAAGTCATGGTTTTATATTTACACTACCCTACTACATCACCCTGCCCTCAAATACACAGAAACTGGCACACACACCCATGTTACTAATATTCCACTCTGTGGAACAGTGTCAGAGCACAGGGTCAGAAATCACCTAATACACATGAAATCCACTGGTAAATTCCAATCCTGTCACCAAACAAGAACATCAACAATGATGCAAAATCCCAAACCGGATTTAATGTTTGTTTTTACATCTAAAGAAAGGGACTGGAAGCAGCTAGTCTCCTTTGGTTGGAGGAAAACAAGAAACAGCCAGTCACAGCAATATCCATATATCAGCCAAGTGACATGTTTTGTTGTCAAATTCCATAGATCCCAGATGTTAAAATGCCTGACTTCAAAACAAAACTAAGCATGTACTCTGGTCCCAGAACTGTTTTGGTCTCTATAGCTAATTGACAGCTGTTCTGGGGGGAGTTATTGTAGAAATGAACCCAATGAAATAAAGCTTAAAGTTAGGCACTATTAGGGGTGTAGCACTAATTCAAGTAACTGAACTCAACCTCTTGAGCACCGTGACCAATGACCAACGTCTGGCTAGGATGCAATCGTGGCAGGTAGAAGCAGGATTTGGTGCAGGCCAACTTTTCCTAATTTTTTTCACACACTTGATCTTCAGAGCCCAACATGTCAGGGCTATGCAGCACTAGGGACCTCAATCAGGAGCAACCACCAACTAAGACGGTCGTTTATACCCTGCTGCTGATGAGCCACTCCTAGCGCATAACATGTAGGGCTGAACGATATATCGCATTTGCGATAATATCGCGACATGATCAAGTGCAATTTTCTAACCGCAAAGGCTGCGATTATACTCTGGACATGTCCAAATTCATGGGCTGCATCCTCCTGAGGCCGCATTTGTAGACCGATTACGTCACAGCGACGCGCCGAAGGCTGTCCAAATTACTACCATATCCCAGAATTCATAGCGCGGCCCAGCCAAACTCCAGTTTCCAGCAATGGCGGCCGCTACTAAGTTTTAAAATTACTCATACTAATCTTTCTGGGTCACAAAATAAACTTTTAACATATTTTCAGGCGAGAAAGTAGTTGTGTAAACATCAAATATCTGCTCGGTTTATCAAGATATCCCATATTTGCAAAAGTGCTTCGACGTTTTCAGAGGCGTCTGCTACCCACCAGCTCGACAGCTAGCCGGGAGCTCGAGGGTTACTGATGCGGCCGAGAACGGCACAACTCCCGGCACATCATTTTCAGATCACCGCGGAGTTTCGCTGCTCGGGTTAAACGTAATATATAAGTCACTTAGACAACCTAAAAATGTTATTGTTGGGCTTTTTTCAGTGTTTTGTTTGTTCGTGAGTAAATCGGTTTGGCTGAGATTAAAGTTATTAGATTAGATAAAATAAAACTTTATTAATCCCCCGGGTGGGTTCCTCCTTGGTTTTCACACAGCTGACTAAACGTCAAACAGAAAACTTATTAAACAGAAATATGAGACAGTCGAGAATTTACACCAGTGTCTGGTTATATTTTAGATAGCAAGAAGCAGACGGCCGAGTTTAATAAACTCCACCGAGACAGCGGTGACGCTAATCAGAACCGTCCAATTTCACGCCTTTAAATTTTAAAGGCGTGTTTGTGTGTGTGTTTATACAATTGCTATTATGTTTGCACTTTATGTGTAATGTTACTGACTGCAGAGATCAGTAAGATGTGTGTATTTTTTATTTATTAGTTTTATTTATTTAATATTATTTTTTAATTGAATGACTGTCTAGTAGTTCACAGATGTCGAAAAACTGAGTGTGGTAAAGCCACTGATTTTTTTTTATGTATATTTCTGCAATCTGCACATTGTACTGACTTTCATTTTAATGTTTACACCAGGGTTCCTTGTCAGCACTTTATGCTCAGATGTTTGTAAGCTAAAAATAAACTATTGTGTATGTTCAAATATACTGTTGTGATTGAAGAAGTTAAATAAAAATGTCAGTCATCAATTCATGCATCACCTCATGTCATCATAACAGAGGTCTGTCTTCCAGGAAAGAACAGTTTAAAATTAATGTAATATAGTATTGGCCATACTATATGATGTATTGCTTGTCTTTGTTTAATAATACAGAAGACAAAGACCTTTAAAAATAATCGCATATCGCATCGCAATCGCAATATTGGGGCAAAAAAATCGCAATTAGATTATTTTCCATAATCGTTCAGCCCTAATAACATGACGAACATATTCAACATTTCCTAACATGAGATTAATCCATATAATAATTTTACACATTATAAGCTACAACAAAAACTGTCACCAATATCACACACACAAATACTGCATTTTCATAATGACATAACCCTAAAATCACCAGAGCCTGAAAACTAAAATATACATTACTGAAAAATTGTTGCTTGGACTGAATTAAAAGTGATTTAATGGTTTTTTTTTAGTTGCTACTATAGGGAGACTTAAATAAATACCCCACAGATACACTTTTATTAACAATTCTTTACAAAAGAGTGTAAAAACTTTCCAAATGCCTTAACTATTCATTTAAAGTGAGGTAAAGAGTGGGTTAATAGCAATCCTACCAGGGTTCAGATTGTCTGCTAAAGTCCAGCTGTCTGTGAGAAAATCTGACTTGAGCTGCATCCAATCCATTCAGTCCCCCAGTATGAACATAGAAGGAGAGTGCAAATTTAGGCTCATTTGAGAGTATCTGTTAACTGTTAGCCTACCACCTTCATGTGTGTACCTCAGTGTTTACGGTTGAGTGTCTCCTATTCCCGGCTCAGACAGGCAGATAGAGCAGATGGGAAGTGAGTGTGACAGAAATGTATTTTCTTTTCAAAAGCTGGTTGGAGAGGCTGCAGAGCACCTCTCTTATTCTCCCTCTTCACTGCCTTCTCCTAAGCCTGTGATTGGCATATCCTCATATGTGGATCCTGTTCTTCCTGTGACTTGCTCCTTTGTACAACTAGCCAATGTCAAACAACAAATCCATCCCAATCCCAATGTGGAAGACGAGGAGAGAGGGAACCACAGCAAAGGGGAAGAATATGCAGATGCTTGGTCATAGAGGCTGACACAGTCCTGCAAAGAAATAAATTGGTTTTTCATGTTCTTAAAGTGATATTAAATATGTATTTAAGTCAACATTGGCTTTTTTTTTGGTGGTCTTGATCCATAAATGTACTTGTCTAGGTTTCAGGAGGCAGCAGACAGTGGAGGTAGGGCAAGACGAAGGAACAGTCTATCTTTTTTTGTTAGTACCTGTTTGAAGTATATCAGAAGGAGCTTTTCAAGGTCTGGAAATTCATTACTGGACAGGAGCTTTGAAAGAGGTCTGTTGGATGTGTATGGCTTGCTGTGTATTTGTGCGTATGTGTGTGCGTGCGTGTGTATATATACGTGTGAGTGAGCGCAAACCTGCAGCCCATTGTATTCAGAGTGGAATTGCTAAGCAGTTGCCCGAGGCCATGAGAAGGCAGCTACGACCAGGTATGGCTAGCCATTACTGCAGGGCATCAGAGTCTGTGAGACTCTCTGGAGAAAAGATCATACAGACCATACACATCCATATAGATAGTGTGTGTCTATCTGGGTGTGTGGATGCTTTTGTGCGACAAAGACAGGTAAAAAAAAAATCACTGAAATCATAAAACTTATACAGTATCTGTATCACATCAGCCTTGATTGTGATCTAATTGAAATTAGCTGTTTGATTTGGATTAGGCAAACCATATGTGAATATATACGTGTGTGTGTAGGACTTCAATAGTGAGAAAAGGAATCAAACTGTACATCTGTGTACAAATCAATACATAATGAAAACCCTGCCAGGAGATCCTGATCACAGGCAAAAGGCTGAGGGTATGACTTTAACATGGAGCTGTATACAGAAGTTTACACTGATGCAAAACAATAAACTTCTGCTTATTGTTTTACTTCTCAGCTTTTTTCATTCTTGCATTGGAAGAGGAAATTCTTGGTTAAACAGACAGACTCTGAGACAGGTGTCCCAGCCACTAGAGGCCTTAGATCAGGTCTTGCATCAATCATCTAGACTGGCCTGGGAGAAAAAACTAACTATTCCTAGTGGCTTAAATACTAATGCTGCATTATACAGAGCACGGTACAGCCTTCAGATACTAACTGCAGTGTAAAATAAAGTGCAAGACAACAAGACGATGGTATTTCACCCAAGTTTTGGGTATGCAATTTAAAGTAAATATTACCTATAGAACATTTTGGATTCACACATAGGTGAATGTGATATGTATGATAAGCACACACATGCAAAACAATTTGAGGGGTGTAGGAGGGGCTGGGGTGTCGTACCATGATGCCCATCTATCTTTCTGACATCTCCTAACCCAATCCCACTGGGGCTAACTGAATTCAATCCTCAACATTAGATAAGCACATACCCCCTCCCCTCTACACATGCGTGTAAGTGTGTGCGTGCATGTGTGTGTCTGAACATATCACACGCATAGCAGCAGGCCTAGATTGTTTCTACAGTGGAGTGTTAGTGTGCAGGTCACATAGCGAGAGGGGGAATGAGGCAGAAATCAAGAGAAAAATGCCAACAGGCCCAGAAGACAAAAAGAGACCCTGGCAGAGACAGAGGGGGAGAGAGAGAGAGGCTTGACGTTGCCTTTCCGGTGGGAGTCCATCCTCTGTTTCCCCTCTCACGCTTTCTCTCTTCCCTCCTCTCGCTCTCTCATACCCACTGCCCTGTACCCCCACCCACCCCAGCCCCCTCTTGGCTGCTCTCTGCTGATTGTTTGGGTGCTTCTTGGTGCCTATCAGGCCCATCGCTCTATGTTTCCATCAAACACAGCATTTATCTTATCATTGCCTTGACAACTGCCTATTAGTCCAAAAGAGTCTGCGGGCTCTGTGTTCCCATGGCGATGACATGGTGACATTGCCTGGCAGCTCTGCACCGCCTGCTGAGACAGTGGACCATTTTCCTCTTCTCCTCTCACCCTCTGTCTTCCTCTTTGCCCATCCTTTTGCCTCCTTTTTTTCTCCTCCCCTGCTCCTCCTTTGGCAGCAGCCCCCCCAACCTGGTCCCTTGGGCTTCCAACTCTTTGAGTCTGTGTGCACGGATGCATGTGCGTGTGAAAACATGCATGTGCATGGACAACAGATGGGGAATTCAGCAGCATGAAAGTGGGCTAAAACCTCAACATAATAATAATAACAGATAAAACAGTAACCAAAATCTTCCTTTTACTTTAGTGTGAACAAGTACAAAAATGTTAATCTTTTAATGAAAAATGATAAATAGACAATTTCAGCAATATTTCTCAGGTTTATTTTCATAAATAAAAGGAGCAGTGTTTAACACCCTTTCTCCAGTTTTGTATGATAAGCCTTGGGGGTGTTTTTGTCAGTAAGAAAGCTGCAAAACTGCTTCTAATTAAGACCTTCTAATGATTTAGATTAAATTAACAGTTCAACCATTCTCATGACCTGATCTGTTGTAATGATTCTTGTCGATTGTTGTAATGAACAATGCTTCCTTGTGCAAAATACTGTAAAAAGTCCCAAAATTATGTCTGCCTCGTCTACAGTTTTCTCTTGTTCTAAAGCCATCCAGTGGATTGTTCTGGGCTGAGAGACTTTGAGACATTGGCCAGAATTCACACAACTTTTAACCATAAAGAACATTCGGCACTCACAATGATGTTAAAAACAAAGAGAGGTCTAAGTTTGCAGGCACGCAGTGACCATGCTTCCAGTTTTGACGAGCAAAATGGCCTTACAACTGCACGACCGTGTCCCGCAGTGCGTGCTATTCATGATGCTTATCATCTCTGTGGTATAATGTGTTCTTGTGTACTTAATAAGAAACACAAGTTCAACTCATAACAACCATGTTTGTCTGAACTGAAGACATGCAGAGTCAAAGTTAGCAGGAGGGGAAAAAGGGGAAAAAAGGAAAATAGATTTCTGTTTAAAAAAAAATACCAAAGACAGAAACAATGCTAATTAGATGCTAACCTAGCGAGTATTTTCCTGTTGAGCACAGAAACAAACAACTAATCAAAAGTGGTACCAGAAATGACTGGAACATATTTTGTCCTAACTAATTACTGTCTCCTTACTGTCTTCCTCTAGTCCGGTAACTGAGCTCCTAGGAGTGTTATTACGAGCAGTTCGGTTTATTGGGTTAACAGACTGAGTTAATGTGTTTTGCCATTTCCGCACACTCACCCGTTTCGTATGTTAAGCAGTAACACAGACACGTTTAGAATTTTATCCTGTGATCTGGCTTGTACTTTGCAAAAAAAGGAGAGATGAAGACACATGGTAGAGACAATACTACAATTATACTTCTTATCAGCATGTTATCCTGTGCTTGGCGATTCAGTGCATTAGCTGTGATCTGTGCTCTGTCTCTGTCCTCTCTCTTTCTGGATCTGGATGAGAGAGGAAGGGGTCTCCTGTGGCAGCTCACAGGGGCCCAGCTCTAATAATAGAGTGTAAATCTCAGTCATTACTTCTCTGACAGGACACTGTGTCATCATTGTCTGGCTCGCAACTCCACTCGAGTAGAGAGGGTTCAAGTTAGCGACTGTTTTCATTTCGAGTAGCCCCAGCTCGCTTGTAGTGTGGCAAATGGCAGAGGGCGAAGGGAATTATGAGCGAAGCACAGTCGGTACTAGATGTTTGATTCAAACGGCAACAGATTTTATGATCTTATATTGAACTTTGAATTGCTGCCTATCGATCCAGACAACTACCATGAGACAAAACGAAAAAGAAAAAAGTTTGCAATAATGAAAGATTTTCTTAGATTCAAACGTCACGTGCGGTTATCCCATCAAAACTGCAAAGCAGTGCTAGCACAGCAGCAGTTTATAAGGCCGGTTTCCATTAAAACAGCACACCAGTGGGACTGACATTCCACAGCCTGTTAAACAGGAAATCATCATTGGTCTCAGTAACAACGGACCATAAAATCACATTTCAGCATCCATTGATTTTTATTTCATAGTAAATGGCAGGTAACAAACCGTGGGGCCGCTGAGCGGTGCAGTGTAAATGTGCCTCTGATAAACAGTTACAGAAGTTCATCCACTCTGCTGAACTGCGGCTTGGTGGCAGAAAAATCAACACTAATCTGATGAGAGGTAGCAAAACAAATTCTACTGTTGTGCTCTCAACACAGATCTCAAGGAGGAGTGGGGCAGAGGAAAAATCAAGGCAAAGGAGTGTGTGTGTGTGTGTGTGTGGGGGGGGGGGGGGTGTAGAGGAGACACACATGGGAAGAAAGAAACAGGTGAAGAAGACAAAGGAAGGAGAAGAGCTAAAAATGGGAGGCAGTGAAAATTACATAAACTAAAGGAATGGGAAGAGTAAGAAAGGAGGAGGAGAGATTAGGTTTGGAGAAAGGACATAAGGGATGCAGGGGAAGATATATGGAAGAAAAAAGGAAATGGGATTGAACAATGAAACCAAATTAGATTATTCTCTCTGAATGGATTGTTTTGCTTTTTGTCTTGAACTTTAAATGGTTCCACTGCTTAAAAAGACCATACCATTACATTTTCATGTACTAACTCAGCAACGATAAAATCAAGTCTAATGCCTTAAGTAATGACCGTTTTTAAAAAACATACCATTGAAATTCACTATAGTATGAAAATGAGTTTGCATACTCTACACTTTAAAAATTGACATTAGCTTTTAGTATTGTGGCCTTTGAGATCTACGCATATTCACATTATTCAGTGTTTAACTGCTGTTTTTCAGATTTGACTGACCCTTCAAAAGACCTCTCATCTATTCGAAAATCTGTGATCAAGATAAAACTCTAACAGATGAAAGTGTAAAATAAATTCACTCTGATGGATTACCCACTTTAGGTAGACTTTAAGCTCTTGAAAGTTGATGTTTATATTCACCCAGCATGAACTAGCATGAAAATGGAAGAGTGTGCTAAGTGCTGCAGTAATCCATTCTCACTTCCAGCCTCTCATATGGTTACGCTTGGTTAGGACTCATTAGTCTCACATTTTAACACACTAAACTCGTATACAGTGTCATATTTTAATGTGCTATGTGACAGACTTCAAAAGGTTCTTCATAGTAGATAGATGCCAAGGTATTGTAGCCAAATGTGCTCTCGTGGTGTAGTCTCTGTCGCAGGGTGCAACAGAGTGGCAGGAAACCGAGACAAGTGCTGCGAATGGAGCGGTGGTTAGCCTTGTGAAAAGAGTGTACAATAAACCATGAAATCATGCCCCAGTTACACTGGCCTAGAGACTAGTTGGCAACCACCTGCCAACCACCAGGACAAGGGAAAAATGTGTATTCCCTGGTTGGTGTTTTCAGGAAGTGCTGGCTGTCACTAGGTGAAAGAGGGTAGTGCTATCTTGTGATTCCTTTGGTGTCTAGCAGAATGCTAAAGTAGCCTGTAGTTTGTATGTAAGATGGAGACTTATCTGCAAACACTTTCTAACTACTGACTGAGCGGTAGTGAAACTTGAAAAATTGTGACACAAACTGGAAATGGAGAAGATTTTTCTTCAAAATAAAGGTTGTAATATTTTTCAAAATAAATGCCATATTTACATTGAGGGTAATTGGTCTAAGTTTTAGGTTTGTGTCGCACTTTCATGACTTCACGTTTTCACGTAGTTGGCAAGTTTTTGCAGATAAGTTGGAGCCTTCCATACAAACTAGAGGCAGCAGCAGCAACTGGTGTAGGACCATATACTTTTTGTGGCCGGTTTCACCTTGCAGAATAAGCTCTAGCAACACTAAATTGTGTAAAACCCCATGTGTTAAAATACATAAAATGCTGACCATGTGTCAGAATGTCAAGAGTTGGGAGAGTGTGCGAGAATATCTTGTTTTGTGTGTTGCAGTGTATGAATGCTGTAAGTAATGGGTTAAAAAAAATGAAGAAAACCCTTCCTAGCATGTTCTTTTATCCCCATGTCTCCCTTTCCTCCTCTTATGTTGTTTCTTTTAGCCTCTTTTGTCTCTGTGCTCTTTTTGGGGAAAAATGCCAGATCAACAGAAACGTCACATCCAGGATAGGGGGCTTACTTTTGTATCTTCTAATTGAAGTGCCTTCCTGCCTTAGTGTCTGACGGCTGCTTTTGACAAGTGATGTGTTTTTTGAAAGTGAATCAGCTTTCTTCAGCTCTGAGTGCTATAGACAGCAGAGATCAGTGAGGGTCAAGCTGAATGTTGGTCTCTATACTGAATTTCTACTGCCTCCCGCCATTACAAGACTTGTCATTCATTTTATCATTAATCCTGCCTCCTTCTTTCAGCGGATACATTCTGCTCATGAGTCTTTCCCCCTACAGCACTTCATATTTGTTTAAAGATATTTTCAAATAACTAATGAACCAAAGGACCAAAGTGTCATGTCAAAGGAGCTGTTTGTGGTGGCTAGACCCCCCAAAATGCTATCATAAGACTCAAGTCTCCGCAACTCTTTTGATGTTTACTGATTTGGTTTGACCTCACAGATGTTGTTGTTCTTCAGTGTCACAGTTTGTCGTTATACATTGAATAAACCTCCGGTACGCAACCAGCTCTGTACCAAACTGTAGATACAAAAAATGAGTTACTAAAAACCCCAGAGCTATAGGGGAAAGGAATACTGGACCTATGTTTATTGGGTGGATTGGATGGTGGAAAATGAAGGCTGAACCAACATCACAGACATTACCGTGACACTTGGATGTCCTCATTAAGAGTTTCTAGCAGGAGAAAATTTGTGTTTAAGAATTGCTTACAAAAAAGTTTCTGGATAAAAAAAAACAAGAAGAAAAAAAACTTCACCTCAGTGACATTGCAAAGTTGCAACCTCATGCATTTGAGTGCACCCTTAATCCTACTGAACTAGTTGAATTCTAATACAAACAACAGCATTCCTGAGTTATGATGCTGACATCGCAGACAGACAGGCGACAATTCTAGGAGCCCAATATGCTAAATTCACTAGGCGCAGACAAAATGAAATTTAGATGTACAAAACTGTACGCAGGTTAAAAGTGCTCCTTGTTTTGTTTTTTGTTTTTTTATTTAAATAAAAACAGGCTCTGGTAATACTAGTCTGCGTACACGGAGAAGATGTTGCGTGGACATCTGTTCAAAACCAGGTACTAATCATTTTTTATTTAGTCTCCCTTTTTGAGCAGGAAAAAAAAAAAAAAAAACTTTAATGTAAAAAAAATAAATTCTTTTAGTTCTTCTTCACACAACTGAAAAAATAGACAATGTTTTTTGCAGATAGGAAAAGGCAAGCAACAAGCCAGCAGTACTTTCCACTGATCCTGATCAGCTGATCCACAGCAACATGTATCCCTAATTCTGTAATAATGATATAATGGGAAAATACACGTGTCTAACTTTTTAGGCACATATTGGATAATTTCTCATAATTTAAAAATACCACAGTACCATGGCGAAATGACAATAAGTCATAAGTCCATTTTATGTCAAATATTCAGCATTTTTTCACTGCACGTCTTGTGGTTGTGGCGGTGCAGGACAGAGCTCATCCATACCCTGCAGCTTCTGTATGCATAATCCCATCTTTGCCTGGACTGTTTGGCATTGCTCCGTCAACAGTCAGAGCGAACTTTCAATTATATCTTTGACCAACACACACAGTCAGTCCCCCTCACTGGAAGTCAGCCATGTCCACATGGACTGGAAATATGGTAGGAATCAAGTCTTTTTTTGTCTGGACATTTTCCTAAATTTGACTCCCTTTGCTTCTCCTTGGCGTCTTCCCACTTTCCCACTCCAGGTCTGTGTATGTGATATTATGAAGAACAGATTTTCCCGAAAGGAAATGAAAGGGTTTGTTAGAAAGAGAGAGAGAGAGAGAGAGAGAGAGAGAGAGAGAGAGAGATCAGAGGGCCTGTGTTGAGGCTGACAACAGACTAGTTTCTTTGCACCAACAACCCACCCACCCAGCAGCCAGCCAGCCTTCACAGGGCTGTATAAATCCACATGCAGGTCACATTACTGCTCTCCTTCATCAATGTTTACTGGCATGTTAAAGATTGTAATAACATTGGTCAGGGCAGAGATTTTTAATTTAGATGGGTTTTTTTTAAGAGTTTGTACGCCAGCTGTGGCAAGGAGCGAAGTAGACAGAAGGAGACAGATTCTGGCAGCAGGGAGAGAGGTGTAACCGCATTTGGATAGAGATGAGAACGAGGCCTGCAAGGTCACGCTCTATAAACACTCTTCAAATCAGGATGCTAGACTTTTGTTATACATACTAGGTTCAGTCAACAATTTGTGCATGTCTTCGTGTTTTCGGTGGTCATTTGAGGTAAAACAATAAAAGCAGCTTGAGTCATGGCAGTAAACATTCAGCTACAGCAAGAAAATAACCCACAAAAACAAATAAGCAGAGGCCAATCAGTAATTCCCCTCATTACAGCTGCCATGCCTCTCTCTCTCCTTCCCTTTCTCTCCTGGTTTAACTTTCGTGTTAATGCTTCAAGCTGAAACGCAGTTTATCAGTGTATTTTCTTTGGGTAGCGGGCCATAACTCTGCTCAACTTAGATATATTGGAATTTGATCAAATACTTGAAAGGTGGCATACGTACTCTGTGCTTATTTAAACTGTAAGGTTGAATACACAAATCAGACTGTGTGCTGTGATGAGATGAGGCGCGCGCACACACACACGCACACACACTTGCACATTCCCCTCTGCCCTATAGATCGTTGCTTTGGCTGAAGCTTGAAGAGCCTTGCCTTGTTCAAGGTTTTACACCCACTGTTCTGTTCCACTGAGCTGTGTAACCATAACAGTTTAATGACATGCTATTACATGGCTATCACACTTACGGCATCATGTTAACACCCTAACCACTGCCTCGGTCCCACACAGACAGTAGGTTAAATCAGATTTAGACCCCAATCTTACTCGTTTGGCCCATTGTTTGGTACTTTCTATAGCCCTGGCTTCTTTTTCCAACCCCCATTTCCTTTTTTCATTGTCTTTCATTTTTTCTGATTATTGGTTTGTCAACTAATAATGTACCCAAGAATGCCCTGTTAGGTGTCTTTATATTCTAAACTACTGCATAATAACTCCATGGAGAATTATGCACCGTTAATGCTACAGCATCAAAACAGAATGTGAAATACATTTAGGTGATAACCATGTTAATGCAGCGTATTTATTTGTATTGCAGCATTTGTACCTTGTGCTATTGTTACTTTTATATAAGTAACTGAATAAGTAACTGAATAGATCTTTCACCACTGCCTCTTCGTCAAACTTGGCTTATCCCGCCTTTTTGATTCATCATCAAAATAGCAAAATACAAAGAAAGAAAGAAAGAAAAAATAGCTTGTGTAGTCTGGCACACACAACAAACAAAGCTGGTCTGACTTGTTTATTTTGATGTATTAAACCTGACCCACAGAATTGGCCACAATGGCCAAATGCCTACCCTTGAAGCAGAGCTAATCACTTGTGATTTATTTCATACTTCCATTTGATTTGGGGCTGTTTTGGGGTAATCAGACTCTGACATTGGGCCCTGTGCTGTGGCTGAGCTGTTTACATAGCTTTGCTGGAGACTTGTTGACAGTGAGGAGGGGTGAAACGATGAGCCGAGCTGCTTTCAAGGTCTGGACAGTATCTGGATATGAGCTGGTTCGCTAAGGGGAAGGACAGGTCAATGAGGGCAAAGAATCAGGGTCAAAACATGCAGGACAAAGGACAGGAAAATGAGGAAACCAGAGTGAAGTGGAATATTTTCTAAAGTAAAAATCCACAGAATAACTTTGGCATGGTTTAAAACAGCTGTAGAGAGTGCTTTGTTTCTTTTCCCAGTTTCTGGTTTGGTGGTACCCTGTTAGTCTCCCCATTGTTAAGGATATTGTTCAAGTTATGTGGATGCTAGTGGGCCTACAGATAAATCTAAGCTTCCCTTACAACAAGAAAATCATACATCTGTGGGGGTCAGTTTTCGCCGAACCCTTCTATTCTTGCCACTCTGCAGCCATCTTAGCAATGCCTCTGGACATTTATTTGGGCAGTTACTTTTGAAAGGTCTGCTTAAATGATTAGGGAGAGAGCTAAAACTGTAATTTGTTAAGTTACTGGGATATACAGTGGGGCAAAAAAGTATTTAGTCAGCCACCGATTGTGCAAGTTCCCCCACCTAAAATGATGACAGAGGTCAGTAATTTGCACCAGAGGTACACTTCAACTGTGAGAGACAGAATGTGAAAAAAACAATCCATGAATTCACATGGTAGGATTTGTAAAGAATTTATTCGTAAATCAGGGTGGAAAATAAGTATTTGGTCAATAACAAAAATACAACTCAATACTTTGTAACATAACCTTTGTTGGCAATAACAGAGGTCAAACGTTTACTATAGGTCTTTACCAGGTTTGCACACACAGTAGCTGGTATTTTGGCCCATTCCTCCATGCAGATCTTCTCGAGAGCAGTGATGTTTTGGGGCTGTCGCCGAGCAACACGGACTTTCAACTCCCGCCACAGATTTTCTATGGGGTTGAGGTCTGGAGACTGGCTAGGCCACTCCAGGACTTTCAAATGCTTCTTACGGAGCCACTCCTTTGTTGCCCGGGCGGTGTGTTTTGGATCATTGTCATGTTGGAAGACCCAGCCTCGTTTCATCTTCAAAGTTCTCACTGATGGAAGGAGGTTTTGGCTCAAAATCTCACGATACATGGCCCCATTCATTCTGTCCTTAACACGGATCAGTCGTCCTGTCCCCTTGGCAGAAAAACAGCCCCATAGCATGATGTTTCCACCCCCATGCTTCACAGTAGGTATGGTGTTCTTGGGATGCAACTCAGTATTCTTCTTCCTCCAAACACGACGAGTTGAGTTTATACCACAAAGTTCTACTTTGGTTTCATCTGACCACATGACATTCTCCCAATCCTCTGCTGTATCATCCATGTGCTCTCTGGCAAACTTCAGACGGGCCTGGACATGCACTGGCTTCAGCAGCGGAACACGTCTGGCACTGCGGGATTTGATTCCCTGCCGTTGTAGTGTGTTACTGATGGTGACCTTTGTTACTTTGGTCCCAGCTCTCTGCAGGTCATTCACCAGGTCCCCCCGTGTGGTTCTGGGATCTTTGCTCACCGTTCTCATGATCATTTTGACCCCACGGGATGAGATCTTGCGTGGAGCCCCAGATCGAGGGAGATTATCAGTGGTCTTGTATGTCTTCCATTTTCTGATGATTGCTCCCACAGTTGATTTTTTCACACCAAGCTGCTTGCCTATTGTAGATTCACTCTTCCCAGTCTGGTGCAGGTCTACAATACTTTTCCTGGTGTCCTTCGAAAGCTCTTTGGTCTTGGCCATGGCGGAGTTTGGAGTCTGACTGTTTGAGGCTGTGGACAGGTGTCTTTTATACAGATGATGAGTTCAAACAGGTGCCATTCATACAGGTAACGAGTGGGGGACAGAAAAGCTTCTTACAGAAGACGTTACAGGTCTGTGAGAGCCAGAGATTTTCCTTGTTTGAGGTGACCAAATACTTATTTTCCACCCTGATTTACAAATAAATTCTTTACAAATCCTACCATGTGAATTCATGGATTTTTTTTTCACATTCTGTCTCTCACCGTTGAAGTGTACCTCTGGTGCAAATTACTGACCTCTGTCATCATTTTAAGTGGGGGAACTTGCACAATCGGTGGCTGACTAAATACTTTTTTGCCCCACTGTAACAGCTGCATGTCTGCAATTATGAGCCAAAATAAATAAATAAATAAAGGTCTAATGTTTATGCCCAGAATTTTTCTTGAAAAAGCTTTTCTGCACTGCAAGTTGCGCAAAGTTAAACAACATTATGGCTTCATTAACAACTGAAAAAATACTATGCTGAATAACTTCATGAACACAGTAAGCAAAGAGAGACTGTAAATGCACTTAAATGCATATTTCCTGCGCTAACAAGTAGATGGCTGTCACCGCACAATTTCTCTTTTGACTGTTGGCTGGCTTTTAATTTGGAGGGGCATGAAAACCTTCATCCTCACTGTTGTGTAAGTCTCCCGAACATTCACTTTGAATGACTTGTTTCGTAACACACCACTAAATACAACAACAAATAAACCAAACTAAAACCTCATTGTCCAAGACTGGCCTACGTGTAATGGTCACTATAAGTGTCTTATATGGTGAATGACAAAAAATGGGCTACAAGCGTGCATGAAGCTGCTGGTCCACCTAATAAGCAGTGAAGTCTGTCTCTGTCCTTTACAAAGTGCATGCTGTTCACAAAGCTTAGATTATAACTCAATACCTGATTAGAGTCGGTTAGTAGAGTCTGATTAAAGAAACTAGTTTAATTAATATTCAAAGTTCAACACTCCAAACCTGAATGTGATGTTAACAGCAGTCAGTTTTTCACTGTTAATGGCCCCAAAAATTCAGAATGATGGCCTTTTCCTACTTTCAAATCTTCTTAAAGCAAAAATCGCTCACTTGTCAAGATTTACATTAGCCTTACTTTAGGGTCTCCCTTTTCATATCGTCCCATAAGTAGTTATCAAGCCACTGACTGCAGCAGGATCTCAAGCGAGCTGAATGTCAACGCCAAAGTAAACTAAGTAGCGAGAAGATCTGAACTCCCACTGGCTGCACGGGACTGGAGAAAACTATAAAACTAAGCAGAAATAAATGTTTCACTCTCCCTAATTTTACTCGTAGGATTTTTTCCTCTCTCTTTTTTTTTTGGCAGTGTCCCCACCTTCTAGAAAACGATTTGATGCTAAATGCACAACTGTAACAAGTTCCAAAAAGTTAAATTCCCAAGACAGAACACATAGTTGGAGCTGTCACACAGGCATTTTTTTCCTCAATAGTAAAAGACCCCAGCAGGAAAAGTCAGCAGCCCCCTCTGCACCTGCTTTAGCAAAAGGCCCCAGGTCACTGACTGGAAAAGAAAAGAGGGAAAGAGAGAGACAAAAAGACATGTTTGTGAACTTTCCACTGTGAGCGAGTGGAATATTGAACATTTCACATTGAGTTGCATCAAAAACCTGAAAAGTTTTGGAGAGGCTAATCAATTTACCAAAAGGTTTTTATTTGACTGCAGAGCAAGAGTCAAATCTTTGAAAAGCAGAGGCTGACATCCTTGAAAAAAAGAGGCATGCGCTGAACCCACGCCTTTGTGTTCTTTAGTCTTTGTTTGTAGAAGGTTTGTACGTGGAGGAGGAGGTAGTTGGCTCCGAGTATCAACCTCAAGTAATATCACACACATGCACACACGCACGCACACACACACATTTGTTCGGTCTTTAAAAGAAATGTATAATGCTGTTAGATATTATTTTAAGTCGAGGTACTGATTTCAATGCCAAATGTCAAATCAGATGTAGATGACTGGGAGGGTTTTTTATGCTAATAAGGTAGTTAATATTCTGATGATATGTCTACATGAAGCCTGAGTGTGTTTTAATATCCCAGAGAAGGTGTGTGTGTGTGTGGCTCCCTGCACATAGAGACAGGGATGGTGCACCCAGGGGCGAACCGACGCGCTAGCTAGCCTGCGTCGGCTCGACTGGAGCGCCTCGCTGTTTTACCGCAGGAAGTAACACAAAAGAGCAGCAGGAATGTTTATGAACACCTCAGTCCCCGAGGACCTACGGGCTGACCTGATTATCGCCTGCCTGTAATTCCACAGTCGGCAAGGTGCTGCTGCTCCTGGAGGGGTTTGAAGGGTGTGTGTGTGCGTGTGTGTGTTCCATCACTGATAAGTATCATTAAACATCATTAGAGGGTTGGAAGAGTCTCGGGCTGCTTTGGTTTTGTGTGTAAGACTGTTTCTGTCAGACGCACTCTAGGAAGATCACTACCAGCACAGCCCCGAAGACGCACACAAACACATTTAAACACACACATGCTGTGAAAAGCGGGTATTTATCAGTCAAGCTTGTTTTGTTATTGCATGCATTCTTTTGACATGAGCTCTGACTGTGGCCTTTGTAAAAGAGGAAATCAAATAACAGGGCCAACAGGAGCAGAGCTACAATCCCCTCCAGCATATACAAACAGAAATAAACCTAGGCTGTCTATATCTAACAATAGGACAACAACTTTTACTTCAAGGCTATTGCGAAGTTTGAGCAGTCATTTAAGAGGTTTGTGTATATTTGTCTACTTGTGTATTCCGAGATGGCTGGCATCTTCTCATTCATTTCCCCAGACAGCTATTTGTTAAGTTATGTTTAGTATTCACTGCCAGGATGTGTCATGAGTGATTCTGTTGATCAGCTGTTGATTTGTGAGCCGTTCCAGGAATGCTGCGGTTAACTGGTTCAGCATGTTTCGAATGCGGGGAACAGCGAGGAGGACCAGGACCTGAATCAGGCCCAGTGACCTACGCTGTGTAGCGAGAGCAGCAGCCACGAAACATCTTTATCCATCATTGGACGTAACGTATCCATGTGCAGACCAACTGACACAACGCTGAGATCAGAGGAGGCCAAAGTGTAGCTGGGTGCTGCCATCTTCTGGCCGGGCGCCATCCGAGGAGAGCAAATGCATCTTGGAGAGAGTATCGTGTGCATTTTTAAATAAAACTCCATCCTAGTTTGGCTATTAGAGCTTCATAGATTTGTGCAGAATTTTCTGCAATCACTCATCAAATGTTATCAAAGGTTTTGGAGAATAATTTAAATCCTGCTTCAAACATAAAACAGTTTTGATGAGTGTGCAGACTATGCAGTTTCTTTCTGTTTGTGTAACAAAGACAGAAAAAAGGCCCAAGCCACAACAAGCAACATATAAGACTTCAAAGCATCAATAAACTGTATTTCTTTACAGCAAAAAATGCTGTATGTCCTCAGGTGTTTGTACAGTATAGAGAGCAGCTGGGAAAAAGCTCCTGGCTACCTCTCCCCGCTTCGGTTGAGCGCATCAAGTTAATGCGTGGCGACGCTTGGTGAGTTATTGCGCTGAGTACCAGGCCGCTGGTTCTGCTCAGAGGCCTGGTTTGATCTTTTATTTACACTCCTTTTTGCTCAGGATTTCAGAACAGTTTTCCCAGCTCTTTACAGTCAAACTACAAAGCAAGACCCCCGTCTATGGCAGGCATGTTGAACAAAGAAAAAGACCACTGGTTTGGCTGCTCGCTTCAAAAACAAAGCAAAAAAAAAAGAAAAAATAAAAGAGAGAAAAGCTGCATCGGTTTAACCGCTTTGGACTCCTTGTTGGTCTGGTGAATAGGTTGAGGTGAGCGTGACAGCTTAGGAGAGAAAGGTGAGCGGATGGATGGATGAAGAGACAGCTATGAACCAATACTGTAAATCCATACCGACAAACAGCCTAACAGACTTCGAGATGACACACGCTACAGACAGAAAGACAGGCGGACTATTACAGAGTGAAGGTGTAGGACAAACTATTTTGCCTGCAAGTACGGTTGCATATTCACTCAAGTGGCTGTCTGCATCAGAGAAACAGCGCCAGGACCTAAAACTATTATTCTGCCATTAGTTTTCTGCAGGTCACGATTGTGGCATAATGCAATAGCATTCATCTATTTCATTCATTTTAGTTCTTAGAGAGCGACACACAATTTAATTACCCATCCTCCTCCTTGGCTGTGGGAGCGAGAGCAAGCGCCTCGCCCCCTCCCTCCGCTCACTCACTTCTCGTAAAGGATCGAGGGTGCCGAAACAATGATGGATAGAGTCTGAAAAGTGCATTATTTCTGATGCATTTTTGATTATTTCTACCCTTTCCCTTTTTTCAGGTAATGCAATAAGCCTGATACGCTCTGAGTTCTGTCAGAGACATGGATATTGCAACAGCTCAGCCATCACTTTCTATCGGCAGGAAAGTCATTGTTTCTGAAACAAGGAGTTCTCCTCTTTTTTTTTTATAGCTCTTTTACTCTTTTTCTCCCTTTTTTCATTTTTTTCGCCTATGTGCGTCTGTCTGTCTTCGCGGCCTTTGTGATTTTGTCTGTCTGTCTCCAGCTTGGAGACATTCTCATTTGGACCGGTGCCTTAGACGCCCCAAAAGACTGCCACAACAGTTCCTCATCGAAACAATTTCAAGGACCTCTTCAAAGTGAATGAATCAATAGTGCTCATATGTGGGGTTAAAGCAGAGGTTACGCTGATGTTGTTCAACTCCAGACACTCCCTTAGCCCCAACATGCTAGCCACAGCCAGTGACCTCTTGTTTGGTTAATATAATTCATTCTGTAAATAGAGGATATCAGTCTATCCAAATATAACCCCACTTTGCCCTAACCAACAACTGAAGAAAAACAAATATATATATATATATATATTTAAAAAACACAAAGCACAGAGCGAACCTTTGGGCTAATACTCTTATGTCTAAACTTGGTTTATCCACAATCAAACAATGCAAATGTTTCTGATGTCTGAAATGTAGGTGCTTCCAGCCAGCATTGATCCACAGCCCTCAGAGCTATTCTCAGCCAAACCAATTGTGGGTGCAGTTCTCGATACACAGATTAGTTTAACAATATTTCCCTCACTACACATATTGCACTTTCTTCATTTGCGATTACATCTGGGAAAGAAAATGCCGTAGTATTCAAAGTAAGAACTTTATTCTTTATCAGTTATTTACATTGATAATTCACTTTGAATTCATAATTAGATTAATTCCCCAGTAGTTTTTCAATATTTCTGTAGGTCAGTCTCTTAACAGACAGAAATTCTGGACGATGGCTCCTGTAACAAGAAGAATAAAAAATAAACTAAAACACACAGTGATAAGAATAAACACAATGACGTCTATAATGACTTCTGAATGGCAAAAGAAGCCTTTGGCAAGACTCGCGCGAAAGGATTTAATAGGCTATACTTTTTAATAGCTGTTAATACTAAATGATGCTGCTAAATTTCACTATGATAGCACCGACCTTTAAAACTATCATCAGTGCTGTAAACATGAAAAAAAATTAATCTCTAAGAAAAGCAAAGCGTAGGTGTAACGGCAATATTAATAACATCGGAATTCCTATAAACTGCTTCAGTTTTATGGTCCTGGTACTGTGTGTGATTGCTCACTGTCACACTGATATGACTTACTGGGAACTATGACTATTTCTGATGTTGTTAGCAACACTGCTTTTCCTGCTATGACAAGTCATGCTTGCTGTCAAAAAGGATTGCTGTCATCTATAAATATACTAAACAGGCTTTAGTCTTTGTTATTCAAAGATAATACTAAAAACTAAAAACAGGCACAAAAGGAAACTTTATGCTAATCTGAATTTACAATAGAATTACAGTATAAATCTATAGTTGGTATGTATGGGTGACAGGGTGGTACTGTGGTTAACACTATCACCGCACAGCAGGCAGGCTCTTTGTTCGAACCACACTGTGTGGAGTTTGTACTGTGGTAGGAAGCCGGTACAGGCACAGGGAGAACATGCAAAAGACACAGATGTGACGTAGATACATTGCTCGAGTGTGCAGAATAACATGCTGTATGAGTGCAGCTTAAAGCGTTTTGGTCAGTCTTAAAAAATAAGCTTTAAATATGACACGTTTGTAGTACAGATTAAGCTTTCCTGCAGTCTTTAATGGCATCCTGGAAATCACCTGATGTCTGCTCTGATCCATATTTGTACAACTTCCACTTTTGTCTCTTAACAATAAAATGTTACCTAGCAATGCTAAAATAATGAAAATTGCATGTCTTTCCCATAGAGATCTTTTTCTGATTAAAAGTGATTAAAGATTTATTTTGTCAGGATTTTGTTGAATTAGCATTAATTTTAACAGATGAAACAACACATTACATCAAAATTACGTTACGTTCCTAAAGGGTAAAACGAATCACATCACAATGATCACATATAAAGCACTGACATATAATACTTGTTTCTTCCTGATGTGTGACATCTGTTCTGTATGTCTTCACTGCGCAGGTTCGGCATTGGACCTGAAGCTCACCACAGAACCAATATTTGGCACAGCTGTGTTTCTCTCACACTGTGAGAGTATATCCTGTACCTTCCTAACCTTCTCCTCACTTGCAGTGTTGCACACCACTTTTCTTTGATTCAGCCAACAGCTCTACACATACAGAGCTGCACCGCACCACTGGGTCACGAGTACAGGTGAAGCAGTCCAGGTGAGCTTGGCAAGGGAAAGCAGAAGGCTGTCTTTAGGACGTGAGACTCAGATGTGCTCTGAAGCCTCATCTTGGCATCCCACTTCACACGAAAACACAATGTAATCAGGTAAGGCAATAATATACACTCTACCCAGCATTGGCTGGGCTCCATGGTGTATTTTATTGGCTGCAGTCCTTTTTTTTGTAATATACAGTGAAAAGGGATGATTACTCATTGTTTAATTAGTGCATGTGAAGCATAATCATTCAGGGTAAGACCCAAGTGTGCAGAATGCAAATTGATTTTCTGATGAATTAATGAAAGTATAATATAGCTTTATTGTGTTGTGTTAGTTGAGTCCCTCCAAAACAGCCTATCAGCTGGTGCCCTTTTACTGAAGAATGGCATAATGGCATTATCTTCCTGGCCCATCAGGTGATCTCAATACACAAAGCTCAAGTCATTTGCTCCATTATACAAAAGTTGCTGAAATACCAGCTGGTAATAAGGTTAGTCCATCATCTGTTTCTAAATTAAAGGGTCAGAGCACAAGTCAGTCACAGAACTTAACTTTCTTGCTACAAGATACAATACACGAGCCATATGAACACTTCTATTCACCAGCAACCAGAGTCCTCAGGATTTTCTGCTGTCTCACACACATTCAACAGGCCCACGGTCTCCTGACACAGCCTCTCCAGTGACATTTCGTCAGAGGGTGAGCGAGGCATCCCGACCGTGTTGATGTGATTGGCTTTGTGCTTTCCTGTCGCAGAGGCCGGGGAAGATTGATCATGGGGGTGTATGGTTTTTGTGTGTGTTTGTTTGTGTGAGAGTGTGTAGGAAGTATCGAGGTGTGTTGCAGAGAGGGAAACAGGCTGTAAAGGTCAGGCTCTGAGGTGAAGCCTCTAATATTGACTCTACAAAGGTTCACTCTGATGAGTGTCTAATACCTCTGAGCCCACAGGTCTATGGCGTGAACACAAACATATTTTTAATTCTATGTTTGTGAGGACACTCACAGACACAACCGTTCCCAAGCCCCTTTACCAAAGGTGACCCATCACAACTAAATACCTACTGCTAGCCTCTAAAGCTAATTCTAAGCTTAAAACGAAGCCTTTTTAGTGTTTTTCTTTTAATACCGTCAGGCGTTTACCTTGCAATATAAAGGCAGTTGTTGAATCGACATTATGTAAATAAAACTGAACTAAGCTGAACCAAAACTGCCTTTTGTGGGTCTGTCCAAAAGTGAGGACTGGCCAAATTGTCCTTAGTCGACACACAAAGACAGACGTAAAACAGGGACACGTACACACAGTGGCAATGAGACTTACCAAATAAAAATCATAACGCTGGTCTGAGGATTACTTTGAATTGATTATAGCGATATTGGAGTGCAACAAATTGCCTCAGGGCCTGGCATAAACAACCCATTATTGTCCTCTGATGTGTATCGGATTTCAACAAGTCAAAGTGCTCAAGATCTGTCACGCTGTAATTTGCCACCGCAAACTGTTGACCCTTTCTGATACCGCACTGCTATTTGTCACATGGCGATGCGCGAGATGACACTATTATCTTACTTTGGTTTTTGATATTTACACACAGATGCAGCATGAGCGAATAACATTATTGTCAGACGTTCTGCTGCTCTTCAAAGACAAAATAGTGGAAGTAGCACTAAGATTAACTAAATGAGAATAGAAACATATATAAAAATAGTCTGATAGCTTAAAGAACAAATGCACTTCTTTTAACGTCAGCGGTGGTTTAAAACATTTGCAGTGTGTAAAATGTTTTCAATAAATAGAATAGAATAGAATAGAATTCAACTTTATTGTCATTGCACATGCACAGGTACAGGGCAACGAAATGCAGTTTGCATCCATCCAGAAGTGCTTAGTGATATAGATATATTACAATATATATTAGCAATAATATAGATATGTAAGTATATTACAGAAATGGGTCTATTATGGTATGTTATAATGTACACGGTATGAAGTATGTTGTGAATATTCTATAACTATAAGTATGTACAGGCTGTAGTGAGTACAAGCTATGTACAGGCTATGAACAGGATATAAATATGAAAAACTATACAGAATATGAAATAAATAACTTTACAGGAATCTGGGATATACAGCTATACAGAAATGGGAACTATGCAAGTTGTAAACAGTTGTAGGGTTAAAAATTATCGTATGTACAGAATGATTGTTTACACAGGGCTATACAGTAGTGCAGTTAAGATAAGTGAGGGTGTAGATAGTTTCTACAGAGGCTATATAAAGTGCTAGTGGTTGTGAGTGGTGGTTCACTCCATGTTATTATTGTGTGTTTGAGGGTACAGTTGTCCATTGTGTGTGTGTGTGTATGTTCAGTCCATGAGTTAACGTGGGTCAGATGTCAGGAGGCAGAGTTCAGGAGTCTGACAGCTGTGGGGAAGAAGCTGTTCCGGTACCTGGTGGTCTTAGTCTGGAGGCTCCTGTGGCGCCTCCCAGAGGGCAGGAGGGTGAAGAGTCCATGTGATGGGTGACTGGGGTCTCTGATGATTTTCCCAGCCCTTTTCAGACACCGCTTCCTGTAGATGTCTTTTATGGCAGGAAGTGGTGCTCCGGCGATGCGCTGGGCAGTTTTCACGACCCTCTGCAACGCCTTCCGGTCCGAGGCAGAGCAGTTCCCGTACCAGACTGTTATACAGTTGGTCAGGATGCTCTCGATGGTGCAACGATAGAAGTTCACCAGGATGTCTGAGGACAGGTGGTTCTTCCTCAGAGTCCTCAAGAAGAAGAGGCGCTGGTGAGCCTTCTTGACCAGCTTGGAGCAGTTGGTCGTCCAGGTGAGATCCTCGGAGATGTGGACTCCCAGGAACTTGAAGCTGCTCACACGCTCCACAGCCGTCCCCTTAATGTGGATGGGTGGATGTGGGTCAGCATTCCTCCTGTAGTCCACGATGAGCTCCTTGGTCTTCTCGGTGTTAAGCAGCAGGTTGTTTGTGTCGCACCACTCAGCCAGACGATCCACCTCCTCCCTGTAGGCGGCCTCATCGTTGTCACTGATGAGGCCAATCACCGTGGTGTCATCTGCAAACTTAATGATGGTGTTGGAACCATCAGCAGGTCTGCAGTCGTGGGTGAAGAGGGAGTAGAGGAAAGGGCTCATCACACAGCCTTGTGGTACACCGGTGTTCATTGTGATGGTAGATGAGCAGCGGTTATCCAGCCGGACATGTTGGGGGCGGTTGGTCAGGAAGTCCAGTAACCATTTGCAGATGAGGGAACTGATGCCCAGGTCTGTCAGTTTCCTGATGAGTTGTGAGGGGTGGATTGTATTGAATAAAAACTTCTTTAAGAGAGAAAAAGCTCTACAGCAGTGTTTGATAACTAACTTCTTAGCTTGGTTGGAAATGGGGCAATAAAAAAGATGTATTTACACCATAGATTTCTTTCTGCAGCCCATTGCTCTTTTGTCAAAAATATGTATTTGTACCACGGCTTTCTGTCTGCAGCTCATTGCTCTTTTGTGTAGCAGTTTATACTTAGAGAGGGAATGTAAAATGCAATTCCTCCATTCTGAGACTCTGTGACTTTGTGTTCTTCAAAGTTAAACTCACAAAAAAAGAATATATTACAGGCATTTTTTTTTAAATCAGAAAAGGAACTTGTTGCTATAGCTGTCAGAAGAACCCATGAAATCTAAGGAAATTACACGTAACTCAAGTAAACAAGTAAAATTACGTCAGGATACTACAGTCACTGTATATTTAACACATGTATCCTCCACTCGTACTCATACCTTTCTCATTATTATTTCCAAATTCTTTCTTTTTGATTTCCTTTCTTTAATCTCTGTCGGACATTTCCCTCCTCTTGTTACCCCTCGTCTTTCTTTCCCTCCTTCTTTCCAGCCCTCTTTCACCATGGGCTGGTGTGTTTTCTCCAGGACATTTCCTATCATTGTTCTTCAGTTTGCAGCACTGTGCCTCTATGTTTCCTGCCCCGTCTTAGTCCTTGCCTGCACACATTCGTCTTATGGCCACCTGGCAGCACGGACTGCCTCTCAGCACTTCCTCGTCTGATGCTGCTCCACGGGCCCCGGCCTTCTCACTCACTGAGCGCCATGCCCAGGGAACCTGCCTGACTAATTAAACGAAAACAAACTCTGCGCTTTCCCTTCGCTCTCTGCAAAGCACCGCTTATTAAGGAGTAAAAGTTAAACTTCATGATTCATTAACAAGAGGAAGTCTGAGCAGACTGGACAGATCAGTGAGACTGGAGAGCAGTGGAAAGATGGAGCGAAAGAGGAAACAGGGGGAGGGTGTGGGAGCATATGTGTGTGTCTAACTTTATTTAACAGTGTGGGATGTCACAGCCCAATAATCAATCAAGGAGGCTACAAATCACCACATGTAATTTCATTAATACATAACACTAAAGTGGAAGATACTGTTTTGGTATAACAGAGCCACAGTGATCTCTGACTCTCTCAGAGCAGATACTTTTGTGTTTTTGTTCTTTATGACTTCTGGCCTCTCTGTCTCCAGTGTGAGTCTTGTAATTTCATTTAGTAAATGTGCTGACTGACATATTGAAGTGAGTGCTGAGAAGCTAACCACACCTGATTTGGTTTTACAGAACAGAACAGTTAAAGTGCCGCAAAGTAGCAGCACCACACAATTACTGTGGAATAGCAAAATTTCAACAAGCTTTTTTTTTTTCTTTCCCAAAAAGTTTCCAAAATATCACACTGAAAATGAAACTATTCATTAGATTTAAGTGTTTAACCCTTTGGGCATACATAAATGATTTCCATTGTACCAGTTTAAATGCTTTCATTGCTGTCAGCAAACACATCTGTGGTGGCGCTTTAGGGGTTCAAAAGCATCCATCAAAGTTTTCAGCTGAGCATTAGCATGACTAGTGATGAAACATTTTTATGGAAAAGTTTTATAAAGTTTTTTTTTAAATGAAGTTTAATGTAAATGTGTAAAATATACATTCAATTTCAAGACATTTCAATTGATACATATTCACTCATATGTATTTATGTCAGTTTTAAAGTGACAAATATTTTATTAATTGGTCAGAAACTTTAATATTTAGTCAGAATTAGATTCTGTCTTTACAAAAGAACAGACACGCACACTTGCAAGCGTGCACGCACATGCACGCAAAGCAAATGAAATGATCAGATGGAACACATTTAGCACCTGAGGTGTTATATAAGCTATATAACTCAAACATTTTCAACATAATATATATACATATGTATAAAAAAAAGTTCATATATTCTGTATGTTTTATATACAGAATACTTACATCACGTGCATGTTGAATTATGTCTGTATGAGATGAGTGTGGAGAAAGACTCCAGCTTTATAGTTCCCAGGATAAGTGTTTCTTGCTGTTACTGATGCCATAACAGAAATGAGTTTACAGTACCGTGTGTCTGTGTCCACATGTGTATGTAAGCACTTACCGTATGTGTGTGTTCATGTATAACTGTGCTGGCATGCATGTTTACACATGTCACTAACATTTTGCAATAACAAAGTAATGCACATGTCTGTAGATGTGCCAGCTAGCGTGAGTCTCACAGAGTGCACTGCATGTTAGAGTGTATGAACATGAGTGCGTGTGTCCCATTCCTCCTTTCTCCCCTCTCCTCCAGCTTTCCTCACTGTGATGTTTTGCTTTGGCTCTAATGAGTTGTAAGTGGCCAATACTTTCTTCTGCAGGAAACTCGTGTCAAACTAATTAACTTTTAATGAGAGGAAACCCACTGATTAGAGTGTTTTTCTTGGCAAATGAGCCTATTAATTCTGTTGGTTTGAGCAGCAGGGCTGAGGAGTCGGGTGAGAAGAAGGCCTCTCTTTAGCAGTCTGCACCACTCCCCACTCTCCCGCACATGCACACACACACACACACACACACACACACACACACACACACACACTGCTCCTGCCTGATCCCCTGCTCAGTCTGTTTGGCCAGCTGCTTAAGCTTGGGCTTTTTAAGTCCAAGGCACTCTTTTGCATGCTCTGTTTCTACCACACACACACATCGTCCCTTTCATTCATATCCAATACTGCTCTCTAGTGACCGGACAATTTCTCAAATATTAGGGTGTCTGATTTTTGTTTGAGCTACAATTTATCTAATAGCACTTTTTGTGAGTGAAAGCAATGAATTTCAAAGTTGTTTTATAATTTCTAATAAACAGATTAAACAATACAGCGAGATATATTTACTCTTTCAAGTTAGGATTTCCAGGAACTTCTTTATCCTTTACTTGGCTAGAGTGCAAATATGAAAAAAGTTTAGATCAGCAACTTAGCGGCTAATATTATAGCACCGACATACTGCTGGTAATCTCTTCTGTTTTTATATTGGTGATGAGATGAAACTGGAACTGTACAGAACATAACTGTAGGAATTTGAATAATCTTTTATTTCATTAAGCAAAATAGTCGAGAAAGCAATCAGAAGCTGATTGTGACTGTGTTAGGCCTTTTATCTCTGCTCATTACCAAAAAAAACTATAAAAGAAAAATACTTTTAAATTCATTCTGTCTTCCATAACGCTGTGTAAAGTTAACATTAACTACAGATTTTCTCCATTTCTGCTAACATGTGAAGTGTAATAACTGTTTGACGAACACTGTTACAGTTAAAATACTTTACCAAAGATAACGCCTTTGATAGTTATAAATCTGCATAAGGTTAAAAGCCTTTCACACTTATTAGTCACTGTCTGGCATCGTAAGTTACACTTTAGTTTACTACTGACATGGGTATAAAATCAACATCCCCCTACATGAAAAAGCCATTTCCTGGACCAATAGTCTCTTCAGAAAGAATAAAAATAATAATAATAATGATGATAATAATAAAATTACAAATTACACTGATGCTTAACAGTATAAATGTGTGAGAATCCAAATAACGTGACGTAATACTCAGTTTTAACTTTAAGAAGTTTATCAATCTGATATGGTGCACTTTTAAGCAATGAAAGCATATACCTGTTCAGCTGCTCGTTAATAAAAGACAAAAACGATGTTTGTCTGATGAGTCTTGATTTCTGCTGGGAAAGGTCAGAATTTGGCGCAAAAACATGAAAGCATGGATCCATCCTGCCTTGTTTTAATACTTTATGCTGTTAATTGTAGTTTAACGGTGTAGGGACATTTTCTTGGCATATTTTAGGCACCAATACCTGCATTGTTGAGGACCATGTCCATCACTTTACAGCCTTGGTTTACCCATCTTTTGCTTCCAGCGGGAAGAAAATGAACATTGAGGAGTTGTGAGGAATGTTTCCAGCACATTGTTGAAACTGAAGAATTAAAGTAGTTCTACAGGCAAAAGGGAGTCCAGCACCGTAATAGCAAGGTGTACCTACAAAGTGTAAATATGGTGTGAATGCTAGCCTGCATAGGGAATTGGGAAGGGCTCTGTCGGGCCACATACTATGAGACAATGATTGGCAGTAGCCATTTTTAGTTACGTATGAATGTGTGTATATTTGCTTTACCAGGATCAGCAGTAAGCCTATTTGACATGTATTTTTTTTTATATCAGAGCAGGTCTAACTGCCAATAGACCACATTAGAAAGTGTTAATACCTTATTACAGCAGCATTTAGATCCACTGGGAGCCAAGCGTTGCTCTCTACCATTCCCTGGAATCCCGTGCAGGAGCGATTGATGTGAGGATCGGAGTGGGCCTCTCAGAACCTGGAAAATGTGCCCGTTTCATCTCTCAATTACTGTCATGGTTTGAAGTACTGATGTTCTACTTTTATCTGTCACAATATGGCTCAAGTTTGTTGAAGTATCAGGAAAAAAAAAGGCAAGCCAACAAATCCAAAAGAGAAAGAAAGACGGACAAGTAGGGGCGGCAGTTGGTGCGGTTTCAAAGCCTGCCCGAGCCCTTAAAGATGAAATCCATTTTGTTTCAAGTTCCGCACCCAGCTTGCCTGATGAGGGCTCTAGGGGTGAAGAGAGAGAAAGAGAGGGATGGAGAGAAAGAGAGGGAGAGATAGAGAGAGAATCTGTTTGATTTGTCAGAAGTTCTTTAATTTAATCTACAGCTGTCAGGATGCTGAGGATCCAGACCTCATCACTGCCTTTTATCTGCCTGATTTCACCCCAGGCACCATACACTCTTCTCTAACAGACACACACACACACACACACTGAATAAAAGAAGGAGAAGACAGGATAAATACTATTCATTTTTTAAAGAACACAAAGAAAAGCTAGAAAGTAAGCGCACAAAACATATGAAAAAAAAGGGAGTGTCAGCTAATATCTAGGAGTCTATGTTTAATCTGATGTTTCACGTGTGCGACTGACTTTGTAAAATCGCCGGTGTATGAACACGCAGCGCACGAACAAAGATGAAAGCACACTAAAGTCAGGTGGCAGATGTTAAGATAGACATGGCGAGATGTAAATTATTACCAAAGCATGTACAGTAAGGGAACACTATAAAATCCACGTGCACGGTAAAACTCATGGCTTCCATGTGCCAGCTGTCAGGACTCATCTCTGTCTGATCTGCAGTAGAGGTGAAACAATTATTAGTTACCTTAGTAATTATATCAATTAAATAATTAACAAATAACAAACAGCAAACAATATCAAGCTGCAGCTCTTCAGATGTCCTTGTCTTGAACTGTATTAACAAACTAGCCGGTCACGTTGGTATTTTAGGACATTACGTGTTTTCTAAAAGCAGTGGCATGAGGGTGGTACCTACAAATTCATTGCTAAGGATACATTCAAATATTGCCAAGAGTGTGGAAAAGCAACAAGTGCATCTTTTTATATCTTTATATCCAAAGGCCTGAGCATTTCAAAGGTTACTGTGTCTGATGTGGGCCTGTCTGATCATTACTGTGTTTTCTTTGAAAGTAAAATCTCAGCCCACACAAATATATCAACAACAGTGATCACAAAACGGTGTATAACTGAACACAGTAGTGCAATTTTTAACCAGGTCTTCCCATTAACACCTGACCTGTCCAGAGGGTCAGTCAATGAGCTCGTCAATAGCTTCAATGCTAACATGTTAAATGTAATGGACACTATTGCTCCCATTAAGGTGAAGGTTATCTCTGGAAGGAAAAAGTCTCCATGGAGAAACTCCACACTGGTGAAAAATGAAAAAAGAGAGTGTAGGAAAGCTGAGTGCAGATGGAGAAAAACAAACCTCCAGGTTCATTATGACATTTATAAAGAGAAACTTCACAATTATAATTTACAACTGAGGAATGCAAGGAGGTCCTACTTCTCTGACATCATCACTAAAAACAGCCATAATGCTCGGGTCTTATTTTCTACAGTTGACAGGCTAACAAACCCTCCTGTGTCAGTGGCAGCTGAACTTCATTCGACCATGGCCTGCAATGACTTTGCCAAATTCTTCACTGAAAAAATCCAAAAAATTAGACAAGCAATTGGTACATCAACAGCAGATCCAGGATATGTACTGTGTCCACCAAAAAACTGTTTAAACACCATGAAACAGTTTCAACCTATTAACAGCAAAGACCTGGAGGACATCTTAGGTCAACTGAACTCCTCCTCCTGCTGTTTAGATGTCCTGCCAACAAGTTTTTTCAAAAAGGTCTCAAAGACTTTAGAGTCAGACCTGTTACAGATCGTCAACTTTTCTTTATTATCAGGTGTGTTTCCAGAATCACTAAAAACTGCTGTAATCAAACCTATACTGAAAAAGGACAATCTTGACAAGACACAAATGAACAACTACAGGCCGATCTCAAATCTCCCGTTTTTAAGTAAGATCATTGAAAAAGCAGTTTCTCAACAGCTCAGTTACTTCTTAAAACAGAATAATTGCTACGATGCCTTCCAGTCAGGTTTTAGACAGAACCACAGCACTGAAACCGCTCTGACCAAAGTGTTTAATGACATATGTCTGAATACAGACAGTGGAAAAATGTCAGTCCTAGTTTTACTGGATCTCAGTGCAGCATTTGATACAGTTGACCACAACATATTACTCAAACGACTGGAGAACTGGACAGGTCTTTCAGGAACTGTACTAAACTGGTTCAAAACATACGTAGAAAACAGGAAATACTTTGTATCAATAGGTAACTTCACATCTGAGCAGACAAGTATCACATGTGGAGTTCCCCAAGGTTCCATCTTGGGACCCCTTCTGTTTAACATCTACATGCTCCCACTGGCACAGATTATAAACAACAACAAAATAAACTATCACAGCTATGCAGATGACACACAAATATATATCACAATGTCACCAGGAGACCAAGGCCCTGTACAGGCTCTTGGTAAATGCATTGAGGAAATCAATGACTGGTTGTGCCACAATTTTCTCCAGCTAAACAAAAACAAAACTGAGGTAATAGTCTTTGGCGCCAAAGAAAGACGATTACAGGTCACCAGAGAACTTCAATCTATACATCTAAAAACCACAAACCAGGCGAGAAATTTGGGTGTAGTGATGGATGCAGACCTAAACTTAGAAAAACACATTAAGACAATAACAAAGTCAGCTTACTATCACCTCAAGAATATATCAAGGATAAAAGATCTGATGTCTCAACAGGACCTGGAAAAACTAGTCCATGCATTCATCTTTAGTAGGCTTGATTACTGTAACAGCATCTTTACAGGTCTACCTAAAAAATCAGTCAGACAACTACAGCTCATTCAGAACTCTGCTGCTCGAGTCCTCACTAAGACCAAAAAAGTGGACCACATCAGTCCAGCTCTGAGGTCCTTACACTGGCTGCCTGTCCGTCAGAGGATAGACTTTAAAGTTCTGATGCTGGCCTATAAAGCTCTGAATGGTTTAGGACCAAAATACATCAATGACCTCCTGACCCAGTATGAACCATCCAGATCCCTCAGGTCATCTGGATCCGTTTTTTTATCAGTTCCCAGAGTCAGAACCAGACACGGAGAAGCTGCATTCAGCTTTTATGCTCCTTATATCTGGAACAAACTCCCAGAAAGCCTCAGATCAGCTGAAACACTCAGTTTATTTAAATCCAGGTTGAAGACTCACCTGTTCTCAGCTGCATTTGAATAAAGCACCAAATCCACACTTTAAGCTTAAATTTCAAAACTTACATTTAACTACTGATTTTATCTACTGTTCTGATTTTATCTGTTTTGATTTTATATACTGTTGTTTGTTTGTTTGTTTGTTTGTTTGTTAATTAGTTAGTTAGTTTATTTGCTTGTTTTAATCAATTTTAAATCATGCTTTTTATTTGTTCTTGTTTCTAATGTCTCTGTAAAGCACTTTGAATCACCTTGTTGTTGAATTGTGCTATACAAATAAACTTGCCTTGCCTTGCCTAGTGTTAAGAGAAAAACTGAAAAATTAATCTCGTTTGTGCTTGCTGTCTTGAAACATATAAAACTCTTAATGGGCTATATGTTTATGCCATATATCTTCTCACAGCTGTGTCAGTATACTGAGTAAATGTGCAGATTGCTGCTGCTGGCCTATAAATATATATGGATTCTGGATTTTTGGGGCTGATGCCGATAAGTGCTGTCACAACACCAGAAAATGATACTAATCTGCCCTATATTCTTTATACTGTTACTCAAACAATCTTGTGTTTTTAGGGTAAAAACCTAAAAGTTACAGAATAAGACATATGGATAGTTAATTAGAATAAAATGACAGAAAGCGGAACTTTAAATATGTGTATCGGATATAGTCGCATATTGATGCTGATGAACGCGATCGCTCAGAATAACTTGCATGTTCGCTGGACTAAGCATTCAGACTTTCATTGTTCCACACATGTATGCTACTTGTTCAGGGGTGAAGGATAACTCTTGTGACCACATCACTTTTTCCACATCTCTGAAATCCAGATGCACTCCGTATTAAACCGCGAGCATATGTAGATCAAATACTGTGTGGCATCTAATTGAACTCATGTCAGTACAGAGTAAAAGACTGTCTGGCGAATTCACAGTGCCTTAAAAGAACGTCGCGTGTCATTGTCTACCTGGGCATCAACCCTGCTCTGAACCAAGCAGAGCAGTCGTAAATATGCAACAGTACATGTGCAAAAAAGTTTACTGTTGAAGCAACTCCAAGTTTTATCTCTTTGAGGCATTACACAGAGGACACCGTCCTCTGTTTTTTCATTTGGAAATGGTGTTGTTGGGTTCACATCTTTTTAAGTGGTGTGATATGCTTAGAATAAAAAAAAGAAAAGTCTAACTTTTGTTATACAGTGGAATTTCCCCTTGATATTAACTTCTTATCCCCAGTTGGACAACAATATGTCCAAAACAGTCAACTCTCCTTATGTTTAATGTTTCTGATCTCCATCCATTTTTTGCCTTTCCACCTACTTCTTAATATCCCCACAATTCTCCCTCTCTCAGCGGTTGTATATCCCCCATCAGCTTGTCCTCTCCTGGCAAAAGCTCTCATTTCCCGTACTCTCTCAATCTTACAAAAGTCCAGTCACTCACTCCCTTGCACGTCGTACATCCACAGCTTTTAAAGCACCTCTCACACACATGCAAGCATCAGATCCAGACTCCGAGACTCACTATTCTTCTCTATCTCTCCCATAGGGCTATGCAACTGCAGATAGACGTACACTCCTTTAGTCTGTGAAAGAGGAAATTAGAATTAGACACTTGGGCAAAGCCTGGCCTGCAGAAATGGGATCTCACTGGTGTCCCTGAAGGCTTTAAATGGTCTCTTTCTCTCCTGTCCTCAAGATAGTTTTGAATAGAGGAACCTGTGGATGCCAGAGAGTGCTATCTTGTTATTGAATCTGGGAACTTGACAAGAATTATAGACTGCCTAAAGCTGCACTATGTCCAACCTCTGCCTGAAGAAATCCAGCGTTTTACCAATTCACTTCACTCCTTTTTTTCCTGTCTTGGCTGCTGTATTTTCCTCTTTTCCATATCCTGCATTTCTCTTTCACCTCCCAGTTAACCTTTACTGTCAGCCATATAGGACTGGGATTAGGCTAGAACTCACAGTGCATTTATGACTGTCTGGCTAATGCATTATGCGATTAATTTATCATTTATGAGCACACCAGCAGTTATTTCGTGACTACTTGACTTGTCTTCTTCATTTCAGATACTTAATACAACACTACCACTACCCCCCTTCCCCTGTTTCCCCCTCCCCATCTGGCTGCCTCTGTCTGAGGTGAAACTGGATGGCTGTCAGCCCGCTCAAGATTTTGTCATGTGTCCAAATAGCATTTAAAATTATGCTGCAACTGTATCAGCTGGAAATACTAGTAGTAAAGAGGATGTATCAGCTTAAAAGTACAGTGTCAGCCAGGCAATCAACAACATTTGAATTTTATTCTTTTACATGAATATATAAATTTGTCCTCGCACAAGTAAATACACCTTCCAATAAATATAAACTCATCAAAGCTACAGACTGCATTTTCTGTTTTTTAGTGGTTGTATCAAAAGTAAAGCAAGCCAGGGGAGTCCCACCTCACAACTTCAAAGAAAATCAGTGTAAATCCTGGATGTACAAACTCATGTAGCCAGCTTACCAAGTTACCAAAAAGTCAGCCGTCCAGCCATCCGTTTGAGCTGCACCCAGCTATCACGGGGCAACACATTTTGTCAGTTCACAAAGATGAAATGAATATAATCTGTTTCTGTCATTTCTTTAAGAAACCATATGCCAAAGTCAGTTTCACCTTTTTTGGATGAAGGTGTTGCAGACAAGACAGGCTGGGGTTCCGTGCATTTCATACCATGCAATGAATTTCACATTACATTCCTTACACATTTAAATCCTGTATATTTCTGAAAAAAAGCATCATTATCTCCTAGGGGTATTCTTTGAGGTGTGGTTTCAGTGCTGGAGTTTTTGTTGTCCACCTATGAGATCACAACTCTGACCGTGAGGACCGACAATTAAGCCATACTCATTATGTGACTGGAGCTTTCTTTCTTATATGCACTCCAACCCTTAAGGGCCTTAAGTTTGTTATTCACAAACAGCTCACCTTTGCATCAAAAAGGCTGATGCAGAACGTGGATAGGGTGGTATACCATTACACAACTAGCATCCATTACAAGGTTGCATTCATTAAATCTGCAGAACGATCTGAGTATTTACCCTCAAAAATAAAGCTTTTTGTTAAGAATGGAGCTCGTATTGTGCTTACAGAACCCCTGTGATAGTGAAGACTAATTCAAATGAAATTCTTTTGAAAAGAAAGATGTCCATGGAAATTATTTTGTGTTAAGTTTTCTCTTTAAAAATAAACCTTTTTTTTTTTAGCATTAATATTATACCATATTTTCTAAAGAGTCCTGCTTAAGATAAGACAGTGATAATTTAATGGACAGATCAAGATATTACAAGATTTACTCAACAGCATGTTGACAATAATGTATTACAGTAGTGTTAAAAGTACGTTAAACGTTACTTGAATAATATTTTTTTTATTTAAACAGTTAAATTACCCTCAGTAAACAGAAGCAGGCAGCGTGTTTAATGTTACCAGGTGTGAGGACACGTCGCTCTAATTGATGTATAATTTATTTCAGGTTATAACCATGATAAGGCAGACCAGTGCATTACCGAAGCCCATTGTGAACTGACTAAAAGACTAAATGGTTATACTTAAAATTTGATACATCAAATATTAAAAATCGACTATTTTAACATTTTGCAGGTTTCCTCTGCACAGGTGAACAACCTTAACTTGAGCAAATCATGATGCAACACTGCCACCCAGAGATCGAATTTGGGACACCCAATTTATGTTCATGTCTTTGAACTCGCTTTCAGAACATGAAATTATAACTTTTGTTCTGGCTTTTGTTCACTGCACCCATCGGATTCTGAGGGAGAATTTTAGTCGTCACAAGAGTGTCAGCGTCTGTTCAGCCTTAAAGTTAGCCATGCTAGGTTAGGTTATGATCTGATCATACACAGTGGAGATGACAGGTTGGGGTTAGGGCTCGGGTTGGGCTGACATCTTAAAATTTCCCACCGCTGATGTGTTGTAATATAATAAATGCAAAACTGCACTGCCAAAACAGAGATTGAATTTTATATAACACATTTACACACACCTGCCACTTTATTAGATGTACCTTGCTAGCATAGGATATGAGCCCCTTAGCTTTCACAATTGCCTTCATTTTTGTGGCATAGATTCAACAGGTTGTCCAGTTGAAAGCAAAAAACACTCAGCTGGCCCAAAATGTGCCAAGAAATTATGTCCCACATCACTGCACAACCAGCAGACTGAACCAATGATACAACAGTCAGGATGGATACATGGAGTTTATGCCGAATGCTGAAACTACCCGTCTTCTGTTGCTGTAGCATATCTGCTTCAAGGTTTGATATATGGTATCTGGTATGCTCTTCTGCATACCTTGCTTGTGACGAGTGGTAACTGGAGTTACTTTTCCTTTTAGCTTTAATGCAGCTTCGGTTCATTCTGCTCTGGCCTCTGACATCAAGCAGTTTTTGAAAAAACTCAAGACCATCCCATCTGACACCAACAACCATGCCACGTTTAAAGTCATATAAAATCACCCGTTTCCCCATTCTGAAATTCAGCTTGAACTTCAGCAGGCTGTCTTGACCATGTCTACATGCCTAAATGCACTGAGTTGCTGCCATGTGACTGGGTGATTAGATATTTTTGATAACAAGAAGCTGAACAAGTGTAAGCAATGAAGTGGAAGTGAGCGTATTTTGACTCGCTGTACTTTGAGTCAAGCTATCAAACATATGATTATCATCACCACAACAACAAAAAGTAAAGTTAAATATCTGACCAAAAGGATCTGTGTTAGGGGACTTTCAGTCATTACTACTGCCAAACAAACCATTCATTCAAAATGTACTTTAAGGATCTCACAACAAGAAGTCATGAATTGGACATCGCAGTGTTTATAAGGCTACACAGACAAATTAAAGCCAAATATGTAAATAATATAATAAAAATAAAATGTATCTAATTATTCGCAGTGTAGCCCAGTTCAGTGCCAAAATATGGTAAATACTACCATAACTTTTATGTTTATCTTTTCTTCGTGGAGAGGAGCGCGGGGACAGTTTCAGCCATCAAAGCTCTGGGGTGATTAACATGTTTGATTTTCGTCGTTACGAAACTTTAATTTGAGAAGAGAAACCTTATTCTCTGCCTGCTTTCTGGGCTTTTGACGTATAATGACACTTGCCGATACGCCTGACAGGTGAATAGGTAATCTCATTTGTCGCCTCCACTTACTTCCTGGTCAGGTACCCGGTCTCGTCTCCCGGTGCAGATGTGACGAGCTTCCCTGTCCGCTGCTCAGCTGGCTGTGCGCAGAGCTCAGGACTCTCTGCCCGGAGCTACGAGGTGAGGCTCAGGCCTGAGATTTTCATTCATAAATCTTTGAGAGAGGCTTTTTCATGTTTAACCATTGCCTTTAATACAGCACATTCTCCCAAGGAAGGAGGAAACCATCTCAGGATTGTGGATTTTTTACTGTCTCACGCAGAGGGGTCACTGTGGTCTCAAGTGGGCCGACTCAGCAAAGCAACTGCTTAAGAATCGACCTTACTTTTTATGTAATGTAAAACAAAATGCAAGTCCTTTCTGAAAACATCCACATTAATTCACCAAACCAGTTACAGAACAGCCAATTTAGATGCCTTAAATAAATAAAAATAACAGGATATTTTTTACACGTTGACAGATGCTCTACTAAAGTAAAACATCTTCGCATGTTGAGTAGACTTGGATTTGGAAACATTTGGATAGTGACACCATTTTCATAATTTTACCCGCAGTTAATTTAATATGAAGCTACTGAGATGCACCTCACATTAGCTGTAATTTATGTGCATTATATAACTACAACCAAAACATGCTTTGGTAAACAAACTGATGGTTACTATGTTACAAATATAAGCCATGAAAAAAATCAGATCTTTCTGACTCAACTTGCAGTGAAATGTGTTAAATAAACTGGCTTAATTGTCCTTTTTTAGACTCAGGAGGGTCAGGTGATGTGCTGCTGGCGGGAGAGCTGAAAAATGTACTATCAAACATATCCTCTCCCCTCGCTGTGCTGACCTCCGAGGTGTTGGACCCATCCACTCTCAACAAAGTCGCTGGTGAGAAACAGGACTGTGGTGGATACTGTTGTAGTAAGAACAGATGATTGCAGTGCTCGTGGATTTAGTGATCTTTTGCACATCTTGCAGAGTTCCTTGTATCAGAATTGCAAGCAGCTCACATTATCAAGTACAAAGAGTCACATCCTGACGAGCGGGCGACAGAAGCGGACTCTGAAAAAGAGCAGCGAGTTGAAGATCTGAGCCGTGACTTTTGTGAGGAAAACGAAGGCGATGACGGTTTGGGTGAAAACAGGAGGAAAGCAGAGATGCAAGCAGAATGGATTTTACTTCTGCGTGCTCTCAACATGGACGCCTCCTCTCGGTTTGAGGACGTTTTGAACGAGGTAAGCTTGAAATAACAGAGATTGAGCCATGAATAAATTGCGAATACAGACTGAGAAGCACTGAAAGAGGAGTTTACAAACATTTGCTTTAATGCAGGTGAATGAGAGGCTTTCTCGCCTACCAAGTGGAGACATGACCAAACCTCTTCTCAGCACCAGCCTCAAAGCAGTGGGTAAGCTGCCAGGCCTGTTTTCAGCTCTCAAGACTTTAGCCGTGACTCTAATGTGGCATTTACATCTTTGCCTGTTTCTCAGCTTCAAGTGAAAAAAATGAATGAAATTCTGTCCGAGGACTATCGGCGTCGGCGACAAATGATGGTCACGCGCTTTCAGGTTACGCTTGAATCATTTGCATGGGGAGAAAAACGAAAGGTAGGAATGTTAAATAACTCTGTTTATAAACTCCTACCTGCCTGTTAGCTGGGTTATTTTACTCTGAGCCTTGGTTCATCTCTTCAGTCTATTCCCTTTTAATAAGAAAATCTTAGTTCAGCAGTGGTAGTGCATGAGGAAGCTTTGGACTGCCCATCTACCTGCAGAGGGCGTCTCCTGTCAGATGTGGGCCCTATAAAAATTGTGCTCTTGTGGCTCTTGCCTGTGCTATTGCCAGTCTGTCAGCCAGCTGCAGACAAGAGCGAAGTTCTAACATGCAAAGAGCTGAAGTGAAACAGAATGTTAAAAACAATGAAAAGTGTGCACTGTAGCCCCTTCCTCAGCTTTTCATAATGTATTTTTTCCACTTCTGGTGAACTCTGCTGTTCCTTATTCCGGCCCACTTTTCAACCAATCAGCATTTAACTGATGCACAGTGTCTTCCACATGGGGCACTGCACAGTTGAGATTTTGTTCGATTGCAATGGTGGTTTAAAAACCCGTCTCCAGAGGCAAATACTGACACAACCTTGGTAGCATAAATTAAGCATAAGGCAGATTTCTTCTACTTGGGTGCCCCTCGCAAACAGAAGCTTTGAACAGCAGGTGGAGCTTTTACATCGGAAGTCAGATTTTGGAGCTGCGAGTGATTTCGTACCAAGTAAACCCCATGGCAGGCTTCCAGGCAGTGTGTGGAGTATAACATAATGATTATTCATTTATTTACTGTGCTTAAAAATGGCACCTCAGCACAGAGAGCCTGGTCAGTACCACGTGTATGGTTTATTTAGCAGTCACAAATACAGAACACTGGTTGTAAAGATTACAAGTTCTCACCGCTGCCACCTCGGATTACAAAGGTAGGGTTGGTGTGATGTCTCTGACTTTTTACGTGGGAAGTCCAACTTGATTCAGGGTTTTAGCTGAAAATTCCAGCTGCAAACTTGAAATTTCCAACTTCTCACTGAAAATGGAATACAGCACGTATCCACGAGATGACCATTTTAAGGGTGTCTTTACCGTCTGATATCAGTTGAATGCAAGAGTAGTAAAGAAGTGTTTGAAACTGAGCGTTTAGTGTAGTCTGAAGCCTAAATGTTTAGTTTGCAGGGATTACTTGTTCATATGCTTACCTCATTTGAAACTTTGACTGTTTAAATATGAGAATTAATACAACAGAAAATATGGCACGGAATAGGTCCACTTTAATGTGACTGAGAATGAAGAAACCCAGGTTAGAGTAACATTTGTGAAGACACTAAGCAGCACTCTGAAGTTTATTTAATGCACAAAATGAGTGGCGGTTCTTCATTTGCATCTGCATCAAATATCTCCAAAATGCATGAGAACCCTGCCTTCTCTAACACCTGTAACAAGTAGAGTGTATGTAATAAAGAAGATGAGCAGCACATCTGAAGCCTCAATCTGAGATTTTGACTGTCATCATTTTCATCTTCAAACTGAAGGAGGGTGGATTTGTGTTCATGCAGGAGTGATTGCAAGTTAGGCATTCCCTGATTCATCATCTTTCTCTTTTTTTAAATCCTACTTGGTGCCGTAATTGATAAAATCAACGCCATGCTGCAGTAAATAGGACTTAAAACTGCTGACTGAGATGATAAATTCATTAGGAAGGTTCATAAATTTAGTGAGAACCCATTTGTCTAATGTCGTCTTGCAAACAGAGGATTTCCCATTAGGAGAAAAAAAATGTAGTTTTACTTCACTCTTTAGACCTATAGGCTATGTTTAGAGCTGGGCGATATAGGATTTTTTCATATCACGATATGTTTTTTTCATTTCAGTCGATAACGATATCTATCACGATATAAGCCAAATAACTATATTTGTAAGATTTAAATGTGCCATTGCTCACAAGTAAAATGTGAAATAATCAGCAGCTTGTTTTGATTTAAATATTTATTTCCCATAATAAGTTCAACAGGGTAGATGTACTTAAGGAACATGAGACTTTTTCAGATAAATAAAGGCAAATATTGCAAAGTACACAAAACGCAGTTGCTAAAGCGTTTAAGTATCAAAATAGAACAAACGAAACAGACTACTAAATTGTCAATTCCACTTAGAAACAAAATATTAATTCTAAAAATAAATCTTAGTTTGTTTTACAGAAGAACAGACAAAATTTAGTAACTTTTGTCAATATCAAATAAACTGAGAACTAAAAGGAAATTCTCACTCTCTCCTTGTTGTATAGCTTAGCTTTTCAAACAGTTTTAACAGTTACTTTAGTCTGACAAAAGCCGAATGACAAATTAGCGCTTTCAGTCAGAGATTGAGCATGCACCGGCTTATTGTATTTCCAGACTTGCTTTCGGCACAATTTACTACTCTGTTTTCGACACAATTTACTACTCTGTTTTTTGTCAGACTTGAAATGGCAGAAATACCTTCACACTACGGAACTTCTGTGGCTCTTCCGTTCGACAATCTCTCCGGCATTGGAACCATCATCTGTTTTCTCTTCGGTAACCTTCGGTCACGCTCTCGGTTGATTTTTCTCTAGTCAGCACACTCATTTCCTCCATTACCCGGGCGGCACGGCGGCTGGCTGCTTCCCAAACAAATACACATGTGCGGCTTGGCACTTGTGCTGTACGTAACATGTCACGTGACGTGACGCTGCGGCTGTGATTGGTTCGGCTCTGCGCTACTTAATTTTGATTGGCTGTTCTTCTTTTTTTTTTAAGAGGACAAGAGAGATGAGGCCTATCGCAATAGTTTAATTTTTCTATCGAGAAAAAGTTATTTCGCAATACATATCGTTATCGTTCTATCGCCCAGCTCTAGCTATGTTGAATCTTTATATACAGTATATGTCTGTTACTGTCTGCAAGATCACGGTGTTATTAGGACAACACTGACATCGTGTGGTCTGACTGAACTGCAACACACTACTTTTATGTCAGTCGGCTTTAGGCCATCGTCAGAGCATGTGCTGGTGACGCAGAAGATGAATGTCAGACATCTCCATTCAGTCCATCATTTATTTACAGGAGCGCAGTGCTGCGCTGGCTTCGGCGCCTAATCTTGCGTCCCTCATCGGCTCTTCCCAAGTGTCTCCATCTCTGCTGCTCGCTGCCAGAGAGGATCAGTCCTTCATTGACCCGGTCAAAGCTGGAACAAGCACCTCTGTTTACAAGGTACAATCATGAACGTGTCTGTGATCCTTAATGAAGATGCCTCTGACTCCAGCTAAGTAAGCATTTTCTTTTTCTTTTTGTTGTTTTTTTTCTGGTGTCACTAGATGTTGATCGGCAGTGTACCAGACAGAGGAGGACGACCTGGGGAAATTGAGCCTCCTATGCCAGCATGGACAGGGAGAAGCTCGAAAGGCAACCGAGGGGGACGAGGAGGCGGACAATCTCATAAGCATAAGAAGAAGAAAGGGAAAAAAGATTAACTTGTCCGTCTTTTTGGCCTTACTTATCAATTTAAGAAATAAGCGATCATTTTGCTTTATTGAAATCCTTGTTGCGAGGTAAACTACGATTGGGAAGTGCTATATATAATTTTGTAGTTATAAATCTGTGTATATTTTATAGTTATAAGTCATGCACATACCAGATTGTGTACATTTCTATAAAAGCAATGAAGTACTGGTACATGACCAGATATTTTGGTAAAAGAGCAGAAAATGGAAAAAATGTTGGCTTTCCACATTTATCAGTAAGTTTGTTTAAGAATAAACCTCTGAAACACACATCTGTTGGTATTTTGTGCAATTTACATAAAGCATCTTTTAAGGATTATTGCATGAATATTTTATGCTCACTTCACATTTTGGAGACAAGAGTTCCCCTTGCCTTTTTTAGGTGATTTCACAAGATAGCAAACATGTTTATGTGGAATGAAAAAGCCTCACTTACATCTTAAAAAACTGAAGGGTGACTTTGAATATCTAAGAATGTTGTTTTATTGTTACACATTAACCAAGACTCCCTTCCCCCTGAGAGAGCTCCTTGTTACAGCATTGAGTCATCTCTCTAGTGCCAGTGTTTCCACTTCAAAGTCTAAATTGCCTAAAGAAGGAAAAGATCATCCAAATATTAATTATCTTAAATATATTTGGAATAAACTGGTTTCAATGTTTAATTTTGATCTTGCCAAACCCAAAGTTGTGCTAAGGTAAAGCTCATTTTGACCAGAAGTTCTAGTAGTCCACAGTGATGTATTGAAATGATTTCAAAATCTTGTACACCAGTTTAATAAACAACAGTTTCAATTGTTTTATTATCTGAAACTCCACCCTCAACCATCTGAAATCTGCAGATAGTTATGGATTAGATTATGTACCTGTGAACTTTAGGAAATGTTATTTTAACATCTTCTCTGTTGATTCAGAGCCTGGACAAAAAGGCCTCTTGAATTTTCAAAAAAAAAAAAAAAACAACCATGAGAAAGTGGTTACAGTCTGAAATTGGATGAGAAAGGACTTCTAGGAATACTGAAGTAACGGCTGATGCAAAGAACATCTTGATCAATTTAAGATTATGAATTGCTTTTAACAAACTGGGACCACATCCTTATTTCAGTTTGATAACAGCAGATTGAGAAAGCACAAATTGAAGCTGTGGTTTGGGAACGGCCTCAGAGGGGACTGGCAGCGGATCCCAGGCAGATCTAATGAGAAGTGACTGAATTGGGAAAAAAGGAGAGAAGAACAGCTTGTGGCGCTGGAGGCATATACCAGTGCATGAGGTGTGGTCCTGCACCTGAAATTCAGATCAATTATCTCCAGTTATTGGACACCATACAAGTTTTGAGAATAGGGGTGAAAGATGCAAATATATACTTTGCTAAAGAGCTTCTGATTTCTTTCCACTGTTCTGCAGTGATGGACACAACATGTGGGGCAGAGTTGAACTTCCGATTTTAATTGGGAGTAACCAAAATTGACAAGATTAGACGTGATTGTTTCAGAGGGACAGCTTGTGTTCAGCAGCTGGAGACAAAGTTAGAGAGGCAAGGCTGAAAAGGTTTGGACATGTGAAGAGGAGGGCTAGTGTATGCTGAAGATAGAGTTGCCAGGCAGGAGGAGACATGAAGATTCATGGATGATATCTAATTTAGAGAAACTAAATCACATGCAAACAATAATTAACTTATTTTATGACACACATGCGTTTAAATGTGTTATTTTCTTCTTATTTAAATAACACACTTATTTAAATAACACTTATTTTCTTCTTATTTAAAGTTCTTATTTAAACCTTATGCAGTATGTATGTATGTATATATATATATATATATATATATATATATATATACACCCAGCACGCCCCTGCGGGCGGTTTATCCTTCAAGCTCGGGTCCTCTACCAGAGGCCTGGGAGCTTGAGGGTCCTGCGCAGTATCTTAGCTGTTCCCAGGACTGCGCTCTTCTGGACAGAGATCTCCGATGTTATTCCCGGGATCTGCTGGAGCCACTCGCCTAGCTTGGGAGTCACCGCACCTAGTGCTCCGATTACCACGGGGACCACCGTTACCTTCACCCTCCACATCCTCTCGAGCTCTTCTCTGAGCCCTTGGTATTTCTCCAGCTTCTCGTGTTCCTTCTTCCTGATATTGCTGTCATTTGGAACCGCTACATCGATCACTACGGCCGTCTTCTTCTGTTTGTCTACCACCACCATTTTGTCCGTCTGTATCTGGAAGTCCCACAGGATCTTAGCTCGGTCATTCTCCACCACCCTTGGGGGCATCTCCCATTTTGACCTCGGGACTTCCAGGTTATACTCGGCACAGATGTTCCTGTACACTATGCCGGCCACTTGGTTATGGCGTTCCATGTATGCCTTGCCTGCTAGCATCTTGCACCCTGCTGTTATGTGCTGGATTGTCTCTGGGGCATCTTTACACAGCCTGCACCTGGGGTCTTGCCTGGTGTGATAGACCCCAGCCTCTATGGATCTTGTGCTCAGAGCTTGTTCTTGTGCTGCCATGATTAGTGCCTCTGTGCTGTCTTTCAGTCCAGCTTTGTCCAGCCACTGGTAGGATTTCTGGATATCAGCCACCTCCTCTATCTGCCGGTGGTACATACCGTGCAGGGGCCTGTCCTTCCATGATGGTTCCTCGTCTCCCTCCTCTTTCTTGGGTTTCTGCTGCCTGAGGTATTCACTGAGCACTCGGTCAGTTGGGGCCATCTTCCCAATGTATTCTTGGATGTTCGTTGTCTCATCCTGGACTGTGGTGCTGACACTCACCAGTCCCCGGCCCCCTTCCTTCCGCTTAGCGTACAGCCTCAGGGTGCTGGACTTGGGGTGAAACCCTCCATGCATGGTAAGGAGCTTTCTTGTCTTTATGTCAGTGGCTTCTATCTCCTCCTTTGGCCAGCCTATTACCCCAGCAGGGTACCTGATCACGGGCAGGGCGTACGTGTTGATGGCCCGGATCTTGTTCTTACCATTCAGCTGACTCCTCAGGACTTGCCTGACCCTCTGCAGGTACTTGGTGGCTGCAGCTTTTCTAGCGGCCTCTTCATGGTTCCCATTCGCCTGCGGGATCCCCAAGTACTTGTAACTGTCCTCTATGTCTGCAATGTTGCCTCAGTTCTGACTACCTTCCCTCTCTTTGTTACCATCCGATTACACTTCTCCAGTCCGAACGACATTCCAATGTCATTGCTGTATAGCCTGGTAGTGTGGATCAGTGAATCGATGTCTCGTTCACTCTTGGCATACAGCTTGATGTCATCCATGTACAGGAGGTGGCTGACAACTGCTCCGTTCCGTAGTCGGTATCCGTAGCCAGTCTTGTTAATGATCTCACTGAGGGGGTTCAGGCCTATGCAGAACAGCAGTGGGGACAGAGCATTAACATCATCTAGCAGACCTTCTGAGGGTACTTCACGTAATCTTGGTAACCGGCTACGGGGGATCCAGGTTTCAAGCTTGGCCATGATCCTATTTTTCAGGTCAGTTCCTCTCGCACTCAACGATCCTTCTCCTATCGCACTTGGGGCTATGTACCCAATCTCGGGTGGGGGTGATGATATCTCCCCCCTGACCTGGCGTCCTGACTCCTCCTTGCCGTAGCATTTGTGAGAGCTGTGAGAGCAGTCCCTTCTTTCGAATGTTGGAACACTGAGCTACTAGTTGTTTCGCCGTCATTGTGGATGTTGGGTATCGAAGAATCCATAGGTCCCTCATCCTATTCATGTAGCCCCTTCCGCCGGGGTTACTTGCGTAGTAGCATTCCAACAACGCCCTGTTTTCGTCCCTTGCCCACCGATGCCTTCTTGTTCCAGTAGCCCACTTTTCGTCAGGGTGCCCTGGTTCCTCAACACCTGACGCGGACCTTGTTGATCCGGGCGACGTCCGAGCCGGCATGCCTTCATATTTATCTGTCTCGCTCATGTCTGCGGTAGGCTCGCTTAGCATAGGGGGTCTAGCCTTAGGACCCTTACTGGATACAGACGCCCCAGGCAGGAATCGAACTTGCGATCCTCTGTTCCAAAGGCGTGTAGTCTAACCACTACGCTATCCAGCTGCTTTTATTTATTAATTAATTAATTAATTAATTAATTAATTAATTAGGGGTGCAACGATACACAAAATTCACGGTTCGGTTCGATACTTTGGTGTCACGGTTCGATATTTTTTCGATACAAAAAAATGTTCATGCCTTTTTAATTTGTCATTTATTAAAATTATAAATATATATTTTAACTCAAAAGTACAGTTTTTAAATTTAACCCTAACCCTTGTGCGTGTTTTTTATTTTGACAGCGAATGCGCACCTGCGGACCACTTATGTGCAGCCCTGGTTATTTAGCTCATCATATCGCAGCCACAGAAATTATTTTGTCATTGAAACCATAAAGCTGCACTTTCTTTTTGCCTTATAGTCTGATTTGTCATAACTTCTCCGTTTTGTGGTAAGCTTTTCTTTGGCTGTCACTTCTTCACCCTGACCTGTCTTATTTGGCTCAGCAGAACTAATATATATCCTGCTGCTTTTACACACGCACTCACATAAGCTCAGCGATTCTCTGCGCGATCAACCTCTCACATGTTTAAGCTTGCTGCGGGAGATTTCACTTGTCATGTTTGCATATAAGCTAACGATTAATAAGACGATGTCAGAGGAATTGGTGCACAAATTATCATCACTCACAGATCAGTACTGTCGCTCTCTATACACAGTTCGCACGATTGCAAAGTGAAAGCAAAAAACAAGCGCAAATTCAAACGCGATTTCAATATGTCACATATTGACAGTGGCTCACCGATGCCAATGACATAATTACCCAGCTACATTTCCGAAAGAATGCAAAAGCATTGACATATATTTTTCCTTCCTACGATAGGCCGACGGGCAGGGCAGAGATAGATTTTGGTAGCCCGACTGGAAAAATCGCTAGCCCCAGGACGTCGAGCTAGCGATTTTGCGAGCCCTGTATCTGATTGAGGAATCACTCATCTTTGGAAAAGAGAGTTTATTACAGAGAAATGTCTCTTTCCAAAATAAAAGCTATACTATCCGCTTCTTCTGGGCTATATTCTCAGCAGCATATTAAACATATCAGGTCCCCATAAGGAGAATCCTGTGCTAACGGCTGTCTAAGTGACTCGGGTAAAGTTTGTAGCATGCATGCTTGTTGTTTTTGTCTTTGCACTAGGGTAAATGTGAAGTCATATTCGTTGTGTTCCCACTAGTGCTTTCAGGTTAATCTCGTTGAAATAACCTTAACGCCACAACACGGCAAATCTCCGTTAACGAGCTACCCCTGATAGCCCTGTGCATGGAGCTAGACAGCCAACACGTTAACGAGCTAACTGCGCTAACACGCTAGCTCCCACCCATGTAATTGAGCATTGCGTGGCACATCCAACATACTGTTTTACTTTAGTCCATGAGCGCTTACCTTCAGGGTCATACGTCACATGAAAACCAAAATAATTCCAAACGCCAGATCTGAATGAGGGTGCGGGAGGTTCAATTTGCCATGTTGCAAGGAGAGCTTAACTTCTGTCACGCTAGCTTGCCCTGTGCTCTTCCTTCTGACTATGCTGTCTGTGTGGAGCGCTCAGTGGATCTGCGCTCGACAGTGCAGCCTAGGCGGAGTAATCGAACGCAGATTCACTGAGCGCTCCACACAGACAGCATCATCAGAAGGAAAGTTGATAAAATAAATTACAAATGTTGTATTGTTCGATACATATGCGTACCGAACCGAAAGCACTGTATCGAACGGTTCAATATCGATACGAATATCGTTGCACCCCTAATATATATATATACATATACATATATACATATATATATATATATATATGTACCAGTTACAGAACCAGTAACTGTAAAATCAGTCTGATTTTGCCTTCCAAAATAAAAGCCTTTTCAAATTGCCCATATATGACTTCCCTTGGAACGAATTCAAAATGCTCTAAAATTGAAAATTTCTGTTTCCACAGGGTAATTCCACTTTAGATCAATAGTATCCAACCTTGCAATGTTACCATATCAATTTCAAGTCATTCTGATTTTGCTTTTCAAAGTAATGGCCCATTGAAACTCCCCATATATGACTTACTCATTTAACAGATTCAAAATGCTCTTAAATGAAAAGTTCATGTTTCCACAGGATAATTCCACTTTAGATCAACAGTATCCAACCCCACAGTGATACCATGTCAAGATCAAGTCACTCTGATTTTGCCTTCCAAAAAAAAGCCTTTTCAAATTGCCCGTAGACGACCTACTCTTTTAATGATTTTGAAATGCTCTTAAATTGAAATTTGCTGTTTCCACAGGATGAATCCATGTTAGATCAAAAGTATCCAACTCCACTATGATACTATATCAATTTTGAGTCAGGCTGATTTTGCTTTCCAGTATAAAAGACTTTTCAAATTGACCATACGAGATATACTCTTTTTAACGATTTCAAAATGCTCTTAAATTGAAATATGCTGTTTCCACAGGGTAATTCCACTTTAGATCAACATTATCCAACCCGACAGCAAAACCATGTAAATTTCAAGTTGGTTTGATTTTGCCTTTCAAATTAATGGCCCATCGAATTTGCTCATATGTGATATACTCTTTCAATTATTTCAGAATGTTTTAAAAATGAAAATTGCTGTTTCCACGGGATAATTTCACTCAAGATCAACAGTGTACACTATCACCGGGATATCAAGTCAATTTCAAGTCGCCTTTATTTTGCCTTTCAAAGTAATGGCCCGTTGAAATTGCCCATGTATGACCCACTCTTTCACTGACTTCAGAATCCCATTAAAAGCAAAGTTGTTGTTTCCACAAGATCATTTCACTCTACATTGACAGTATACAACCCCACAGTTTTATCACGTCAATATCGTAATTATAATTGTTTATTTGGTACTTTTAATAATTAAACGCAGATGCTGTTAACAGGACAATTACTGTTTCCACTAAGTAATTGGAGTTCATGCAAACCATACACAACCTCTACAGTGGTAACATCTCAATCTCAAATCAATCTCGTTTTGCATTTCAGAGTAAAAGCCTTTTGACTTTGTTTATAGGAGCTTGTCTTTCCATAACTTCAGAATGGCATTAAATGGAAAGTTCCAGCTTCCACGAATGAATACCAGGTTCATGGTATTTCTCGAAATCAATAATATACTCCCTCAAAGTTGTACACTGTGAAAATCAAGTCTTTCTTATTTTGAATTTAAAAATAATTGCCCTGGAAATGTTTTACAAGCTGTTTTGTAATTTCTTTATTTTCTGGGAAAACTGTGGATCAAGGATATCAAAGGGTAAAGGCACTGATATTCAATAACTAATACAATATCAGTGCCTGGAGCTCAAATGTCAGTAAAAAGGCATGACGGATGTGCAGGAATTAATAAAGATCATTACCGGGATTAAGGGGACAGGCAACCAGTCAGCAGCCTTAATATACAGTATATGAGGTTTATAAAATTCTCAAAAGGATTCAGTTTGCAGCTCTCCATTTCCTCTTCCACACCAAGCAATGGCCTCCAAACATCACTAAGCCTTTGATTATTTAATCATGTGTTGATCCTTTTCCTTGACTGTATTTTGTGGCTTTAATCCTGACAAACACCCCCAACTTGACTATCCGGTTGTTCAGTCTGACGTCACTAGCCGTGTCTGGGTCTAAACTCCGCTGCAGGTCCATATATCAAACGATCACTATGGCATTACTGAGAGTTGAAAAACTGTCTAAAGTCTTTCATCTTTAATAAAATGATCAGCGTTCTGCTCTACCAGGTGTAAGAATTGAGTTTAACATCCAGGCATCCATGAAAACGGAATTTATGACATTTAACGGAGTTAGAAGTTAGCAGGGAGTTAGCTCGCTAGCTTCTATCTAAACACAATATAGCATGTCCTGACTGCGGGGTTTTGGAAACAAATTAAAACTTACAGCTCTGCTATCACTTCCAGCATAAATGAAGACAGAAAACTAAACAGCAGTGACGTTTGTAGGGTTACTGAAGTTGGGCTAGCTGGTATATAATGATGTGCTACGTGACCGCTAGCGACACAGCTATGTTAGCATAATATACACAAGCTAACTTTTTTTCCACTCGATAAAAGTTAACGTGAGTGTTCTCGGTGGTCAGGAACAAATGTAATCGCATGGCAGGATGCTGTAAAAGGACCAAACTTCAGCCAGGAGAACAACTGAGATAATCCATCCACAATACGAGGTTAGTCATTCATATACTGCTGCATAGGCTGGGCTGTAGTTACATCCTAAGGTTTTAAAGACTGAGCTTAAATAAATGATTAGTGGTAATAAAAGCCGAGGGAGGTCAACAGGGATCACTGACTGTTTTAGGAGCTTTTTGAGATCAAATAGAAGAAAATACATAACATTAAACATGTTAACAACACAAAAGCCATATTAAACGCAGACTACTTTAGACCCGGAAGTAGGATTCGTCGCGTCATCACTGAACAACCGGATGACTTCTGGCCTCGTTATGCTACATACAACTTGAGAAACTAGACCAGGGGTCCGTTCTTCGTACCTCGCTAAGTAAGTTAGCTGGATTTGATTGTTGACGATTTCGCGTGATCTTGGATCGTTCGGTTCTCCGAAGCTCATCCGGGACTTACTGTCATAGCAACAGATCCGTAAGCGTAAACCTGCTCGGGAGCAGGTTTACTTTATGTAAACAAGATTAGATCACGGCCACTCAGGTATGTCCGCTTCATTTATACGAAAGCAACAGCGATATTTTTCCACTTTTTTTCCATAAATAAATATTATCAATGTAACTAAAGATAATGCAGTATTTGAATTTTTTATTGATTTCATACAGATACATACAGGTCATTTCCTAAAAAAAGGGAAATGTACTATTAATCATTCTATTTCATGTATTTGATTATTTCAGATGTAATTCATATTTTAGAGTAGTAATAGTAAATTACTTCATGTAATCAAGATGAGAGACCACGGCTATAAAAGCGAAGGTGGATTTGGGAAGTCGGTCGCAGCCATGTCCTGTCCGTTTGTACGCGAGCAACCCATTGCGGAAGGTGCAAGATTGATATGGAGAGTTTTCAGAATTCAGCGTATATTGCGGGATAGACAGGATTCTTTAGCTCAGCGCGACAGTGTGCTCATAGAGAGATATCGATTTTCCCGTGAGGGTATTATTTACTTAACCAACTTGTTGGATCCCTATGTTAAGAGTTCGACTCACCGTAGTCGGGCATTAACAACTGCACAAACTGTGTGCATTGCCTTGCGTTTCTTTGCGAGTGGCACGTTTCAGTACGCTGTTGGAGACGCAGAGAACATTGGCAAAAGTGCTGTCTGCCGTTCCATTCACAAAGTATACCTGGTACTCAAGCATTTCCTGGGTGTGTTTGTGGTTTTTCCAAGCCACTTAAGACCACAGGTTGTCAAACAGGGCTTTTTTCCTATTGCAGGTACATTAAATTCGATACTGAATGTGATGAAATCATGACCTATGTCTGTAACTATAGCTCGATTGTACGCAGGATTCCCTAATGTGATTAGTACCATAGACTGCACACACATTGCGATCAAGGCCCCCCCCCAGGCCCCAATGAAGGGGATTTTGTCAATCGAAAGGGGGTTCACAGTATAAATGTGCAGGTGAGTAATACTAATATTTTAGATGGTAATATATAATGAAAAGGAGTGTCTCTTAGATGGTGTGTGACTCTATGTGCCATATCACAAATGTGGAAGCTAAATGGCCCGGATCAGTGCATGACTCAAGAATTTTCAGAGTCAGGGTTATGCACATTATTTGAGCGTGGTAAGAAAAAGAGACTTATTTTGATATTTCATACTTATTTTGGGCCTAACATAACAGCATTTCTCCATTACACAGGGGCCTACAATGGGATTCTCCTTGGAGACAGGGGTTATGCATGCAGGCAGTACTTCATGACACCGTTCCCTGACCCCAACCCTGCACTCAGAAAAATTATGGTTCTTAAATGGTTCTTCAGATGTCTTCATGGTTCTTTAAAGAACCATCATACGTCAAAGAACCTTTTTATTTTGTGGATGGTTCTTCAGCTATTACAAATGGTTCTTTAAAGAACAAAAGGTTCTTCATCCTTAGCAATCTAAGTTTGATGGTGTAAATGGCATAAATATTTACTCACTATAACGAGGCTGTGAATTATACTGTGTGTTTTCTTTGTGTGCATGTGTGTGCGAAGGGGGAGGGCGGGATACCTGGCAATTACCCTTTAAGAGAAGATGGTAGGAAACTGAATATTCAAATAAAAGTTAGAAATATCTGCTTAAAAATATACTGGTGGCAGGGGTGGGGGGGGAAAGCCTAAAGACCCTAACCCCCCCCCCCCCCACACACACACACACACACACACCCCTACCCCTAATTTGAACCTTTGGCTTCTAAAATATGTGGTTCAATTGCGTGCTGCGTACATAACCTAATGTCAGCTAGACCGAAATTAAAATTTAATATATTGTTAAAGTCGCTAATATGGCGCCTGAAGCCTGTTGTGACGTGAGCTCTGTGTCTGCTCTAGAAACTCTGAAATTCTGTAGATCTGAGCCGTACATTACTCACATGAACCTGTACTTTGAATTCTGTATGAGCTGTATAAAATACAGCTATGCATTAGAGTTTTGAATGAATAATTAGATTAGATTAGATAACTCTTTATTGTCTAATCGAATTATATAGAAATGAATAGAAATGTGACATGAGAAGGTGTGTCTTTGACTGTTCCTGCATAACTTAGTTTCGGACTAGTTGACAAGTTATGCTCCGGTCATTTGATGTTTCCAAGATAGATGTTCTTTTGTAATATAGTTAATTTTTTTGTATATTTCATTTATCCACCATCATACATCATACATACAAGCTAAGAAGAGGTCGTTATACTAACAAGAGGTATCAACGCTGGGCCAAAGTTCAGCACATGGTTAAAGTTTGTAATCCAGCCAGGGTGTAAATATCACTCAGCAGCCAGAGCTGAAGCAGGTAGCATCAACACATAAATCTACTCTACCCGGCTTAAATCACAAGAGCACGTCTGACCAAAAAGCTGTAGATTTTTCTTGTTTGCACAAATGAATCCAGAGTCACATTAACTGTGTTCACAGGTCCAACAAAATGAGGAAGAGGAGGGGGAGAAACACAATTAGATTGAATTACAATTGGATGTAAGCTGAGGACAAGGAGAAGGAAGCTTAGGATGAGGAGGAAGAGAAGCAGCAGGAGCATCTTTAGGGATCCCTATGATGTCATTGAGGTTTGTTTCATTAATATGGTCCTCTCACAAAGAAAGATGACTTGTTTTAGTTCACCTACTTCCTGTATTAAATAGTGATGTGCAAAATGTTGTGAAAAACCATGGAGCAGGCACGTATAGGGCATCTGCAGGTAAATGAACATCAAATCTCTGAGACAGACTGAAATCTGTATATTTATCACCCTTATGATAAAACCCACGTCAGCCATTGGTTTATGGACTTTGTATTTTGAAGCCTCAACATTTGCTTTATTGCTGTTGCTATGTTGGGACCATATTAGGATGAGGGATCAGGATCTGGAGTCATGCACACTATTGTTTCATTTAGTGTGTATCCATAAGATTCGTACAGCAGATCCAAGTTGTGCCTTGAAAACAGGAAAGTCGTCTGCATAGAGGAGAACTGTAATAGCAGGCTTGTACAAAGTGAGGCTTTGTGCTCTCGTTTTACTTCTGTCACCCTGTTTTGATGCAGATTTCACTTGAAATCAGACGAGAACTGGACTTATTTTTTATAATGTGTTCTTGTGAATTGATTGTGTATCGCATATGTTTGATTTGACTTTCTGCAAGACAACAGTCGTCCACTGGCCAAAAAAGTTTTCCAAATACCTCCACGTGATCTAGCCTGGATTTAGAAAAGAATAGCACAAAAAATCTGCACCTCCTGCTTCAGATGCAATTTGTGTTTCTGTGTTCAGAGGCAGCGGCGAGAGGGGAGACCTCGGCTCATCCAGCTGGAGAGCCTGACCAGGAGGAGTCGAACATTAACTCAGCTCTTCCAGGGCACCCTGCAGACTCGGCTGTTGGCATCGACGAGGGATGACGTGAACGCTAAACTGGAGTCCATCACAGGTCAACTGCAGGTATGCGAGTCAGACCTTCTGAGGAGGGTTTCACTTTTCTCTCTTCTTTATAATTGACTCTTTTCTCTCTCTTTCAGCTCCTTGACTCAGAGTAGGAGGGATTTGAAGCACAAAGGGAGGAACTTGTCGTTTGGTTGGCTGATATGGATGAGGTTGACCAGCTGACAGGAAACACGAGTGAAAAACTGAAACAACTGCAGGTGTGGGCTTGTTTTGATATGACATATATCTGATATGAAACATACGTCAGAGACATTATCCTAAGCTGGACTAACAAAGGACCATGAGTACAACATGAAACGTACATTACATAGCGTAAGGCTGAAGTTCATTGATCATTTTAATCATAAAGTTGTTGAAATGTTTTTATTGAACATGCAAACATCTGCTGATGAAAATGTGTTGATTTATTGGTCTGTTATGAAGCTATTGCTATTTCTAATGTGTTTTATCACTATCACTTTCTGATGTTTTATTAATTAAACAATACATGTATTATTTGTTGTGTTATCTGTAGCTATAGTATTTATATATATTTATTTATAGTATAGCAAATATATTTAATTATTACTGTTTAAAACACTAATATGTGACATGTATTAGTAGCAGTGTTGGTCAAGTTACTTGAAAAAAGTAATCAGTAACTAATTACTGATTACTTCCCCAAAAAAGTAATCCCGTTACTTTACTGATTACTTATTTTCGAAAGTAATTAATTACTTAGTTACTTAGTTACTTTTTAAAAACACGATTTACAACCTGAAGAGGTGATAAAGCGATAGATCTTTCAGCCCAATTCTACTTTTTCTACATAATCCATCATACAAAATGTAATCAAATGGAAAAGTCTCTTTTTTTAACTTGTTTTATCAGTTTTAATCTTTTAACTTTATGCATCAAGCAAAAATTTTATTATATGCAACATTCTCTGAGTTGAATAAATTAGTTTAACATTTAAACCTATTTTCTGCACATTCCAGCACATAAAATAAAATATTTTTTGTGTTTACACTCACTCTTTCAAATAGATGCAAGTAAAACACAGCAGAACATAAATAAAGTCAAAGACTCAGCGGTCCTGTTGCTCTATTTTCACCTGTAAAGCAGGACTGCGGTAGGCGGAGGTTTACCCTGGTGCAGGTGTGCCGCGGTCAGTTGAAGAATCCGCGACTTTCTCTGTGAGTTTCCCATTACGTCGTTGGGCACTCGGTGCTTGCTTGGAAGTTTAGGGGTTTTTTTCGCTGTAAAAAGAAGTTTTCTTCCCACGCACAACGGACGCTAATGTTTTTGTCACTTTCTATGGAATCAAACTCAAAGTAAGGTCAGTACTTCCACGCTTTAAACGCTGCACGCTCATACTCTCTCCCACAATCGATATGTGATCCATTGTTGATCTGCACACAGCTGTTGTCACTAACGGCGCACTCGCTTACGTCACTGTCGTGAGACATTCTTGCAAAAAATCACGGTTTTAGTAACGCAGTGTTCCTACGGGAAAGTAACTGTAATCTAATTACCGTTTTTGCAATAGTAATCCCTTACTTTACTCGTTACTCGAAAAAGGTAATCAGATTACAGTAACGCGTTACAAGTAACGCGTTACTGCCCATCTCTGATTAGTAGTGATGTTGTGCTGAGGGTTAAAATGCCTTTTTGTCTTTTGGTAACTACAAAATGACAATAAACCATTAATATATGTCTATGCTGTGCTCGTATTTATTTTACCCTACTCAAATTCAATTTATGATGCATTTTATTTTGAAAGATTTAAAATGTTTTTTTAAAGAACCACTCAAAAAAGGTTCTTTAAAATGGTTCTTTTAAAGAACCATTTTTAAAAAGGTTCTTTGAAAAACCATTAAAGGTGCCCCAAAGAACCATTTCTTGATGGTTCTTTGGGGCACCTTTAAAGGTTCTTCAATGAACCACTGAAAGAAATGGTTCTTCAAAGAACCATTGTTTGAAAGGTTCTTTGTGGCACCAAAAAAGGTTCTTCTATGGCATCAATCTAAAGAACCACTTTTGGTTCCAGTTGGCACCTTTATTTTTCTGAGTGTGGGCCACAAACCTGCTACAATGCAGCTCTAGCCAGGACAAGGGCACGCATTGAAATGACCTTTGGGCAAATAAAGGGAAGATTTCAGTGTCTGATAAGTCTGAGGGTTGCACCTGACAGGGCATGTGACATTATTGTTGCATGTGCCGTACTGCACAACATTGCCACCATCAGAAAGGAGAGGACTCCTGTGGTGGAGGTGCAGCCTGATGATGACCTCCAGCCAGTGCACTTGGACCAACCTAGTGGCAGAGCTGCATGGGACAGAATTGTGCAACACAATTTCGAATATTAAAAACATCCATCCATCCATCCATCTTCATCCGCTTTATCCGGGGCCGGGTCGCGGGGGCAGCAGCCTAAGCAAAGAGGCCCAGACCTCCCTCTCCCCAGCCACCTCCTCCAGCTTATCCGGGGGAATACCAAGGTGTTCCCAGGCCAGCCGAGAGATATAATCTCTCCAGCGTGTCCTGGGTCTGCCCCGGGGCCTCCTCCCGGTGGGACATGCCTGGAACATGACAAAACATATTTTTCATTGAAATTTATTTGAGCATCTTTTTCTGTCTCATCAAAAAAAAGCCAGTCATCATTTGCCAGGAAAAAAATCATATATACTGTATCACGCAAGGTCATCAATAGTGCTCTGTATGAAAGTGTATTTTTACTTACTCTGAAGTTCCTTTTGAAGCAACTCGATTTCTAGTTGAACTTTTTGCCTCATTAGAGCTTGAAGTTCAATTTCACCTAGAAGCTTTTGTTTCTTTAGCTCAGTATACTCCATTCACCCTGTTTCAATTGTAGAGACAACATTTAACGGTCAATACATGTCATATAGGAATTAAAAATAATTACAAGATTGCCCACCTCTGTATCAGGCCTCTCTGCCGGCCTCTTTGCCTGCAAATCATACTGCAGTCAGAAACACATAGAAGTACACAAGTAGATACAAATTCAGGCCAAATTTGTGGGGACACTACACCAACTTACAGGGACTTCCTCCAAACCACAGTCATCTGACAGGGTTGCTTCACTGTCCTGTGCAATGGAAACAAAATGGTGTTACAAAGGGATGTGGTACAGCCTATTGGTCTAAATAATTAAAAAAAAGATTATATATACATATAATATATATATATATATATATATATATATATATATATATATATATATATATATATATATATATATATATATGGAGGGTGAAGGTAACGGTGGTCCCCGTGGTAATCGGAGCACTAGGTGCGGTGACTCCCAAGCTAGGCGAGTGGCTCCAGCAGATCCCAGGAACAACATCGGAGATCTCTGTCCAGAAGAGCGCAGTCCTGGGAACAGCTAAGATACTGCGCAGGACCCTCAAGCTCCCAGGCCTCTGGTAGAGGACCCGAGCTTGAAGGATAAACCGCCCGCAGGGGCGTGCTGGGTGTTTTTTATATATATATATATATATATATATATATATATTAGGGGTGCAACGATACACAAAATTCACGGTTCGGTTCGGTTCGATACTTTGGTGTCACGGTTCGATATTTTTTCGATACAAAAAAATGTTCATTATTAATATATATTTTAACTCAAAAGTACAGTTTTTAAATTTAACCCTAACCCTTGTGCGTGTTTTTTATTTTGACAGCGAATGCGCACCTGTGGACCACTTATGTGCAGCCCTGGTTATTTAGCTCGTCATATTGCAGCCACAGAAATTATTTTGAAACCATAAAGCTGCACTTTCTATTTGCCTTATAGTCTGATTTGTCATAACTTCTCCGTTTTGTGGTAAGCTTTTCTTTGGCTGTCACTTCTTCACCCTGACCTGTCTTATTTGGCTCAGCAGAACTAAAATATATATCTGTCTGTGAAGGTTCTCAGTCATCCAGGTCATCGTAGTCAAATATATATCCTGCTGCTTTTACACACGCACTCACATAAGCTCAGCGATTCTCTGCGCGATCAACCTCTCACATGTTTAAGCTGCGGGAGATTTCACTTGTCATGTTTGCATAGTAAGCTAACAATTAATAAGACAATGTCAGAGGAATTGGTGCACAAATTATCATCACTCACAGATCAGTGCTGTCGCTCTCTATACACAGTTCGCGCGATTGCAAAGTGAAAGCAAACAAGCGCAAATTCAAACGCGATTTCAATATGTCACATATTGACAGTGGCTCACCGATGCCAATGACATAATTACCCAGCTACATTTCCAAAAGAATGCAAAAGCATTGACATATATTTTTCCTTCCTACAATAGCCCGACGGGCAGGGAAGAGATAGATTTTGGTAGCCCGACTGAAAAAATCGCTAGCTCCCGGATGTCGGGCTAGCGATATTGCGAGCCCTGTATCTGATTGAGGAATCACTCATCTTTGGAAAAGAGAGTTTATTACAGAGAAATGTCTCTTTCCAAAATAAAAGCTATACTATCCGCTTCTTCTGGGCTATATTCACAGCAGCATATTAAACATATAAGGAGAATCATGTGCTAACAGCTGTCTAAATGACTCGGCTAAAGTTAGTAGCATGCTTGCTTGTTTTTTTTCTGCTTCCACTTGTCTTTGCACTAGGATGATGTCGGTGTAAATGTGCAGTCATATTCGTTGTGTTCCCACTAGTGCTTTCAGGTTAATCTCGTTGAAATGACCTTAAAGCCACAACACGGCAAATCTCCGTTAACGAGCTACCGCCGATCGCCCCGTGCATGGGGCTAGACGGCCAACACGTTAACGAGCTAACTGCGCTAACACACTAGTTCCCACCCATGTAATTGAGCATTGCGTGGCACATCCAACATACTGTTTTACTTTAGTCCATGACTCGCTTACCTTCAGGGTCATACGTCACATGAAAACCAAAATAATTCCAAACGCCAGATCTGAATGAGGGTGGGGGAGGTCCATGTTGCAAGGAGAGCTTAACTTCTGTCTCGCTAGCTTTCCCTGCTCCTTCTGACGATGCTGTCTGTGTTGAGCGCTCAGTGAATCTGCATTCGAGTACTCCGCCTAGGCTGCACTGTCGAGCCTAGGCGGAGTAGTCGAACGCAGATTCACTGAGCGCTCAACACAGACAGCATCGTCAGAAGGAAAGTTGATAAAATAAATTACAAATGTTGTATTGTTCGATACATATGCGTACCGAACTGAAAGCACTGTATCGAACGGTTCAATATCGATACGAATATCGTTGCACCCCTAATATATATATATATATATATACCGTATTTTCACGACCATAAGGCGCACTTAAAAGTCTTAGATTTTCTTCAAAAAGTACGGCGCGCCCTATAGCACAGTGCGCCCTGTGTGTTGTAATGAGGACGTAGTAGAGAACACCATGAGAACGCTAAAGGGTGAAGTGTGGCCGAGTTGGAGGAAAGACTCGAGCGGTGGATCATCGAGCAAAGAACGAGCGGGAGAAGCGTTTCGACGGTCACCATTCGGCTAAAAGCAGTTTCACTTTCACTTTTTATGAAACGGTGCCATTTTTCCATCCGGACCAGGACTACGGTAGCGCAGCAACTACCAGCGGATTATAAGGAAAAGCTGGCCATCTTCCGCTCCTACTGCAGCAAACACATCCAGCCCAGCCACATCACTAACATGGACGAGGTCCCGCTCACTTTTGACATCCCAGTGAGTCACACTGTGGAGAAGGGGACCAGCACGGTAGCGATACGCACAACGGGGTATGAAAAGTCTTCTTTTACTGTTGTGCTTGGCACAAAGAGTGGAAGGCAGCGCCGGGCGAGTTACGCCACAATTTGCGAATGGATTGTAGATGCTTGGGCTAACATGTCTGCTGGCACTGTTGTTCGAGCTTTCGCAAAAGCCGGCATCATTTCCGAGGAGCCGCACGGCACGGAAAGTGACTCTGACAGTGAAGAAAGTGAACTTGGCATGTTTGATGGAGATTTAGCGCAGCTGTTCAATTCAGACACAGAGGATGAGGACTTCGATGGGTTTGATTGATGATAAAAATGTGAGTACCAAACTTTGTTTTGCTCCTGCTTATTTTTAAATACGCACACTTGTATGCTTGTGTGTTGTTGATGATGACGATTACTGATAATAAAAATGTGAGTACCGAACTCAGGTTTGCTCCCGCTTTATTTTCAAATACACATACGGTACTTGTATGCGCCCTATGATCCAGTGCGCCTTATGTGTGTGTTAAATACAGTAATGGCACACATAACTGAGACTGCGCCTTTTAGTACAGTGCGTCTTATGGTCGTGAAAATACGGTGTATATATATATATATATATATATATATATATATATAATCTCCCAACTTACTGTGCATGCTTCAGTCACCTCTTGCATGGGAACAGGTAAAAGTGATGGAGTGTTATGTAAAACTACACACAAAAAAACCCACAATGTCAATAAATGTCAAAGTACAAAAAGCATTTTAACTAAGGCAACAACCAAATATTTTACATTGTACAAATAGAATTATGAGCTCATTTACCAGTTATGAAGGTGCTGCTGCTACTGCACCCTGGGTGCTGGTCTAAGGAAGAGTTTCCCCCAGGGATGCCCTCAACAATGGGTCTGGTGGCATTCAACCCTAGGGCCAGCTCCTCTGCCGGGGTGTGACGAGGGGGTGCAGGACCACCACCTGTCTTTTTTTGCTCTGCCCTTTTCTTGGTTGCTGTTATAAACAAACAAACAGATTATTTCAGGGTCTCTTTTCAAGAGACTAAAAGCAATATAAGTGATAAATATTACCATTCTGTAGAATATTCTTATATTGCACTTTTACTTGTTCCCATGTTCTAGTGGGTCCTGTTGTGGCTCTAATGCGAAGGAGGATATAATGTAATATAATATAATATGATATAATATAATATAATATAATAAATTACTTACAAGTTTAATTTGTCAGCAACTTTCTGCCAGCCCTCTCTCCTTGCTTTTGCAGCCTTTGCAGCGTTCCCTTGCGTTTTAATTAAACTCTGAAACTCCTGAAATCAAGAGTTCTTGCTCTGCTGCCGAAAAATACAGAGCGCGCTCCTTCGACATTTTCGCCGACCAATCAAAGGGTTGCCGATCAATGTTTCTACTATCGATGCGTAGCCCCTTTTAAGCCACCCAGTGATCTCACATTACTTCATCCAGCTGTACTAATCGTCAACAACAGGTGTGTTCGGAGAACTGGAATAGCGAGCTCAAAGTTGGCGCGATGATTTGATCTTGGATGTAGTATGCGAGGTACGAAGAACGGACCCCAGGGCAAGGAAGGTTACAGGTATCAGCCAGTGTTCTCAGGACTAGCCAGTAAAATGGTAAATGGCCTTTATTTATATAGCACTTTACTAGTCCCTGAGGACCCCAAAGCGCTTTACACATCCAGTCATCCACACACTGGTGATGGCAAGCTACACTGTAGCCACAGCTGCCCTGGGGCGCACTGACAGAGGCGAGGCTGCCGGACACTGGCGCCACTGGGCCCTCTGACCACCACCAGTAGGCAACAGGTCAAGTGTCTTGCCCAAGGACACAACGACTGAGACTGTCCAAGCCGGGGCTCGAACCGGCAACCTTCCGATTACAAGGCGAACTTGGGCCACGATCGCCACAATCTGTTTCTGAAGCCAGATAAGATGCTTGTGTTATGGAACTTGTTTTGTCTGACTCCTGAATTGATGAAGTCAACACCATCACGGTTTAAGAACTATCAGCCAAATGGCATCATGCGAGATGAAAGTGCCAGGGAGCCAAATTCTCATTTATCTGGGACTGCAATTTAAAACATCTACTGACCCACACCAGGGTCAAGGCAATGTTGTTCTCAGCAAGTATCAGGTTAGACACCATGTTTCGAAGGTCTTTGGTAATTGTGTTATGTTTGAATTTTGAAGCCGAATATTACAGATCACCATGGCATTATGACTTTAGTTTAGCTAATTGATTCGTTTGATCTAGCGTCATAGATAAAATATATATAGCAATAGCAATGGACTGGAACAAAATCTCTAGTGTTTCCAAACAATACTGCTTCAGGGAAACATGTATAAAATGAAAATGTTGAAAAGGACCTTTTTAAACGGCGGGAGTTTCCGACTCACCTTGTTTTATTTATTGGTATCCAGCTGCCCCTGTGTCTGTGTCGGTCATTTTGTTGGTCTGTTGCCAGCAGCTCATGACAAGCTGATTTAGATAACTTTCCCGGTTATTTCATTCAGTTTACTCGTGTTTGAATTTTCTTCAGTTTGTTGGAGCATTCAGTGTCCGAGGAGCTTCGAAAGTTCTTACTGCATCATTGTGAATTCAGAAAAAAAACATATACTCGATGAAAATCACACAGTTTAATGAATGAATGAATTTGTTGTTTCATGAATGCAAATATAAACGTTGGGGAAAACGAAAAAGCTGCTCTGTACTTTGCTGAGTTAACGTCAACACGAGAAACGCATACGCATATCAATACGCAACGAATAACGCCCGCAGCCACATGTTCCCAAACATAAAGTAGTCCCATGTAGGAACGTAAGTTCGTTGGTGCAGTGCTCCTTTTGAACACAAGGGGGAGGCAGAGCAACATTATTGGAGCGGTTAACCTGAGCTCCGTACTTCGTCATCGGAGGCTTCACGGGAAAAACAAACAAACAAACAACGAATTTAACTAGTTGTATCAGTCCTTTTGGTGCTGTCGGTGAGAACAGAGTTACTGGTTGTCAACATGTTGTGTTAGATAGGTTTTTGCAACTTGCACCGTACCGTGGTCTCTGAAAAAAACAGTTTAAATTTTTTTTATTATATTTTTTTCAGTCTTGCTAACTTTAATCATTAAAAATATCGGCCCTGTTGTGTAATATCTACACTTTAACGCCAGGTGTCGGTGGTGGACTATGCGTTCCCACATATAGTAAATTCTACTGTAAACGCTGGTCCATTCTTCCTTGGTCGTGACTAGACTGCCGATGAGTAGCTGACATTTCAGAGCTCCTCGTGAGATACATGATGTAGGCTACATCGTATAGTAGCCTGGAAACAAATTTGATTTAGCAGCGGTTGCTCTGAAGCTGCTCATACATCATTTCACTTTTAATATCTTTTGAAATTTTTAAAAGATGGGTCCTAGACTAAACGTTTAAGAGAGTGAAATCAAATTGTGGCACCGTCATCAAGTTGAAAAATTGCGCAATAAAAAAATACAGAGAAATTTGTGTTGGGCCTTCAAAATAAAAGCATTCCTCTGATTCAATGAGCCATTTTACTCTGCTGTGTAAGCGGTGTTTTAATTTGGACGTCACAGCCAGAAGTGGCGTATCAGATTCCGACTACCGTGGCGTCACTCTAGTGAGAAGGTTCCGTGCACTTCACGCTTTTACGTGTGTGAACCGACCGTGTGTGAAGTGCGCGCGCGTGTCTGCGTGTGTGTGTGAGAGAGAGAGTGTGTGTAAACACATCTCTGTAGGCTCATGTAGTGAGGGCTGGGAGCTGACTGCAGCAGAGACTTCCAGGCTGAAATTGCGCTCGGTGACCGCTCAGATGAGGAGATGGCAGCCGAATCGACCCGGAGATTCACCAAGAACCTGCTGAAACCGGGGAGCGCGGCGGAGATACGGCAGACGGCGTGCAACGCAGTCAGACACTGCGCAGTGACGGTGAGTACACCCTTGTGGATTGTAAGAAGAAAAATTATATATGTGTATAAAACCACCTGTCGGCCTTTACCTCTCCGTGACGACACCCCCAAACCCTTACATCGGAACCTGGACGCGATGCGGTCTCATCTGTAGCCCGGCAGCCTCGGTCAGACACGCCGCACCACTACACCGCAGCTGTAGCAGACCTGGCATTGACATTCATGTTGCATCTTTCTTTGCAGTGGGTGAGCACATGCAGCTCAGAGCAGTGCCGTTCAGCTTCTGTCTATCGATCCTGCAGTGGGGACAATTCAATGCGTTTAAACGGTTACATCTCGGATAGGTGAGGGATTTGCCGCAATTTATCTCCAGGGCTCATTGGGTGATAATCTGGCTATAAAGTCGCAGAGTCTGTAGTGCTCCCCTGGGGGGTGTTGGAGTTTATTTCCAGTGAGGCTGGGTAGGTGAATGAAATGCAAGAAATAGATCCTTGGTGGTCGCATAGTGGCATGGCACAGGCAGCGTTTTACATCTGCCCAGCGGTGCATAGACACAGAGGAAGATGGAGGAGCAGAAAAAAGAGGGATGGTGGGGGATAAGAAGACTAAACTGACTGTTGGTTTGATTTACGTCTAATTTATACTATCAGTTTTTCCTTTTTAACATCGTAAAATTGAAAAGATGATCCAGTGGGTGTGTCACGCCATAATAATGAAAGGCTGCGATTGACAGATAACAGCGGGAGGAGGGGTAATCCAGGGTGGTGGTGGTGGTGGGGTGCGCACAGGCAAAACAGCAGAAATGGGTTTGTGTGTTTGCAAATGTCCCTTTGATCAATTTGGACAAATCCTCTACCTTCGGTACGCGCGTAAATGCGTGCCCGTTCTGTGGGGATTAGCATAAAGAAAGGTCACTCCACTCGAGTCTTTTTGCAGCTACTCCACATCCTCTTCAGTCTGGTGTTAGTGTGTCAGTGGGACACTGGCAGAGCACAGCATAGCAGGGTGAAAATTGATTGGAATAAAGAGGGAAAATGTAATATTTCACGGCCCATGACAGGATTAAAATGATGTGGCAGACTCACCATGAATGAAACCTTTTCTTTCTTTCTTTTCTTTTTTACTGAAAAATACATTTGCTTCTGTGTGATGTTGTTTTTCAGCAAAGAGACCTGCTTGGTGTCTGCTATCTCCCCACTATCACCCTCATATATATTATTAAAGACAAAAATCAGTTAGACTCAGCATTTTTCTACTCACAGATCTAGAAGAATATAGCAGCTTTTTAAAGATCCAGTGGTTACAGAGTGCACACAGCCTCTGTAGGCCTTTCTCACATTTTGTCTTGTTGAGACTCTTGAACAAAACGTTAATGTTATTAAGATTACCTCTGTTTTGCTTGCTATGTCATGTGAAAATGTCATAGGGAATGTCACAGGAAAAATGTCTAGTGAAAAGGTTAAGACATGGAGCATGTTGATGTTCAGGTTAATTTGTGTATGCATTAAAGCAAAACCTACTGACACCATGTTAAACAAAGACTATTTTAAATTTAATTGACTGTTTTTATGTATGCAAATGCTTTGGCTGCAGATTCGAGTTGTACAGCACGAATGCTTTATGGGTTTTAGTAGATTCAAGACATGCTGGATTGGGAAGACAATATGAATAAAATGTGCCTTCTAATGGTTACTTTGACTTGTGTTAATGTAGTATATATCTTTCTAAAAAACCTAAGTAATTAGATTGCAGTAGTGCAACATTTTGATCTTAAAGTTATATTCCTGCAACACCGCTCACTAATACATCTAGACATATTAATGTGGATATCACCTGTAAATGGTGTAAGCCGCTGCTGTTCTCACATATGAGAAGTTTACCAGAACACCCAACTACAGTGTTCACAAAAAATTGTGTGAGTTGTTATTTACCTGAAGTGAGAAGCGAAATGGAAACTGTGAGTAATATTGTGATCATGAGCAAGTGGGAAAAAAATTACAGCTCTTTTTTTTTTACTTTGTCACCTTCTTGTGCAACTGACTGATTTATCACAATTCTTTCCTGCGTTATGAAAAATAAATGTTCATGATGACCAAAAACATGTAAAATAACTTCAATAACTTCTATCTGTGTATAGAAACGGGGTTCAGAAATATGAAGAAAAGAAGAAGAAGAGCATGAATGTGCGTAATACAGATGTTTTAGATACAAATCTTTAGTTGGCGTGTAAATATTCATGGGCGTTGTGTGGGTTTTTTTAATGCACGTCCCTCGATGGTGAAAGAAACCAGGTCAGCAGAATCAGACCCTCCGGCATAACATTTAATGAAGCGTAAACCTCTTCCTCGCTGCTCTTGCTGACCCGGTCTCGCTTTTCTTTTCTCGTTCAGCTAGTGTCACCCTCCCTGCCTAACCTGACCTCACATCACCCCCTTCACTGTTTCTTCCATATTTGACTTGCTTCCAGGGCTGTTTTCCTGTTTGTTTCTGATTGACCTACTGCTCTAGATCAGTTTTTGAAGTCTGTGTGCGTGCATTTTTAGGTGTGTCGCGTACACGGTTACTGGTAAATCCCCTTGGTGAACGCTGCATTTTGTTCTGAAGAACTGCTCTGTGAAAGCAATCACTACTCTATGATTACTTCAGTGTTTCTCAGAGTGGTTTGCCCACCCATTTGTACATGCAGGGAAAATGGAAAGGTTGATAGATACAAGAAGGAAGAATGTAATAGTGGTTACAATTTGTTAAAAAAAAACAAACCCCAGAAACCATGGGATCTTCGGTTACATATTTCCTGGGCTCTGTCTGCCAGTGAACTGCTGTACACCAAATAAAACATAAAGAAAAAATAGTATAGCCAACATATGTTTAATATATAAGATAATGAAGCTAATTTGTCCTGAAAACCTTTTAACAAAATATACATAAAAATCTACAGCTGCTGATTTTTGGTAGCTAAGTGAGAGTGTTTATGATGGCTCTAAGTAAAAAGTGAGCAGAATGGTAGTGTAGACACAAGTGTCATTCTTGTTGTGACTCTGGCTGCTTGCTGGGATGAACCACATGTCATACCATGCCTCCAGGATGCCAGCTACACTAACCACACAGCCAGAGATCGGTGCCAACATGCCCACCCTGGCATCTCACTGCAGCTACAGTGTTTGCTCAGTAGGAAAAGGTTCCTTATCCTCAGTCACCTTTACTTTTTCGGACATACGTATGCTCACAAGATTAATGGTATCCGGTATTTGGTGTAATATCACCAGGTTCCTGTCCTTGCCTGCTCTTGGCACTCTTGATGGCCTTATGGTACCACTAGCTTCAGGCATGGTCACATATTGGCTATTTTTGGTGCTCAGTTTGAATCTCTGGGCAGCTCCTGAGAATTTTCAACGTTATTACTAACCAGCATCTGTTTGTGCAGTCATAGTCAAAGAATATCATAAGCTACCGAATGTGTACGATCATTACAAGGTTTCCAGATGTACTGAAGCTTTTTAAATGCAGAAGACTGTATAACCTTGCATTGCTGCATGCTACATGTTATTTTATGAATAAAGTAGACCACCATTTCCCTTCTATTGACTATTTCAAGCAATCTCTTAAAGACTGACCGTTTGTTCTATTTGATTGGGTTTGTCTTCTTCTTCTTCTTTTGGCCACTTCTTTAGGGTGTTGCACCACTGGATCATCTGCCTCCATCATACCCTTACGCCATCCAGCTCCATGTTCTATACCCTTTGCCCAATATATCCACTATCCCTCCTCTGCACATGTCCAAACCATCTCAGCTTTGCATCTCTCTAACACTCTCTCCAAGCCTCTCGGCCTGAGCCGTCACTCTGATAAAATCATTTCTAATCTGATTGGACATGGCTGGCAACCGCTAATCAGTTTTATTATTAATTAATCATCTCTTTGTTTTTCATGCGGTTAATTTTTCAATAACAGAATTGTTCAAGCTCGAGATCACATCTTAATAGGACTTGGCTTGTTTGAAATGGCTTAATGGTCCAAAACACAAAAAATGTAAATTACTAGGATTTACAAGGATTTTGAATATAATTCATAACAAAACAAAAGCCAAGTCAAAACAATCTGTTGCTACTTTTGACAAAAAAAGGAATCGATGGATGGATGGGTTATTGTTAATTTCATAGAAGTAGATAATTACATTGGTTGTATTGTCACCACTATACAGGCACTCTGGACTGTCTTGGAGTCACCTAAAGATCTGAAAAACAAAAGTCATTCAAATGAGATCCAAATATTTTTTTAGGCATTTAAACTGCTTTTTTTACTGCTTCTATTAAATGCCCGAAACAAATTCCTCGTCAGACTCGCGACATAGTCTCAGGCCTTGGGTAAAATTCCCATGCTTTTTCTTCCTATAGTTTTGTGACCCTGAATTTTTAATTATTTTGAAATGTTAGGAACATTGTCCATATTTCTTCGACCTCCCATTCAAGTCTTTTTTTTCTTTCTTCATTCCCTCTTTCTTCAGTTATCAAACTCCTCTTACTGTAAATTAGTTTTTGTAATAATCTCTATAGACATTATCCTTTTTTATCTACCTTCTGTGCTAGGCTCATGTTCTGCATGCGTGTTCATGTTTTATCTCGGGCTAAAACGTGTCAGACAGCGTGGCATGCTCATTTGTTTGTGAGGCAGAATTCTGAGAAGATGTTTCCCAGTAACATGTTGCAAGCGTATATCGTGGTTGGGGGGGACATGCTGTCAGTTTGCCTCCATTTTTTTCTTCATGACACATCATGCCAACCGCCTGCAGTGCATTGTGTGTGAGTCGCGACCTGCCTGTTTATTAGCATACATGTGTTGCAGCTATCAGTGTGGTACTTGTGGGTGTTCTGAGCAACCAGGCTGCCATTTAGGCTGAATAAAAGTTGTGCATGCATATATGTGTATGTATGTATGTATGTATATATATATATATATATATATATATATATATATATATATATATATATATATATATATATATATATATATATATATATATATATATAGTAAAGGTGTTTAACTGCTTTATATCTGATGCGGGCATGGTTTTTAATCTTGACCACAGTATGGTACGCTGCTTGTTGCCCGTGTTGCACTTAATAATTTCTGGCAGCTTATAAATTTGACTCATGTCTCACGTCAAAGTCAAATGTTGCAGAGGAAAGGAACTGGCTACAAAACCAGTAATTACCCTCCCATCTCTATACTTTTTGTTACAGAGAAAAGTCAATTAGCAAGGAATTCTAACAGGAAGTGCTCCTTATCACTCGCACAGCTCAATTTTTTTCTTCTTTCTAGCATATCTTACTTCATCTCATCTATCACGCTTTTCTTCCCACGCCCTCTCGTCTACATCTACAAGCTGCCACATTTATTAATTTATGTTGCTGCTCGCTACATTCAGGACCAATTCTTTTAATTGTTTCTATAACTGCCTCCTCTGAGCACCCACTTTGTTTTTTTATTACCTTTTTTTTTTCTTATTTTGGAAAAGTTTGAAGATGCACTACATGTATAATGTGAAGGAGATCTATCACGTCTCTTATTACAACTGGACAGGGAAAGGTATTACAAGAACACAGGTGGAATTAAGCCCATAATTGGCTCAGAAATCATCAGTCATTTTAGAGAGCCAGACCGTGACGAGAACAGAAAATGAGGGAGGATGGGTAGGAAGAGAACAGGATCTCTCCCATCGCTCCCAAAAGAGTTGGCACTCAGACTCTAGACTCTACTGTCTCATAAACACTCCATCCATGAGTTTGCATGTATATGTGTTTAATATTACGTTTAGTACTTTTAAGTTGCAGTGTTTTCTCATTATATTGTGTCTTAGTATTGGCATATTTAGTATTCTTTGAGTTGTATTAGGCTCTTTGAGTTGTTTGAATGCAGAAGTATAGCACTCCCTCACCCACCCACACCCCATTGGACATTGTTGTGCAACTGTTAGAGTTTGTGAGGAAAGGTCTACACACTTCACAGCAGAAGGTAGAAGTGCTGCGCTGCTGCCTTTATTCCCACTGACTCTGACATAAAGCTGCTTTACAAATCAGCAGATAACATTTCCTTGCCTGCCAATAGTTATTCTCTTACATAAGTTGGGTTTTTGGAAATCATGCTGCAGTTTGTGCGTGCGTGCGTGTATGTATGTATGTATGTATGTATATATATATATATATATATATATATATATATATATATATATATATATATATATATATATATATATATATATATATATATATATATATATATACACACACACACACACACACACACACACACACATATATATATATAGGGTGGCACGGTGGTTAGCACTGTTGCCGCACAGCAAGAAGGTCCTGAGTTCAATTCCAACATCAGGCCGGGGTCTTTCTGTGTGGAGTTTGCATGTTCTCCCCGTGTCTGCGTGGGTTCCCTCCGGGTACTCCGGCTTCCTCCCACCGTCCAAAGACATGCAGCTTGTGGGGATAGGTTAATTGGATAACCCAAATTGTCACTAGGTGTGAATGTGCAAATGAATGTGAGTGCGAATGGTTGTTTGTCCTTGTGTGTTAGCCTTGCGACAGACTGGCGACCTGTCCAGGGTGTACCCCGCCTCTCGCCCTATGACAGCTGGGATAGGCTCCAGCGCCCCCCGCGACCCTGAAAAGGATAAGCGGAAGTGAATGGATGGATGGATATATATATATATATATATATATATATGTGTGTGTGTGTGTAAAAGGCAGCATGAGAAAAGATACTCCTCCAACAAGAACAATCAAGAGGGGAGCTTTTGGTTCTCGACTTTGTAATGGAACCATTAAAGCAAGACTTTACATAATGATTATCTGGATTTATGGTTGAGGTCGGCCCAACAGCCTTTATGAATTAGAATATTAAACATGGTCAAAAAAAGCAGAGAAGCGGGTCAGTGAAATCAGTGATGAAATTTCACGAAGCAAATGCCACATTTTTAATAAGCACAAGGCCGTTACCTGGAAACTGTTAGGAAAACAAGATACATCTGGGTGAATGACCGTGTTTGCAAAATGATCTCCTAAGGCAAACCCCAATTACAACAAAATTAACATTAATAGATGGCAGTGTATAACATTAATCATGCTTAGGAGACACACACCATGGAAATAAATCTGAAGTAATAACCGTGCTGCTGGAGTGGAGCGTATTAAGACTTTTTATTTATTCAGTCATTTTAAAAGGGCACTCTATACAAGTTAAAACATATGCTGCTTTGAATATTTTCATGTGACATGAAATAAAACTGTCTGCAATTACTATCATTTTTTAGTTTGAAAATATTAACTGTAGAGGCACATGACAGAACATAAAGACATTTCGTACTCTGTAGTGATCGTGACAACGGATGGTATGAAAGATGGGCGTCACTTCCGTGATGTCATCCAGTCATTTCTGAACTGTTTTGAAATCCTAATTGTGTTATCCCCGTTGTCAGCATGGTGTTTGAAAGAGGATGTGAAGAAACAGGATCTGAAGAGCCATTAGCCAATGAACATAGTACAAATAATCTTGATTTCTGGATTTCCCACAATGTCTAAAATTTGCCCATAAACTCATCAGCAAAGTTTTTACAGAGGCAAAGCCTGAGGGTTGTTTAAGATACTGTTGAGGTTTTGCAGATATGTGCCTGCTAGCTATGTGATGTTAACTTGTTGTATAATTGTGACAACCCTGTAATAATGTAGGGTCAAGTGAAAAAACTCCCAGCCACACAGGCTTGCCTAGTAGTTAGCAAGTGTTTGCAGATTAATATGAATAATTAGAGGCAACTAATCTGCTAGCAACCAAAGCAATTACTAGGAGGTTTCTGTTGCAGCACCTTCTTTGCACTCAATTTCACCCAGGGTGAAGAAGTCACTTGGATGAGTGACGAAACGTTTCTCCCACTGAAAACGCTACGTCCAGATAAACAGAATTTGGGATCTACTTACCTGGATGATTGAGCATGCATCAAGACACTTCAATGCTAATACTTTTATTTTATTTTACTTGAACCAGTCTGAGTCTCGTAGGATGCAACATTCACCACCTTGGCAGTTGTAACCTCAACCTTCACTGTTTTGTCTTTAATTTTTTAAAATTATAATCACTTTAAAGGGAATACTTTGGAAGGATGTGCCCTTTCTGGATTCCATTGTGGACACCGTGTTTCAGTTGCTTCAGTCATATGGTTTCCTGGTTTTTGGCAACTCTATGTGCAACTTTCCTGTGTTTTGTAAACTTGTCTCCATGAGAGAAATAGAGGTGTGTCAGACTGCAGATATTAAGCACATGTCTATTAACTTTGAATGATTCTGACTCAACAGCATAGGCTTGGTGGTAACAGAAAATTTATTGTGCGTGCGCACTTGTTTTCTTTTGCAAGGTTAGACCATGTTTTAGTACATCAACAATGCTGATCTCAGTCTCAGTTTGCATGCATAGCATAGCAAGTGTCAGAGGTTTTGAAAGTGTCAGAGTGTCTGGTAATGTGAAACAGGATGTTCCGCATGCTCGTTTCACTGACACTCTGCGTTTTGTGCCTCTGCACACTTCATTCTGTAGCATTTCTCAGTTATTTACAGCTCGTGCTAAGAAATCTATACCTGAGTGTCCACATAGGTTTATATTATTTTACAGTTTTTACATATATTTGAATGGTAAATGGCCTGTATTTATATAGAGCTTTACTAGTCCCTAAGGACCCCAAAGCGCTTTACATATCCAGTCATCCACCCATTCACACACACATTCACACACTGGTGATGGCAGCTACATTGTAGCCACAGCCACCCTGGGGCGCACTGACAGAGGCGAGGCTGCCGGACACTGGCGCCACCGGGCCCTCTGACCACCACCAGTAGGCAACGGGTGAAGTGTCTTGCCCAAGGACACAACGACCGAGACTGTCCAAGCCGGGGCTCGAACCGGCAACCTTCCGATTACAAGGCGAACTCCCAACTATTTGTTCTTTTCAACCTGTGTAGCATCCCTTTCTCCTTTACTACTTAGCTCATTTATTTGTAACTCTATCCTCTCCATCTAGCTTTTCTTTTGCTCTGGCTTTTCTTATACACTTAAATTCCCTAATTGTCTAAAATTCCTGACGCCCTCACTCCTTTCCCCAAGTCTCTGTGGATTACTTTGCCCTTTGGTTGAAAATTGTTATGTTGAGTCAGAGGTAAATGCAGATTGTTGCCCTTTTTGAGCCTCCTTGCCGACATGCCTTTCTGTTTAAGATAACGTTTTGTCACTTGTCACTAAATGCTTGCTCAAAGTGAATAGTTGGGTGTCCGTCTAGTTCTCAAAGATGTCAGGACGTAATGAGTAAATATTTTCATGTTTACAAACAATGATATTTGAAAAATAATTTTTCCCCTCAAACTTTGTAAATTTGCAGCAATCACTGTCTTAAAGACTGACTGTGACTTTTGTGGTATTCTAGACTTCTTGAAGCACCTCCCACAGCTTTTTTCTGATTAGTTTGATGGGCACTTCCCAGATACCAAATAATCAGAAGCTCAGTTTTGGAGCTGTGATTTGGGTCGTTGTCCTGCTTTACGAGGAAAGTGGTTTCAACAGCTTCCACAGGGTATGGCTTTGCCTTACCCTGTGGAAGCTTCAGTTGTCCACAGACAAGTCACCCCCTTTTTTTTACCCACTTTGACGCTATAAAGGCCGATGCTACACATACTTAGCTGATTTGTTTAGCTTTTTTAATCAGCAAAATCGTAACAGGAAATGTGATTAACTTGCATTAGCTAAAGTACTGCACCACTGGATGATAAAAAAATTCAAATTAATGATTACAAATGTACTTTTCTTTCAACAACCTGGGAAGTTGACTATAAACTTTTGAACAGTAGTGTATATGTTGTATGTATAAGGGATTAGAGGGGATGAATAGCTCTTTGACATTTGTTATGACTGAGAGATGGCTATGGCTGGAGACGACTCAGTCTCGTTTGGCAAATGACAGTAGGAACGTGCACTGCCAGGCCATGGTGTGTGTCAGCTCTGATATTCTCAATGACTCATTCAGCAAGGACAGAGGAATGAAAGCAAAGAGAAAATATCTGAGCCTGTCACTGCTGACACTGACTTCTACTGAATTCACCCACTGTTTGAACTGCATGATGCGCTGCACATTGATGTCAGTAGTGTGAGTGTTTGCTGGCTGTGAGCACAGGAAATTCTTTTTCTTTTTTTATGTCATACACGTAGCCTTGTAGTTTCAGACTGTCAGTTCTTGAATTGTATTGGAAGAAAAAAACGTCTGTTTAGTCTAGGTAGGAAAAGTGGGCAGAGAGAAAGTATGTGCCTGCCTGTATGTCAGTGTTTGCGAGAGGTCACATGAGAGGAGGAGTGACAGAGAGCGAGAGAGGTCCCCGGGGCTCCGTGCATTGTGCCAGTGTGCGTTTACAATAGGCTCTTTGGAAAGGCTTCACAGCCAGTGAACTGCTCTATTTAGACTTAGCCGACCAGGCTTTGCCTCACGGAGCTCGACTTTTATCCTCTCTTTTTCTAAAGCTCTTGGTTTAGTCTCACCATCCTGCCCCGCATCTCAGTAAGACACTCAGCTCCCGTCTGTCCAGTGTCTGGTCACAGTCCTCACGGTGGGGGTCGTGTGGTGGTGATGGTGTTAGGGGTCCACTTCACATACTGCTCTAAGAATAGTTCAGTAACTCTCTGTGAGTGAATTGCAGTGTTGTCTCTCTCCTTCATGTTGCATTCCAGAGTAGGAGGCCTGAATATGCAACGTCTGCTACCCTTCGACTCCCATGTTCTGCTGCCTTCGCCCTCTTGTATCTGCATACTTACTTGCACTCTGAGGCACTGATATATGATCAGGACTTTTCCTCGTTAACTCTTTTCAACGATTGGAGGGGGTAAGATGGAGAAACCCCAGGAGTGATCTAATTAAGCAACAAATTGGCAGGATGGAATAATATTTTAGCTGCCACCAGCTGGAGAGGACATCCTTAAAATCTGTAAACTAACAAACAAACATATTTTTGCAAGATGTTTGAATCTTTCAGGTGTTTTTTCTTCCTATTTACTCTGGTTGTGCCCAGCAATAATCCCGCCTTACTGTTTACACCATTTGACAGCAAAATAGATACCAACATAAATTCACACACAAACTGACTTAAATGGAGTTTTTAATGCCAGTTTATAATGGATTGTAAGCAGCATTAAGCTGCATTTAATCAAATTAGGAATCTGTTATAAAGCTACTTTTTTTTTGGTGAATAAACGGACAATCATTTAAAAAAAGTCCAACAAAGTTTTATCTTTAAAATAAATTGCTTCTCACTTTGGAAAGTAGCAGGAATTTTTCACTCCCATGAACCAGTTAAATTACCACAGAGACTGTAAACAGGGTGGCTTGTAGTTTCCACAGCTGATTAGAGTTTACAAAATACACTATTGAGATATTCATCTCCTGGGTTGGATTTTTTTTTTTTTAATTGTTGGGATTTTTTGTTGGGAGTTTTTAAAAAGGTTGAAAAGGTTTACTGTCTCGTTACCATTGTTATCTTTGTCACTAGATTTTTTGTTTCAAAAATGAACCTTGTTAAGGTTACATTACGTCATGTCGGTATTTCTGCTTCTTAAACTGAACTATATTTGTGAGCTGGCCGTACCGTAATCGAAGTGAAAGAAAAATAATAAATAGCTTGTTATGGTATAGCGTGGTTTGTCAGATGACGTCACATTGTTCAAGAGTGTTCCATCATGACACAGCCACTGGTTGCTAGGGGAAAACCTGACTGGTTGGCAGCGGTTCCTGGAAGTTGCTGACTCTTGCTGAGTGAAATCAGATGCACCAAAAACCTCCCAGGGTTGTAGAATCTGGACTCCTAGGTCTGATGTTTTGGACTTCAGCAGTCATTTTCCCAGCAACTGCCATCAACCTGCAGCAGCCACTTGCAACCACTCAGGGACTGTGGCTATCAGACAACTGCTGGAGACCCTTATTCACTTGATGCTTCATTATTACCATGATTTTCATATGTCCAAAATAACCAAAAAGTTAATGTCACGTGGTTAGAGGGAACGTGTCTGCAAAATCTCAGTAGTCAGTCTTTTGTTTTTGGGGTTTTTTTGGTTTTTGGTAATTGCTGATATTAGCTTTTCATTTTCTGTTTTGGATTTACTGGCTTACTGTGCATTTGCACTCCCTAATAGTTTGTGCCTTAACTCTGCATCTTTCTCTGTACATACAAGACACATCAATTTTATTTGGCTTAAATGTCAGCCAAAGAGCCAAAGAGGGAATCTGCAAAAGAAATAGGAAAAGAAAAGCTTGGGGCAGAGGGAGAGACAGAAGAGGTATTTTGAGTTTTTAGGAGGTGGGAGAAGAGGGAAAGAGGAAAAGGTAAGGGAGGATAGCACATATAAAAAAACGCATGAGGAAAAGTCTTAAGAACAGCTGCGTCCTTATTCTAAACTGGGACCTCGGGGAAAGGGAGCAGAGCTGAGTGGGCATCTGGTAGACTGTTAGCGCTGGTTTAGAGGTTATACAGAGGTTACATGTAAGCTTTGTGTAGGTGTCATACGCAGGCGTTCTTACTGAATGATTCATTGCAATTCAGGCAATCACATGGGCTTTTCTAGAACAGTGAAGATTTAGACTGGGGGTTGATATGAGGTGTTATGATGATTTTTCACTGATTAGCCTAGAATGAAGCTGATATTATTTTTTCTGTCTATGTCCCCAGTAGCTTATTATCACACTATCCATTGTGCTGGTATGTGTCTCTGGCATGGCTGCGTAAAAGTAAATATTAGCTTGGGCCCGATTTAGGATGAATATGGCAAGTTCAGAGTAAGGACACATTTTTCAAGCTACCAGAGTTACAGGAAACAGAAATCATTAGGGATAATTGCTCAAAGAATAGTTACGGTTTCCTAGTGTCAGTGGGCCAGGCTGCAATGGGAGTAGAGTTCGGATTTGGGGGTACTTCAGGGTTTGATTTGGCTAGCCTCAAGAAATCATTAAAGTGTCTCGTTGGTTGGAGATTCCCTCACCTGGACAGGAAATAGGAGAGGCCAAACAGCTGTGTAAATGGTCCAGATAGGATCACAGAGGAACAACTATGACTACTGTGGCAGAGTGGACTTCATTATGTTGCTGTAGCACTCTCTCCAGTAATATCAAGTTTTGATGAACAGATTAATATTGGCAAACCCTCCCCTCTCAGCAGCGAAGGCTCGTCTCTGTTCATGATTAATGTTCTCTCTGTTGGATGGAGAGGCACAATTTAAAGGGGCTGGTCTATTTTTTCTAAGTCACATTACCTTAAGCCTCGCTTGCTGTGTGAGCTTCTGCTATCTGGGGCGCAGAACAAAGTATAAAAAGCCTTCCTGCTTCATCCAGATCAACGTGCATTATCACAAATATTTATTGCTGAGCGCATATAGGAAGCTGGTGACCTCAGCTGTTCACGCTTGACTGCTGTGGCCAGACAAGACAGGGAAGGGGGGAAGGAGAGAACAGCGGGGAGACGTGGAGAGAGATGCCACGTGGGAGATTGAATTAATGAGACACAAGCTGTGTGACAGTATAGCTGTGTGTCTGACTGCCGCTCCGCCTGCATGACTTCCTAATTATATGTCTCTTATTCGTCTTATGATGCATGTTTCCAAATGTGGGAATGAGTGCATGCATGTGAGCATGAAGCAGGGTGGAGGACAGGTGTATGCTGGTTTGACCTTCTAGTTTTATTACCATTAGCTCCAATAAGTGCCAGCTAAAACAAACAGATTTACAGAGTAGATAAGGAGACAATAAGATGCTAAAAGTATCGCAAGTGAAGCTTTAAGGGAGACTTATTTCGCACAGCTAACACAAGTGTTGATACTAACATGAAGAACTAATTACAAGAAGAGGAATATCAGCATCTGGTGGTTTAATAACTTGATGGTAGTTTTTTTTTTTGTGAGTGACATCTTGTTATATTTCATATAACTCTATAAACAATGCAATAAACAGAAAGTATATTTTAAAAGTTCAATCTTTGCAGGCAGCTTTAAGCTTTCCCTTTCACTTAATAATGTTATACATAATTACACCCCTGATGAGTTCTTATCTCTAATTTCACACTGTCAGGTTCTGTTTCTTTTATTATTCACTGTTGTAAAGGTGATGGTCTGTTCAAATGCCGCACCTATATATGCAGATGTCTACATGTATACTATGCAAAGGGTTGAAGCGTTCTTCCCAGGGTAAGATAATTGGCTACTAAGAAAATAGTTGTCATTTTTAACAATGCAGCTCATTTTCTGGCAGCTGCTCCTCACTGGCCGTCTCTCTTTCATATTCTCCATCTCATCTGCTCTTTTGTCCCCTCCCCCAAACATCCCTCCTGCCTCAGGAGTTTAGTTCTCAGTTTAAGACATTTTAATAGCTTCCTTTTCTAAACAAACCAGCTGCCAGAGGACCAGATAGTTGCTCTGGCACAGAGCGCCTCCTGGAGGTCATTTCTTATAGACTAAGGCAACCAACAGCAGCACGGGGGTGTGGGGACAGGCATTTCCTCGTCAGCCACACAGGCTGCTGTATTGAGTCATCAGCACTAGATGGCATTGGCAGTATGTTGTAGCTCTGAAGTCAGTGCTTCCTGTAACCTCACCCAGCTCAGTGCAGAGGCAGACAGAATCTGTGAAAGAGTCCGCAGTATCTTCCTCTTTGATCAATAATTCTGCACAGGCACATTCACAAATGAGAGCTGTGATGCAGTTTTGCAGTTTTGCAGTAGGGCACTATGTTCATCACATGAATCGCTTTACCCTGTAGATTGCACAGGGCGAGGTGGCGGAAAGGAAATCGACATCATTGAGATGGTCTTACAGCTTTGTTAAGAATGCATTCTTTTCAGGTATTGTTTGGCCACAGCTGCTGCAAACTGGGGATAAACTGTACATTTCTGCAGGCGCCTAAAACACTGTTGAAAAAAGTTGAAAAAAAATTTCTCACTTTAGATCTCGTGTGTCTTCCTGTTTGTGTTGTGATGGTGTGCTGCGGTGACACACTCGAGCTCTGAGGTTTTACTGAGAACAGAACATCAGGATGAAAAGCACTATCACAAGTGATATCATGTGATTAGCGTTAGTAAAAGTACTACACAGCGACACCTGAAACTGCAAACATTTTCTTTGCTTTATCTCCCCTTAGCACCTCTCTGCTGCAAGCTCCTTTTCACGAACTACCACAAGTCACCTGAACAAATGTTGCAGAAACATATGTGTGCAGAAAAAAAGGCTCCTTAAATTATCCCCCTAACAAACTCCTAAGAAAGTCATCCCATCGTATTTATCTCGGGGCTTGGAGCCTTAAGAATTCCTCTCCTGACTCTATCCTACTTCAGCTACTCACGTCTTTGAATGTCACAAGTGAAACCCTGCACATGTGCTTGCTGTGTGAGACGACGAGGGTAGTTTAAGCAACAATGAGGTTGACCCTGTGTTGCTGTAGTTGCACTATGAGTGCCAGTGGCAAAGCTATAGTCTGTTGAGAGCCAAGTGCCTTTGATTGACAGCATTCTTCCTGTTGTGGTATCCATGGGAACAGGTTAGTGTTTTCCCAACTAAACTCTTTAGAGTTCTGCACCACATCAAACACGGCTGCTATGAGTCAGCCTCCAGCTCTACAGGGAACCTAACTATAGCAGAGCTAACTGCTTACAAGGCAGTGTGCAGGAGTTTTAATGGACTGTGGTTTCCTACTTGGCCTAGTTGGCTGAGGTATTTGAAGTCTGTAAAATGGCTTATGTTTGTCTTTTGCTAAAATAGTTTACCTCTGTGTGTTTGCAGCATGCACACTGTCATTAAACCTCCTGCAAAACTGTTGCTTTGTCACTTCTAGTGTTGTTTAGCAGAGTAACAAATCTGCAGTGGGGTTATAGAGACTGAGGCTCTACAGCTGGAAAACATTAACTCCACAGAAAAATGGCAGCACACTGCCCTGCACACCCCAGTGATGTCATCTATTATAAAAGTTCAAACTTGCACAAAACATAACCCCAGTCACATATAAGCCTACAAAAGCATATGTAAGCACACATACAGTCAGACATACTTAAAGACATATCGCAAAGATAAAAATGGACGGGCACCATTTCTGATTGAGCAGGTTAGTAAGCCAGAATATTCCAATAACAATTGTTATAAAAGGTTAAAAGTTTTTACTTGGAAATCCCCAAAAATTACTGGCTACTGATTAGCTTATGTGTGCTCCAAATAGTGTCTGTATAACTTCTGTTATTTCTCCTAAAGCTGCCGTCTAAAATAGAATTTAATTTCCAAGTTAAATCATCTTTCCTTCTCCTTTAAGACAGAAAGTGAAGTGAAACACCGATAAAGCATGACTCTGTTCAGATGTGCAAGATTAAATAATAAAAGACATCATAGTCTCAAACCAACACGCTTCATTTCTCCTAGTGTTACATGCTTCTTAAAGCATAGGTTTTGTCAAATCGTGGGAAATAAATATTACAAAAATGTTTTTAAACATTTTGATATTTTTAATCACCTTGTTATCCAAAGAAATTTCACTAAATATAACATGTCATTATTTAAAAATATCAAAAACATCTACCTAGACTCTTTAGAGGATAGTTCTGAAGTACTTGTTAATGTAGGCATGCAATTGCTCCTTTTAGTAGAACTGTACTTACAGAAGTGTAATATTTGGAAACAGTTTGAAAGTGTGTGGAAGGAGTAAATGAGAGTACAAGATCAAGATAGCTGTGTAACACGGAGACTTTTCTGTCAACTAGAGGGCATGGCTGTGTGGGCATATTTTCATGACAGGACCATTGTGGAGGCTTGGCATACAAACAAAGCCCATCTCTGTGGTTCTGTGTGTAATAGCTGCGCTGCTATAAGGCATGTTCCTCTGAATATCCTTCAGTGAGAGGCAGGGGACTTGGAAGCAGAGAGGCGGCGGTGGTGGGTGCGGTTAATGTTTCTCTCCACATAGTACATTGTACTGGTCATATGCACTGTCATCTCTTACTGAGTGGGGCATGTTAATATTTGTACACAGTGTGGGAGAGGAATTGCAATTGCATACGTGCAATAATTTGTGTTTTGTGGTGTCCGTTGTGTGTTATATTTAGCTATGTAAAGCATTATAATAATTAGCATTTATGTGGGTGGGGGGGTGTGATTTTTCTGCCACTCTGACACGGTCATTAATGACCTTAATCATGACTTAACAACATCACCATGGTTACCGCCTACACTCTGCAGGGAACTAGGAGTGTGCAAACGCCTGAACCTGTAGATTATGTGTCTCCTGGTTATAATTCTCCTGATGGGCTTATACATACACACACCCAATTATTATATAGTAAAGATAGAATGTGTAAAATAATGTCCCATGTTGCTATTCTTCCTATTGCAGTGCTTGAAATATGCAACATTTTGAGCTGATTAGTTATATTGTAGTGGAATATTCTAGCCATCCATCCATTTGTCCAATTCAGGGTCATAGGGAGGGCTAGAACCTGTTCAGAGAGTATACTCTGGTCTCCACTCTGTTGCAGGGCTAATAAAGAAAGACAGGAAATCGAATTACAATGCCTAATTAATGTACGCAACCCCATACCTGTTTTTGGACTGTGGGAGGAAGCCAAAGCACAGAGAGAAAACCCACGCAGAAAGATGGAGAACATGCAAGGGCCTCAGCAGACCGTGGATTCAAACTCGGCAACTTTCTTGCATTGAGGCAAGATAGCTGTGTAACATGGAGACTTTGCTAACCACTAATCCACTGTGCCGCCCATCATGGAAAATTACTTTTTCAAATCTGCCTTCTCTCCTAATGAGCACTAACTATTTGCTATTATGATTTATTTAGTGCTTTGTATTTAGAAGTGAATAGAAGGTGCTTTAGGCTGACTGTATAGTCTAAAAAGTGAATACTGTAGGTGTATTCAAGGGCAACTCTTCTGTCTATAAAAACAAGTCTGGTTTTATAGAAATCTATGAGAAAACGACCCTGCTGTTCATTTGCTTACTGACCCCTGTAAACACATTCCTAATGAGATAATGGTCTCAAACATTAGTTCAGGGTCTAAGAGAAAATGGATGGTTAATTGTCAATCCATCCATTTTCTCAGCCACTTACCAATTTCTGTGGGCGGAAGGTGACATCCTGGAGACTTTATGCATGACAATTAATTTCACGCATGAATATTAATTGTGTAACTTGTAGTCCCAGTCGCCATAAACTAGACAGTGATGGAGGTCATGCTTTAGGTTGTATTTTTGGTGATTGACATATCACTTTCTTATGAGCATGCGGTTTTCTCAGTGTCTCAGAAAGATCCAGCGAGTCTCATGATGTCGTTCTTCTAAAACTAAATAGGGCGACGATCATAAAGATAAGATTTTGCAAACGATTGGGCGATATCACAGTAGATATGTTTCTCATCTGCTAAAACAGTGCTGTTCCTTATTTTTTTTGTTTTTTGTTTGATTGATTCTTGTCTATCTCAGCCTCTCAGCTAGTAGTACTTTGACCCAGCTCAGCTCCATTTTTCCTTAGTAAAATATGTATGTAACTTTTATAGTGATAATAACTGACAGTAAACCAAACACAAAAGCTGCAAAACTCCTCTTCAACAACCTTTGCCTGACAATAGTTACAGGCATAGTTTCCTAAAATCTATATTTTGGTCTGCTTCTGGTTCAGCAAGTTCAACTGGCAAGAAAAACAAAGAAGATTTTATAATAAGAAGAATTTCAAATTGCTGTAAAACATATGAAAACCATTTTGTTCTGTGAATACACATTTTTTGTTTCTTTCAGTTAAGCCAAACACTGTGAAAGTGGAACATGAACAATAAAGCAAGACCAGATGTTTTGGCGACATGAAAAAAAATGGCAAAAGTGATCGTCACTGGCACTCAGAGACAGCTAAAAGTAATTTAATAGATTTTTTTATGCGGAATACTTCGCTTGGTGTCCCAATACCTACCTATGTGCTAAAGTTAATGGAAGTTCTCATCTGTTCTCTGCAGCCCTCTGCAGACTTTGCCCGTAAAGCCACCCACTTCCCACTTTCCATCCACTTTTCATTCAATAGCCTCTCTCACAACTCCACAACTCTCTCCACTGAGCCTCACTCTCTGCCAGCCTCCAATTTGGAGCATTATGCAGGATGTACTGTAGAAAACAAATGCTTACACATCACAATCACTATGCTCTTTCTTTAAAAAAAGCAACAGTTTATTTTACCTAATCAACCAGAATGTAGGATAGCATATCTGTGGCTTAGCTCATAAACCGCAATAACACAAACTGAGCCAGTAGAGCTCTGACTTGAAAAGGACTGGTGTAATTGGGAGACAAATGGGGAAGGACATAGCAGCAGAATGAAAATCAGGAAAAAAAGATGTAGGTTTGTGTGTGCAGGAGTCTGTGTGTATTGCAGCTGGTTCTGGTCAGCTGACTCCTATTGCTGACTCTGATTTGTTCAATGAGCTCGGCTGGGCTGAACCATGCACAGCTGCAGTCGGTGTGTGTGTGTCTATTAGAAGAGGGAAAGAGAGAGGGAGAGACATGTAAAGCTGCCAGTGTGTTAGCTCAGCAGCATTAGGAGCAGGACACCGGAGCAGAGCAGTTCAGCGAAAACAAAACTGGCAAAGCAGGACTGGGAGAAGTGAAATTGGAGAGGAAAGCTGGGACGGGCACAGGGAGTTTAGGATGGAGCTTTACTTACTGCATTGGGCTTGAACCGAGTGCAGCAGCACTGGCTGGACCAGGGGCTGAACTGAGCTGTTCAGGGCAAACTGCTGTGCCTCAGTTCAGGTGACGCTCACACTGCCAGACGGAATCAGGACAGGCTGGACTTGGAGTCTCCAGCTTTGGATTATGGGTTGCTCGGCCAGTGTGGTACTGCTCCTGCGATCAGTGGGCGGGGCCGACTGCGGTCACATGTGTTCACGACAGGACCAGCTGTCACTGGATGCTGCCACGCCCACCTTAGAAGGTTATACCACTACCACCCCATCTCTGACCATCGTTGTAATGGTAACCAGCACAAGTGCACCTCAAGTTTCCATGCATGCACGTGTGGGCAGTTTGTGGGAACTTCAGCATGTTCCTGTTGTGTAATTGTGTGCTTCATTACAGTAAATCTTTTTTACACATTTTCATATTTAATGAATACCTTAAGGTAAAATTCCTGTTTAAGTTTCTCTGTTTTGTAATATTACCTTCTGCATACTTTTGGACTTCTCCTGCCAAACTTTCCCTCTTTTTAATTGCCTTGGTTTTTTACACCCTTTGTCTCTCTTGCTGCTTTTGATATATGATCAATGACTGGGGCCTGGCTGTTTCCCCTCACAGCTGAGAGCCTAAAGGACGGAAATGGAAAGAGGAGACTAGAGAGGGGGTTGGTAAGGTCAGACATAAGGAATCTAGTTTCTGTGGGAAAAAATCTGCTTTCTCTGCGTATGGTGTACAGAGGAGATGATAAAAATAGCTATTTAAACAAAACCATTACTGAGATGTTGGGTGGGAGATGTTTGACTGAGTGAATCAATGACTGCATGAAAGAATCCATGACTGGATAAGAGAACTGCCGAATGAATGAAATAAAAAAATAACTTGTTTCTCCTTTCTGACTGTTTTCATTACGTGTCAGCCATCTGTTTGGTCTCGGCACCAGCTTGTCTTGGCCAGATTTTTTTAAATTCCCATTGTGATCCCAGTTTCTGTAAGCCCAGTGGAAAAAATGTTAGACATTTGGCAGAAATGGGATCTTTACAGTCCCCCTTTCTGTTTCTTCGTTTCCCCCGTTTCACTCCACTCCATAAACCCCGTCTCTTTTGGTGCCTGTTTTCTGGGCTCTGTAGTAAACGAGAGTCACAATAGTTTATTTTGCAAAATCATCTTAGTCAGCAGATCCCTGTGAGCAAAGGAGCATCAGCTGATCTATTCAGGCCAGGTTGTGCTTGAAACTAGTGCACTCGCTCTGCATTAACTAGTCTTTTTCACCAGCATGTTGTGTTTCCAGGTCACAGTGAGACATTCATCATTGCCAGCAGCTTTGCCAAAATCTTGCTGTAAAATGTGCAGCTGGAAGCCTAAATAAAAATACAATGCCACTTCCAAAAAAGCTGGGATGCTGTGCTAAATGTAAATAAAAACAGATTGCAGTGGTCTGCAAATCTCATACACCCATATTGTATTCACAATAGAACATATAAATCATATCAAATATTTAATCTAAGAAAATTTGATGGCAGCAACATATCTCACATCTCAACACAACACATCTCCAAAAAGCTGGGACAGGGCCCCTCTTCTTTTAACAACAGTCTGTAAACCTGCTGCCGGACATCTGGGAGAGGAATATCTTCCTTCTCTCGTCTGGTTTGGCTGCTCACTAGTCCTTAATAATGTGCAAATGTTTTTAATCAGTGAAAGGTTTGTACTGCAGGCAGAATCGGGACTCTTCTATTAAAAAACCTTGCCTTTCTTACAGTTGACGTGATGCTTTTCTGCATCATGTCTATATATGGCTCCTTTAAAATACATTTGTGGGTGGCATGGTGAACCGTGTGTACAGATAGTGATTTCTGGAGGTGTTGCTGAGGCCATGCAGAGATTTTCTTTACAGGTGGCACTGTTTTTAATGCACTGAAGATCACGGGGCTCAAATACTGATTTTCATTCTTGTCCCTTGCGCACAGAGATTTCTCCAGATTCTCTGAATCTGTTGATGATACTATGTGCTGCAGATGATAAGATACTTATCATTTATCATTTTGATAAGTTTCAAAATGTCCCCTCCTATTAGTACCACTTACTTTTCCAGCGTTTAGTTGCCACTGAGATTTGTTGCTTCCATCAAATTCAGACCGAGTTGCTGTGAATAAAATATTGGTTTCTGAGATTTACAAATCATGCATTCTGTTTTGATTTACATTTTACATTTACATTTTGTTTTTAAATGTTGTGTGGGGTTGTAAAGCAATTGGCAATAGACACCCATACTTATCAAAAAGAAATAAGTCAACCGACTGTCACTTTTGAGCCCTTTCCGGGTCACTGAGGTCTCTGGAAAATGGCCAATGTTTGAAAATGTTTGTTCTGCTTCAGGTTTCTGCCAGTTAGCTTTATTACTTCATATAATTTTACAAATCTACTTGTTTAAGCATCCATCAATGCACCTAAAAACAATAAAAAATAAAGCCATTTCTCAACATTTTTGGAAAAACTCCTTTGTGACCATGAAACCGATGTCATAAATTTGTTATAAATATGTCATAAATATCTAGAACAACCTCCATCCCTCCACCTCACCATCAAAGTATGACACGTTGTCTCCGCTGCCACACAAGTGGTGGTCAGACCGGGCTGCAAATTCTGCAGTTTCCCCATAGCCACTGTCAGTCCTCTTCATACTGAAGTCTCTAGTTTCTTTGAGTGACTTTCGATAATGTGTCAGGGATTAACAAAACAAATTGGAAAATATGTGTCCATTTGCTGTGAAACAAGAGCTGTTTGTGGTTTTCAAAATGGTCCTCACACAGCTGAATGGAGAAGCTTAAAAAAAGAGGATTTTAAAACATTTGATTTGCATTTTGCAGGAGGTGTGAAAGATGCTCATTGAACCACTAACTCCACACGCCAACTTGCCCCAAAAGAAGTAGAAATGTTGTTTTTCGTGAAATGAATGTCTTCTCTTAGAAGTGTCCCCATCAGTTCCACCGTGTCTCTTACCAGACCATGTATTGCTATAATGATGTAAAGCAGATGGCTTATGTCTGGGTTCTGTTCCTCTGTGCTGTCTCAGCAGCTGTCTCTGTCCCCCTCTTTCTCTTAATCCCTATCAGTCTCTCACACTATTTATCTTCTTCTAAACTCCCTCTCTGTTTTTGTCACACTTTCTCACATCTCTCCCTTTACAAGATAACATCCTCTTGAATCTGTCTAGCAATCTACAAATGACACAGACCAGCTTGTGTACATGGTGTGCAAAGTGGGGAAACCTAATTCATCTTCCTTTTTTTTCTTTTTCTTTTTTTTATTTAGCTATCTGGCTTAATAATATGTCATCTTATATTTATTTTCTTCTTTTCTCTTTTAACTAAATTAGACGTCTATGTTCATGGATATGCTTGATGAAAGCAATCGAGTCTAGTGATCTATTTGCATCCTCCATACAGCTGTAGTTTACCAACATCAGCACCCACTCTTCCTCACTCCTGCCAAGAGGAAAAGAAGAAACAGAGGGAGTGTGGGACTTACGGAAAGTTGTTAAAATCTATGTTGAATAGGTTGAGAACGAAGAAAGAAGCAAGCTGGGGAGAAACAGAGTGTAAAATAAAGTCATTTTCTGCTATTTGATGAGCTGCGGAAGCTATAGAGGAAGGAAGGGAGCTGGGGTAGAACAAGGGAGAGGAAAAGAGTGAAAGAAGGGGAGGATGAAACTGCTGCTTTTTAGTTGTGTCGGCATTGCCGACTGGAAGGAGTGCAGCACTAAGAGTGTAATCTGTGTTTCGAATACAAAACATCAAAGCCATGAAATTAAACATGCAACTGGATAATTTTTTAAAGATATCTTATAAATTGCATTGAAGACTGCAAAATAAATTACTTGCTCAAAGTAAAATAGAAGTCTTTGCATTTGAGACCTTTGCATTTCATACTTTTGTATGTGACCTGACTGGCATCCAGCTTGATTATGTGGGAAACTGTCTTTACACTTCACCTTAATACGTGCTAATCAAGCAAAATCAGCTATCCACACCTAGTCACTATCTAGATCTTGTGGCCATAGGTAAGGGTATGAAGGTAGATTTTATGCTTAGCTCTCTCCTTACTACAACAGACCGGTGCAGTGTCCACATCACTGCAGATGCCATGACAATCTCTGCTCTGATTTCCCCTCACTCATGAACAGCGGCCCAAGATACTTAAACTCTTCCACTTGAGGCAACAACTCATCCATGAGATGGGGTGAGCATTCCACCCTCTTCCAGCTGAGGACCATGGTCTCAGACATGGAGGCGCTGACTCTCATCCCAGCTACTGCAAACTCAGTTGCATACCACCCTGCTGCAAACTGGAGGTCACTGCCTGATGAGGTCAGAAAAAGCACATCAAACAAGATGTGATCCTGAAGCCACCATAGTGTAGACAGTTCACCAATTGGCAACACCCAGATATCTAATTGGCTACCTCCCAATCCCAACTGGTCACGGCAGATGGCTGCCCCTCCCTGAGAGTGATTCTGACAGGGGTTTCTTCCTGTTAAAAGGAAGTTTTGCCTTGTCACTGTTGCCAGGTAGTTGCTTAAATGAGGTCATTTGATTGTTAGGGTTTCTCTCTATTATTTCAGGGTCTTTACCTCACAATATAAATTGCTTTGAGCAACTGTTGTTGTGATTTAGAGCTATATCAATAAAATGGAATTGAATTAGATAATTAATAATGCATACTGTGCAAGAGAAATTGCATTTTATAAGTGAAATGAAAGCTTTCAGGGAAATACAACTTGTGCCCAAGTTTTCAGAGATATCCCTGAGAAAGGACAGTTATGTGCAAAAGTCTTAAGCCCTCATTCAATTACATTCTGCTAGGAAGACAGGAGGCAGGTGCAAACATACCTGGAATGCAGCATATAAGACAACACAGCCTAAACTCTCCTAGGCAAGCTTTTGTGTAGTTTATTAAAATAGTCTTCAGGAATATTTCTTCAGCTTTCTCAAAAGTTTTTCTTTGGATGTTGGCTGATCCTACACTGATTCACACTGCTTGAGGGCTTTAGGGAGGCCAGTCCATGACTTATCGTTTTCCACCATGTGGTTTTCCTTCCAGGGATTTTATTGCATTGGCTTTTTTGTTTGGAATCATTGTCATGCTGAAAAGTTAAGGTGTTGCCAGACGCTTTCCAGATAGTAATGCATTGTGGATCAAAATCTGATGTTGCTTTTCTGCCTTCATATTTAAACATTTTAACAAGATCCCCAACAGCACTGTCTAAAATGCTGCCCCAAACTATGACATAGACTCAGCTGAGTTGTACAGATGGCTGCAGGCACTCACTGTGCTATACTGATGAAAATAAATACATTTGGATTCAATGTGACTCACTGAAATGAATGAAAAAAGCAGACAATGTCCAAAGAAAAAAATGTGAAAATGTGAAAACCTTCAGAAAGCCTGGAGAGTCTTTGCTCAAGACCACTTTAAAAATGACAAGACAAAACAAAGAAATGAGAGTTGGCTCAAGACTGTCGCACAATAGTGTTTAATTTGCAACGCTAATAGCACGTCCAATTTTAATTTACTATATTAAAACATGCAGAATTTGTAACAGTGGTGAATATAAACACTACATCTATTTTATTCATGGTCGTCTGCTCTTCGAGGACTTCCCAAATCACCTTCATGCATCCAGTTAAAATCCTGCAAAACCATAACGGTGAGATCCCGTGTAACACCTAAGCAGATACATATGTTTATGTATATCATCAAATTTGTTTCCTCTTTAAAGATCTCTGTTCTGCTATGAGGTTTGAACTGGGGAAGTCAGTGTGCGTGGGTGTGGACGTTAGCCTGTGTACGAGCAGACGGAGACGAATTGCTTCTGTGCATTCATGTATTAACTGTCATGCATTTCAGTGTGATTTTTTTTTAATGATTGCCTAAGTATGTTTCTATATCCTTACATATGTATGTGTGTATTGGTTTGCAGACAGTCTCATGTACGGATCCAGACAAGCTTTAGAACAGGAAGTTAATGGCTTGCATGCTTTTTTCCTATCTGCAAGTTTTTGTGTGAGCAGCTGTTGTATAACTGATAAAACCAGACAGAAGTAGATAAGATGGCGAGAGTTTGACTTTGATTATATGTGAGTGCATTATATTGTTTAATTGTTACAAAAAACAGAAAGAAGTTCCCCAGTTGCGTCTGTTTGTACAGTTACCAGCGTGGAGGTTAACCCAGTGGTTTTCATTGAGCTATTCCTTTACTTTATCTTTGCTGAGGTGTCTTCGACAATATCGAAAGTTTCATTGTGACGTTTAAAAACAGCTCAGCCCGGCTGATGGATATCTTAGTTGCTGGGGATTTTCTGACTCTGTGCATGTGCGTGCATGTGGTTGTGTGTGTGTGTCGGACATCAAACATCTACTTCCTCTACATCCACGTGTGCTGACACAAACTCATAAACCTACTGGGTGATACTTCCACTTCTAACAGAGCACATGCCCGCAATGTGTGTTTGTACAGTTCACATTTAGTCTAGTTTTTTGGGTTTTTTTGTTCGGTAGCGTAAACTTTGGACGTAATTCTGCTGGCAATGAGCTTCAGGAGCAAAATCACCTTCAGGAAGAAAATAAAGAGTAAAAGAGTGCGATCGGATTTCAACCGGCTGAGCATTGTATGTATTTGTTTCGCTCTGTCTCTGTGTTCTTGCCTTAGTGCCTTAGTGCCTCACATTGTTTATAAGGACTCTTACAAAATGTCAATAATTTCTGTTCAGTAACTTACAGTAGCATCAGTTGTGGTCTTAAGTGCAGTATTTAAATATTTTAATGTTGATTATAGATCACTGTCCTGTGTGTTTTCTTATTAGGTGCCTGTAATTCTGCAATATTTATGGTGTTTTTGATCATTTGTTTGCTTGAGCCAGGCTCTGACAGGAAAAGGCAGTGAGAAGAGAACATGTCGAATTTAAAGACGCGTGAATTCGATGAACTAACTGTACATTACAGTATCTGATAGATGTGATCGGTTATTGGGGGGAGGGGGAGTCTTTTCCCTGAAACATTAGCTCTGATGTCACATGCGTCAAAATGGAGTAATAGATATGAAAATGTCAAGCTTAATCTACCGCCTACCTGTTGTGTTTCTTTTTCATTTATTTACTTGAATTGCATTTTGATTAACTGCTGTTGAGGGATTTTTCTTTAAAAACAGTTATTAAGGTCAGTTTACTGAGTTGTTTTCAGGTATTAGAACTTAAGCTGGTTATTTTTTCCTATTTTTAGTTAGTCCGTTTTATGTTTTTTGAATTTGTTCACCCATAAATGTTACAAAACTTTGAGTTTTTTCCAATGAATTTTTTAATTCAATGACCCAAATGGCTCAAAATTCTTCTTCAACTAACACTTTCAGTGGCAAACATATTCCGTTTGTGGCTTACCAAGAGCAGGGAAGAAAAGGAAATTTTCATGTTTGAGAAGCTAACAGCTGTACCTTTGCATTTTTGCATTATAATTATTATTAAGAATGTTCTTTGACTATAGAGAAACAAGAAGAAACTGAAACTGAAAATCTAGATAATCAAAAGAACATTAGTTCAGGAAGGATACAAAGCAGCGTGATCTTTACTACTCTGCAAAAATGAATATTAAAACTATAAACTGTGGTGTAGTTAAAGAAGTAACAAGACAAATGAATGTCACAAGTCAAGGGATCACCTTTTGTAGAGTTACACTTTTGCCTTCTACATGTGCTTCATGTTGATAGTCTGCCAAGAAGCCTGTTCTAGCTGTGAAGGCGCTGTAACTGTGCTGGTTGAAAGCCTCAGTCTGCATTATGCATGTGAATCAAACCAGAGATCATTACTTCCTCTGACTTTCTGACCACAGCCTCTCCTGCTCTCACTTTGCTGCTGTTGCTGCACCGTTACTATTCTCTAAATGACAGAAGCGATTTACTCCATCATAAAACATGTGTAAATGTTATTAATGTGACTCAGTGAGCAGTTACATCATGCTTCAACATAGTTCTAAATATCTTTAAAGAAAGAGAAAGTTAGACAGTGGTCGACTGTTAGGCAGATGGTCTCGTATGGGGCGCTGTGATAATCTGTTAAATTCTCGTTTACAAAAAAATTCCAGCCGTTTATTTGCTGGCGTAGTTTATCTCTCTGAATAGTCTGGGGTTTTTTTTTGTTGTTGTGGTTGGTTTTGCTCTTTTTTTATCCAAGTGTACTTGAAAATTAGCCTTCACATTTATTATGAATTGTTCTGTGGGGTGTGTCAACGTCTCACTTCACCAACACACTACTTCCTCTAAAACGCTTTTAGATCCTAATGATGTCATGGCACAACACAGGAAATGTCATGTACATAGCTATTTTTCTCTTTGTAGGCTGCTCTAAGTGTGTGTTTGTTATAACGATTTCACTCTGACTGTTTGTGTCTGTATGTTCTGTATTTTGTAGGTTTCTATGTCTCTGCTGTTGACTCTGGCGATAGTAAAGTTTATACCGTGTAACATGTAGCTCATGAATGACACAACCTTGCTTCAATTTTGCCTCTTGTGACCCCATCAGCTAAAGTATGAAGTAGAACATTAAAACTATCTTTAATTTACGTTGATTCTTTGGTTCAGAAAAAATATACAGTGCAATGCAGAAGTCTTGAGCCCTTATTTCTTATTTTGATTCCAAGTAGTCAGACTTTCTTGTACTTTTTAAGGTGGTCTTGAGCAAAACCAGTGTTGCACCTACACATAACAGACAACTTAGCAAATTTTAAATAGTCTTTAGGCACTTTATGACTAGCAGCCTGTCACGAAAACACCTAATTTGTTTTCTTTAGTTGAATCTCTTAAAAATGCCACAAATGACAGATGTTGACAGGTATAAAATAGTATTTTTGCATCAACAAGGTGATTCCCAAAATTATAAGCCGAAGCCCTTACATATCTCGTCATGTTGTGCAGTGTGTCCTTAAAAAAATTAGGGGAAACTGGACAAGTGGAAAACAAAAGAAGTGCAGGCCTAAAAAACTATTTGCACTAGATGAACAGTATCTGAAAGTCACATCCTTTAGATCACAGGTGTCGAACTACAGGCCTTGAGGGCCGGTGTCCTGCAGGTTTTAAATATGTCCTTGATCCATCACAGCTGATTTAAATGGCTAAATGACCTCCTCAACATGTCTTGAAGTTCTCCAGAGGCCTGGTAATGAACTAATCATTTGATTCAGGTGTGTTGACCTAGGGTGTTATCTAAAACCTGCAGGACACCGACCCTCGAGGCCTGGAGTTCAACACCTCTGTTTAGATAGAGGAAAAAAAAATCCAGAAAAGACGTGACAATGGACTTGAGAGATGTAACTGAGCCTTCAGTTGATCTATTTACTGTCACCAAGCCTCATCAGAAATGGTCTTAGTGGAAGGGTGGCTTTCAAGAAGCTATAGTTAAGGAAGGGAAACATGGAGAAAAGGGCGGAGGTATGCCGAATTACACAAGAACTGGGCTCAAAATCAGTGGTAAAAGGTCAGATTGAGTGATGAATCCACCATTGAATTTTTTGGTTCAACTTGTCGGCAGTTTGTAAGGAGGAGGTCAGAGAGGAGATGAGAGGTACAACAGTGAGTGTTTTGTCGGTCGTGGTTTGGGATTATGCAGGCAAAAAAGCACCATCAGCTATTGAGCAACCATGCAATACCATCTAGAAAGCATCTGATTGGTAACACCTTTGTTCGTCAGAGTGACAATAATCTTAAATAGCAAAAGAATAGTATACACAGTCTGCATGCCAAATATCCTTGGGCAAGATACTAACCCAAAGTTGCTCTCCGATGCATTCATCAGAATGTGAATGTGTATAAAGCTTTAATAGGAAAAAAAGCGCTTGCATGAATAGATGTGAATGGTTGAATGAGGCATGTTGTCGAAAGTGCTTTGAGTGCTCGGGTAGAGTAGAAAAGTGCTATGTAAGAACCAGTCCATTTACCAGTTATGATTGTGGAGGATGAAAAATTCAAAATGTCCTGGCCATGAAACCTATTTTAATCTTTTTAACCAAAAGAGCCTAATCTTTGAAAAGAGACAGACCTTCTATTCCTATTGTCTGTAAGTCAAGAGTTCATTAACTCTGAGCTCAGGTTCACGGGCTCAGGCCCTTTCTTGCGTTCTAACTACCTTCTTTGAATCCTTCCTGTCTTCTTTTTCTCGCTTTCTCATTCTTTGTGTTTGGTGTGACTAACACCTTTAAATGTTGAACTAAGTGTGATGCCTGAGTACATATGACAGGTCTCGCAGGTTTGCATTGCATTTTTAGTGGACTCTGAAGAGCATGTGGACAACCTGCTGTAGTTACTCCCAACAAGAGGAGGACAAATTTTGATCCCAGGGATGAATATCTAGTATGTGAAGCTCCTGTATAAATATTAAGGTGACACCAAGCAGTACAAGGCTTCGAATGTACTGTGAAATATTATTTCCATCTGAATCTTTGACTTGATGGTACTGACTGATGAAGTTACTGTTAATTATGACAGATGCAGCTGGAATGCCCTCCTGACAGCCATCTTTTTCCCCAAAGAGAAGAGATTTGGAACATAATATTAAAGATGAAGCCAATATATAATAACCATGGTTATATTTTTACTTCATATTCAGTTCTACTACTTGTCAAAACTCTACCAGGTTGCTGTAGTACTTCTGAGTTAAAGTACTGATACAGTTTACTTTGAACCTTTGCTGATAATGTATTTATAGTTATACTTCAGTAGGGTTTTGAATGCCACTTTCTTACTTGTAATGGAGTTTTATCTTGGTTTGCTATTAATTTGACTTAATTCATCTGTCACTGCTGACAGAGGTAAAAGACTGTTTGAGATAGGCTCCCCTCCTTATCTACTTCGGTTTACTTTTGGCATTTACACAGTAATTCTGCATTTCACGTTCAAACAAAACATGTAGTTTGGCCATTCTTATATCAAGTACATCTAAACTTTTCCCAGCCTGTCTCTGGACTCTGAATATGTATAAAAGTCTGGTAACTGTAGTTAGAGGGAATTACTGTAAGCTAATTTCTTGTTGTTGCTCCAAGTAGGTTGCAAATATCATATATTAATAATATTATAATATAGTGAATGTTGTGATGCCTGCACACTGAGTCTTTTAAGCTTGCTCTTTAAGTGAGCTCCTTTCTGCCAATAGATGTCAGAGTTTTCTACCATAAGCTGAGCTCATAGCTCTTTCCAGTTATACAAAAATGATTGTCGAAAAGCTCGTGACTTGTCTATATTTTCAGTGCATCCAGCAAAACCTTAAGACTTTTCAGCCATTAATATCAATGCACGTTTACACATTTATTTATACTTTCACAAATCTGATTACACACACACACCTGAATATGCACACACAGATCTCAGTACACACTCACAGATCAGAAGACATACACACATATCTGAACACGTATACATGGATTTCAATATGCACTGCACACACACTGAAATACGCACGTGTGGAATAAGATACACACAAATGCTACAATAACACAATAACACCCTCATAGCCACCTTGGTGTGCTTTGTGGTATTTTATCTAACTGATATCTGACATTTAACCACAAGGAAATATTACTCATTTCTCTTTTTCCATTTGCAGCAGGAGAAGCCTAAAGTAATCGATCCTCTTGACTACGAGACCGTCATCTCTGAACTGGGGGATGAGTGTAAAGAAGACCCTCTCAGAGACCTGCTCCTATTTCCTGACAATGATTTCACAGTAAGTATGATTCACCGTTAAATGTGATTGAAGCAGACATGTCCATGAACCATGGTTTTCTCTGTCTAGTGTCGTGTTTTTGAGGCCAAGAGGCATTTCTACTAAATAACTAAGTAAATAATAATAATTCAAGGTTATCAATACTGAGTTACTGGTATGTCCAAAAAAGGGAGAAAAAAATGACAATGTTACCTCCTTTCTATGTAGTTTCCATGCAGCCTGATTGCATCATAATATGTCATGCATAACTGAAGTTTTGTGGACTTCAGTGAGCTGTTATTGTGATAAAATAAAAATGATGAAGTGGTTTAGATAAATAAATAAATAAATAAATATATATCTATCTATCTATCTATCTATCTATCTATCTATCTATCTATCTATCTATCTATCTATCTATCTATCTATCTATCTATCTATCTATCTATGGTGCAACAATACACAAAATTCACGGTTCGGTTCGATACTTTGGTGTCACGGTTCGATATTTTTTGATACCAAAAAATGTTCATGCCTTTTTAATTTGTCATTTATTAAAATTATAAATATATATTTTAACTCAAAAGTACAGTTTTTAAATTTAATATTGCTGAAACAAAGTAATAAAAAAATTAATCTATCTGATGGAGAAATCACTCATCTTTGGAAAAGAGAGTTTATTACAGAGAAATGTCTCTTTCCAAAATAAAAGCTATACTATACGCTTCTTCTGGGCTATATTCTAAGCAGCATATTAAACATATCAGGTCCCCATAAGGAGAATCATGTGCTAACGGCTGTTTAAATGACTCAGGTAAAGTTTGTAGCATGCGTGCTTGTTGTTTTTGTCTACTTCCACTTGTCTTTGCACTAGGATGATGTCGGTGTAAAAATGCAGTCATATTCGTTGTGTTCCCACTAGTGCTGTCAGCGTTAACCTCGTTAAAATGACATTAACGCTATAACGTGGCCAATCTCCGTTAATCTCTGTTACCGCTGATCGCCCCGTGCGTGGGACTGAATGGTGTCAACACGTTAAGGCACTAGTTCCCACCAATGTAATTGAGCATTGCGTGGCACATCCGACATACTGTTTTACTTTTGTCCATGACGTGCTTACCATCAGGGTCATGCTTCACATGAAAACCAAAATAGTTCCAAACGCCAGATCTGAATGAGGGTGGGGGAGGTTCAATTTCGGGTAGCATTGAGGCAGTTGCAACGAGCTTAACTTCTGTCTCGCTAGCTTGCGCTGCGCTCAGTGGATCTGCGCTCGACAGTGCAGCCTAGGTGGAGTAGTGGAACGCAGATCCACTGAGCTCTCAACACAGACAGCATCGTCAGAAGGAAAGTTGATAAAATAAATGAAAAATGTTGTATTGTTCACCACTTTTCATTTTACATATACATATATATATTCATATATATGTATATATACAATTACCAACCCCAGAAGCTAGCAGGCATTTGCACCATTTTATATTTGTGCACAGTAACGATACTAAAGTGTCAAAGCTTTTAATTTGATAACAATTTACTGATGTTTAAAATGCAATATGTTCCACTTTCCATCTCAGCACAACACATTTACTCTCACTATTAGGGCATGTAGCTGTCTTTTCATTATAAAAAGTTATTTATTCTCTCTGGCTTCCTTTAGCTGTTTGTTCATTAGTACCTTCATTTATGTGCTAATGTGTTGCTTCAGATAGAGCCACTGCACATTAAAATGCTCTAATTAGCCGCTTGTGGTAAAGGGATTCATTTCCTTGTGGACGCTAGAGTTGTAGTTCTTAATACATGACTCTGGTGCTTCTAAAATCTTTGTGGCTTAAAGAAAAAAGGAGTCTTCTACGATTTTCTTTATCTATACAGCCGATAGTACATTTCGGTACTTGTGAGGGAAACTGGCTGGGTGGACAGTGAGTATTTGTCAGTGTCGAAAGAAAGGCAGTCCACTCAGCATATGGCTAGATGATTGGACAAAGGCAAAGTGCGTCTCCTTTCATGCAAAAACATTCAATGCTGACGTTTTTCATGGATCATAAAATGTACATTTTTATTAATGAAGCTGTTTGATTCTCATGTGAGATTATTAATTGTAAGCCCAAGCAGGGCTGATAAAGGGAATGCATATTAGATGATTTGACTTGAATTATTCATATTCATGGCAATAAAGCTGACCAGAAACAATTTCATTACTACATTAACAGACCAGCTTTTTGCTTAGTCTTATCTAAGCTATAAATTGCTATAAGGAGTCCTGATAGGTCTGAGAGTCTGCCACCATGGGGCTATACTTGTGCTCCACAGTGGTGCTTCAAGCTAAATGGTAGCATCAGCAGGCTGATGTGCTCATAGTGGGAAATGCTTGTGTTGTGTTTACCTACAGCATCGTATATGCTGAATGGCAGCATGTTGGAGGCAAAAAGAGTAAGTGTATTGTGACGCTATTGAACCAGCATTAGTGTTTACCCACTACAGGAATACACACCATTCACACCATACAAGTACTTGTGATAGAGTGCTTTCTAACATGGCAGAGCAAATCTGAAAAGTGTTAAATCTGAGAATCATATGAGATGGATGGTTCTTCTTTTTGCTCTGCCTGAGATGAGACAACAGTACTTTAAACCCTCGTTGCTGTTTTATTAAACTGTGTTTACCTTACAACAGGAGTCACTTTAAGGTCACAACAGGTCACAACAGGAGTCACCTTAAGGTGGCACTATAAAAATGAAATTGGCTTGATTTGAATTCAGTTGAATTCAACATAAGTCCGATTCATTTTAGCAGCATTCCTCTTTTGTCTTGCCTCTCTTCCCTCACCCTGAGCCGGTTGCGGCATTTGGCTGCTCTACTCCGAGTCCAGTTCTGCCAGAAGTTTCTTCCTGTTAAAAAAGAGTTTTTCCTTCCTTCTCTCACTAAGTGCTTGCTCATTGGGGCCTTTCACTGTATTATTGTAGGGTCTTTAACTTACAATATAAAGCGCCTTGAGATGACTGTTGTCCTGATTTGGCGCTATATCAATAAAATTAAATTTAAGTGATTTTTTTAATCACACACAACCTGAACAGCATAATTGAATAATCAGTGGAAAGATGAATGAATAATTTTCTAATATCAGTAACCTCTGTTTACCCATGGAAGTTAGGTTCAGCAGCAGTGATCAGTAAGCCGTCCCATTGCTTACACATTTCTATAGAAGCTGACTGCTTTTCTTAGTCGTGTTCTCTACATGAGGGATTTACTGTATAGAATAGTTTAAAATCATGCAGTAATTTTAAATACATTTTGAAGTAAGGTATCCCATCCACCACCTGTCATTATCTACCCTTTATTCTTTCAGGTATCCACAGTGCCTCAGGAGAGACGCACTGTCAAATCAACTGTTCCCGAGGGGGCAGAACTCCACGCTGAATGTCTGCTGGTCAGACAGGTAAGTTGTACGTCTAAGTGTACCAGACGCAGTTATAGACCCTGTGGTTTTAAGTGATGTCTTTCAGGTTCATGGTGGTTAGGTCTTTCATTTCAGACTGACCTTAAAGTAGGCCATCCTGATATCAGCAGAGCGGTTTCACCACGACTTTAAAATAAAGCAGATGTGTGTGTAGATATCAGTGCTTGTTTCAGATCCTCTAGCCATGATCTCAAGCGCTCAGTAGAGAAGTAGTGTCTCTGAAGACGGAAACTCCCCAGACAGTACACTTACACCTCACTGAAGACTAGCATGTGCAATTGACTCTTTGTGTGTGTGTGCGTGTATACAGCTAAAAATTGTATCGCTTAAGTTGTCTGTTATATTTATAATTTGTTAATTTGTGACATGTTCAAGGTCTTTTTTAAAAAGGGGAGTAAGGAGAAAAGTTACACGGTGTTCGACTTGCAGGCAGGATGTGAAAGTACCTCAGGCTCTGTCTGTGACTTTCACTGCACCGTACACTCCCTGGGAGAGTACCAGTTCAGCCAAACTGATTGAACTAGACATGTAAAGATATCTTTATATTCAAGATCCCCGGGGAAAGAGTCTTGATTTAGTTCCATTTATTATTTAAATCTAATGACATGTAGCGCTGTACGGCTTTCTTCATTGTCTGTAAATATTTCAGCTGCTCCAGGTCTGTGTTTCCCTGAAAGGCCATCATTTAGGAAATGTAATATTTAAACCTAATCTTCATCCTTTCCTCTAGGCCTGCAAGTATTACAACTCTGATCTAAATGTGGTCCATTTCAAGTATGACGACTACGCCGGAGACTACCGGCTGCTGCCAAGGTAAAACACTGTGGACAAACAGTGTTTGTGCGTTTTATTCTCATGTTTTAGCTCTGTTCAGAAAATGTTTAACATTTGAAAACGGAACATTTTGTTATATTAAATGGATGTTATTGTAAAACTATTGAAGTGTGAAGGCATCACATTGCCATACTAGTAGCATAAAAAAGTGCTAAATGTCTTTGATGGATGTACGTCTTCTACTTTGTTGTTAAAATTCTCTTATTAAATCTCCATACAGCAAAATTTTACTTTTGAACAGTTAGATTTTTCTGTGCATTGCTTTACAATAATATCAAGTAGAAATGTGTCTTCAGGTTTGCTTGACTTGACTAATGATGTGCTGAGTTTTTTCCTCATGAACACGCAGACCCATAAGTAGCTGCTAACACTGGCGATAACCACAATTTATTACCCGTAGTTGGCCATTAGGTCATTAGGAAGCACAAGAAGGTGGCCAGTGTTAAGTGAAGTGAAAGTTCGTGTTGAAGAGTGAGGGCGTTCAGCTTTAAGAAATACAAACTTTCAGACTTCCCTTTGTCGCTATTTTGAACGTCAATCATCCGGCCACATCCATTCAAGCAGTTAGTAATTTATTTAAATCAGGCTGTCAGTCTGTCAAACTGAGTTTTGTCAGTTCCAGTGAGACTTACCCAGAGCGGCCCTGCTGTTACTGCTCTCAGCCACGGGAATGTCCCTATGCTATCCCATGGGTTGCCACTGTATATTCTTTCACTCAGTTCACATGACCTCTGAACTGACATCCAGGATGAGCTGCCAAACAAGACGTGTCTTAAACACAAGTACAGTGTTGCAAAAAGAACATTCCACAAAGTTCATTTGTCCTGTCATTTTACAAGTGGCAAACATAACTATTATGTTGTTTGTTTACTGAGCGAACAACTTAACCAAACATTAACGGTACACACACAGATTGAAGATTGAAGTTGAAGTGAACTACAGGCTGAGAGCCAGAGTACAGTTATACAGCTACTGTATGTGTGCGGTTGTCACCGCTGGACCGATCTTCATTTGTGCTGGCCAGTATTAGCATTCCTGTTCCGGTGGGCAGCCCACAATTACCAGCATTTTTCTAAACATAGTCCATCACGAGAAATTGTCGGACAGCTTTTACGACTCTGTGACTTTTAGTAGAGGGCGGTTCCAAGAGCACGGATTGCAGCCTCGCTGTCTGCAGCTCATGGCGCACGCACAAAGGCATTTCGCCCTGTGGCTCGCACACAAAGATGGGCCATCCTTTAAAATCAGTGGAGCGGGACTGAGTAAGGGGACGGCCCATTGTTACCTCCTGACAGAAAACGATGGAACTGAGTCAGCCACCCATAGTCATTTGCACAACTCAAGTGCAGCGCATTAAATTAATTCCAGAAGTCATTTCCCCTTTTCGTTGGTATATTTCATTGCCAGAGAGCCATATTTTTTGTCCATCTTCCTGACCTTTCCCTGTTTCCTTTTAGGAAACTGTACAAAGCAGAGAAGCTGCCATCCCACTCTTTTGAGATTGACTATGAAGATGTGGACAAGGATGAGGTCAGCAATGATGATCTTCTTCTCTGAAATGCTTTTGAGAGTGAATCCATTACATACTGGTTACATCCCAAGGCTCATGTTTAAATTAGTTTATTGCAGCCTAAAAGCTGTTAAAATGGACTTTGCAAGATTAGTTATATTTACAGGTCAGTGGGAAGCTGTTATGAGCATAACTGGATGGATTCAAGGAGTCTAGAAATTCTCCTTTCCTGTATCGATCATCTGCTCCATTCTATCAGAGGAACGAATGGACAGTTAATGCATCTTTGACTGATCACAGTCATTGTTGTGTTTTTGCAGGATACCACCTCTTTGTCGTCATCCAAAGGAGGAGGGGGCGGTGGAGGTGGTGGTGGGGGAGGCGGAGGGATTGGTGTGTTTCGTTCGGGCTGGCTGTATAAAGGGAACTTTAACAGCACAGTCAACAATAGCATCACTGTTCGGGTGAGGAAGTGTCGGATGTTATCTATTTTCATGCCCACGTGCATTTTATTTCTGTCTGTCTTTTTTCACTTTTTTTTCCACCCAAAATGGTTTTACTTTATTTTCTGAACTGTTACAGTCTGTTAGAAATTAAACTGGGACTTTAATTGGTGACATACTTTTCAACACGATGAGAAAATATCCACATTATCCCATTGTTAAAGTTCTTATTCATTTACTTCAGCTAAGGAAATGAATTTTAATCATATTTCTGTCTTGACAGTCATTCAAGAGGAGGTATTTCCAGCTCACCCAGTTAACAGATAACTCCTACATCATGAATTTCTACAAAGATGAAAAGATCTCAAAGGAACCAAAAGGGTGCATCTTCCTCGACTCATGCACGGGTGTGGTACAGGTAGGCTTTAGTGCATTCTACATGTACATGCACTTTACCACAAAAGAAAAAAGGCAGCAAGAACATAGATAAAAAGCATCTGCACTCTAAAATGTTCTCTATTAGATTATAGACTGATTTAGGGGTATTTCCAGACATAAAGCTGCACCATGGCACAACCTGCCATGATCACAGGTTGCTCACTATTACTGCCTTTGCTACAACAGTAAAAATAACAGAAACAAATATGGGTGAAGGTATAAATGTAGAGAAACTGTATTAAAATATTTATTGATCTATTGATCTATTTTCTACTGTGTACCTGCTGTGGTCTGGATCAAAGGGGCAGCAGTCTGAGCCCACACCTCTTTCTACTGAGCTTTTCTGGTGGCAATCAGAGATGTTCCTGCCAGCTGAGAGATCTAATCTATCCAGCGTTTCTTAGGTCTGCTCCAGGGTCTCCTCCCATTTAGACATGCCTGAAACACCTCATGTAGGAAACACCCAGGAGGCACTCTGGCCATATTCTCAAGCCGCCTCCTTCCACTTGGTGGGAGGAAAAGTAACAGTTTCACTTTGAGCTCCTCCCGAATGAGCATGCTCCTAATGCTGAGCCCAGCCAGCCTTCGAAGAAAGCTTATTCCTGTTGCTTGCCTCCACAGTCTCAGTTTTTTGTCACTACTTGAAGCTTCTGGATATACTTGAGGGTAGGAAAATATATGGATTGATAAATCGATGGCGTCAGTTTTCGCTCAGCTCCCTCTTCACCATGACAGACCTGTACAACATCCACATTACTACAGATGGTACACTAATCCGTCTGTCAGTCTGCTCCTCTCTCTCATCACTGCTCGTTCAACGAGATCCCGAGATACTTGATCTCCTCCATCGAGGACAGAAGCTTAGAGCCAGACTTCCTCACACTTCAGGAGGTGTTAATTCTAAGGGATGAAACACCTAAATAATCTATTTTAATGATTTCTGTTATGAAAACTATGAATATGTTTTTAGACTTAAAAGTCATAATGTGGACATGCTAGCAAATAATGCTACTACATTTTTTAAGAACTTGTGCATTTCATAATGATGAAATAATTATTTTAATATATAATTAATTATATATTTCAAACTTTGTTGTATATAAATTGCGAGCACCAGAGCAAGGTTACCTGTGCAGACATGCAATAACAAAACGCATGCTGCAGTCCAAAGATGATCTACAGACAGGACCTGCAACGCTTGTATTGTGGGTTCAACTCAGTTTATGATTACAAACGATTTCATATTTTCATGTATGTATCCAGTGGCTGTTAGTGCAGTTGCCAAAGCAATCCAGGTTTAAAAAATGACATGAAATGATGGCGGGCCCTAAGCAATCACGCCCTTAGCTTTCACAGCTTCAGGCCTCAAAACAATCGAAAAAGGTGAATTAAAAACAATACAGTTTTTATAGCCTGTAAACATGTTTATAGCTGCTGTAAAACCGGGTATTTTAACATTTTTAACTAATCTCTCTGTGGACTGACTTGCTTTTGGAACCAGCATCAAGTTAGTCCAAGAAATGGAGTTTTAGGGCTTCTACATTTGACCATCAATTTTCAGTCTGCAGGTTACTGCTTATATTATAGTTGTGTGATCTAAGCTTTAATTTAAAAAGCCCTGTGCTCGAACTCCTATTAATAAAAAAAAAACCTATTAGGATAAAGCAGAATGAAAAGCCCTACTGACATTACCCTCTGCTCACTACTGAAAAATGTGCCTCTAGGAATGGTCACACACAGTAAAATGGCCTACATTCAAAAACTACATGTGTAGATGCAAAAACGTATAGCATTTTCCGAGAACTAAACCTGACCAGATTTTCCTTGCCTTTCATTCTTTCCCTAAAGAATAACCGCCTAAGGAAACATGCCTTTGAGCTGAAGATGAATGAGGTTACGTACTTTGTGCTGGCCGCAGAGAGCGAGCAGGACATGGAGGAGTGGATTAGCACGTTGACCCGTATCCTACAGATCAGTCCTCCTGAAGCACCAGCTCAAGACCGCAAGAGCTTGGAACTCAACGAACACCGGCAGGGTGAGAAAGAGTTCATGTAAAAGAATTAAGCTTTTTTTTTTTTTTTGCATAATTCCAGCATCTGGATAAATTATGGGCACAATTTTATAGTCGATGTCAGCAGAAAGTGTAACCTTTTTCTCTCTGTCTGACTAAATAATGTCCGTCATCTTGCCATGACCTTAATGGGGAATTTCTACTGAGTCCATCACTTTCAGGAAATTAATCTGATACCCAAAAGTGACTCCACCTTGGTTCAGTGCATCAGATGTGGTGATTAACAATCCTTCTGTGCCAGTTGTGTGAGAGGCAGAGCATGGATCCACAGCCTGTAACGTAACACAAAACACTGATAGGGTATTAAAAATTGGTCCAGTGAAAAGTGAAGGTATGATGTAATGCCCAGAGCCGTCATGGCTCTGTGGTCTGTTAGCCTGCCTCTAAATCAGGCTGTGGGTGTGTGTTAACCTAACATTAATGAGCCCTTTTGTTCAGCCTGGCTTTTAGGAGAAATTGCTTCAGGCAGTTTGAAGGGTATATTTCTCTAGAAGCCTGCCTGCCTTATTATCCATGAATACCACAAATTGAGTCATATTTTATTCTGAGATGTATATGCCTGCTGACTCTGGTTGGTGTGTATTTAGACCAGTGAGTTGCTATTTAAGAAAATGTTATATGATCTGTAACATAAAATTCCCTGCTTAGATAAACTTTCCTAACCACTAAATGATGTCAGCCATCAGTCATAAATAAAAGTCGCTCTCAGGTGTCCTGATTGTGTTTGTTTTCTCTGCAGATGTGTTTGACCTGTCGTTAAGTGACTCCTGTTTGCAGGAAAATGAAGAAACCACAGAGAACGGCATCAATCCAGAGCTAGCAAAGGTTAGCTGCACCAAAGGCTCACATGTTTTAGTCAGTGTTATAACTCAGCTACGACTACCAACACATAGTATTATCATATTTAACAGTACATGCGTGCACAGTATACATCCAAGTGTCTCAGTACCGGTGGTGGCGTGTTTTCCTGAACAGCTCCATATTCTATGTGCATGGATCATCACCTGGTGATTATAATACACTGAAAAACATACTGAGACTTTAGGAGAAGAGCAGAAAACAAACTTGTCAGTGCAAGCATGCTGGTTTTATGAGGAAGAAAATTTGTTGTGATTTTTATCAGGCTGAAAAGAAACAATGTAATTGTATCTGTTTTCAAGAAAACTGCAGTCTATAAATTCAGGCGACCAGAATATGCTAGAAACACTCAAATCAAAGCAAAAGTGGAAAAAAGCACTCTATTTACAGATATCATAAATTACATTAGTGTAGCTATTATTTGCAATGAACTGCTCTCTGACTGCCTCTTTCTGACTTCCTGCCATCTTTCCTGTCGCAGTATATCTCGGAGACAGATGAAGGAATTCGTTCCGCCAGAAGAGAAGAGAGGTTGAATCTTTTCTCGCTCGATCCAGACACTCCTGTAAGTACAAATGAGTACATTATAACCACTGTAGACTACTTTTTACTTTATGCATTGCTGCACTTTGTAGTTGAATAAAATGAAGCTGGCCTCCGAGTAAATTGTGTTTCACTAACCACAGGCTCTGAGAAGCCCACGAAGTGAACATTCATCCACTGAAAGCACACCAGTGCGTCCTTTTGAGGAGAAGCTTGGCAGGAGATTTATGGCAACTTGCCGATCTTTCAACCTCATGCTACAAGGCTGCGTCAACGAGAGTGAAACGGGACCGGTCACTAATGTGAGCATAAGACACTCATTTTGCTTTATTGTGTTACTGTTTAATAAGCAGTTTTCTTTTAAACAGGATAAAACATATCGACATACGTTAGTGTTTTTTTCCAAAGGCATTTAAAAGACATATTATGCTGAGTGAAGCTTTGTCAAATTTGCTTTTTGAATAAATGTGCAGGCAATAACTGTGCTGAATCTGCACCACTAGATTGAACCCTTCTTCGTTTCGCTGGCTCTACTGGATATACGAGAAGGGAGGAAGGTATCTGCAGACTTCCACGTAGACCTCAACCACGAGGCAGTGCGTCAGATGCTCGGAGGCCTAAGTAACGGGACGGGGGCTCCGGGTACGGAGGTTGGAGGTCAGGAAAATGGCTTGTGTTCTCCTGCTGAGAGGAAGCCTGGTGACTGTTACCTCAGCCTGGACCTGGAGCACTGGCTTTGCTTTCCCAAACAGGTACGAGGACATTACTCCAAGTTAGGTTTTATAGATATAACACGAAAAGGGGAAAATAATGCTTTTTTTTCTCCATTACTTATTCTGTATTTAATATGTACATAGGCTGTAATATGCTTCTTCATTGGTGTCCCTGCAGGCCATTTTCTCAGTGACCAACCCCCACACAGACATAGTGATGGTCGCAAGAGTGGAGAAAGTGCTCATGGGAAATATTGCTTGTGGAACTGAAGCTTATACAAAGAATACAGACTCCAGCAAGGTCAGAAACAAACTTTTGCCTTTCTGTTCATTCTAACTGTTTGAATCAGTATTTATATGACTTCATACCGCATTTATATCAACCTCTGATCAATAACAGAGAGCTAAAGCTTTTATAGTGTCTTATATCTAAATGCAGACTGGGAAAATGGGCCATGAGACATGCTGTTATTGTAAGGAAAATGCCTTAATCTAGTAAAAGAGTTTAGATTGACATTTGCAAAATTGTTTTTTTTCTGTAAGACGAGTTATCTTCATCACTGAATGCCAGTCAAGCTAGATAGTTCAGGAATGATGTTTTTCCATCATTAATCCTAGACATTTCCTGGCTTTCCCCAAGGCCAGGGGTCCATGCGATCCTTGTTTAAGTGGCTAAGTGAATCAGCAGACATCCAAGCAGCTGCCAGAGTTACTGTATTAAATAACCTCTGATTTAGTCTGTCACTCTGTCAGGGTCAGCTAGAATTTAGGTATAGTGTTCAGGAATGTCAGCAGGACCTTGTTAACATTTCCCTCTCTACATGGTTCTGCTTTTGTGTCTTGAACAGACTGTTCAGAAGATTTTGAAGTCCAACAAACAGTTTTGTAGTAAACTGGGAAAGTACAGAATGCCATTTGCCTGGTCTGTCAGGTTAGTGCCGGTATTCATAATATTTTTGAACTTCCCCTAAAATCTTTTCCTCATCCATTGGTAATTTACATCTCTTTCTTCCCGTTAAAGGTCAGTGTTTAAGGACAACCATGGAGCATTGGACCGAGAGTCTCGTTTCTCACCTCTTTTCAAACAGGAGAGCAACAAGATTTCCACAGATGACCTGATAAAGCTGGTGTCTGAGTACAAGAGGTAAGATAGCCTGCAGGCTTTAGCAAAGTAGTCTGCAAATAGTTTTCCAAGATTGGATCCACATTTTACACAAAGTTTTATCTTTACAGGGCTGAGAAGACAAGCAAACTACAGACTATTCCTGGGACGCTGGATATCGCGTTAGACTATGTTCCAATGGAGCATCCTAGTACGTCTGCTGTTCATGTTCCCATTCTGCTTTCTTTTCCTCATCCCTTTCTCATTTCTACGTTTGACATACATCTTTTTCCATCAGACTGTGTGACATCCTCCTATATACCAGTGAAGCCCTTTGAAGACCTGACTAAACACCAACCCACAGTGGAGGTGGAGGAGTTTGCACAGGACACCACCAAGTTCATTCAGCCACATCGCGTCTACAAAAACCACATCTACGTCTACCCTAAGCATCTCAAGTATGACAGTCAGAAGAGCTTTGCTAAGGTATGCCCCTTAGTATCATTTACCACGACACTGAAATAAAGTTTTTCGTTTTGTTTTTATATGCTTCGTGTTTTGCTACGGTGCAATCCTTTTGAACGTATTTAGTCATTAACATCACAATGGTCCTCTTGTTCAAGGCTCGTAACCTTTCGGTCTACGTGGAGTTCCGCAGCTCAGATGAAGAGGTTGAAAAACCCTTAAAGGTAGAAAGCTACGCCTTCTGGCATACTTTACACGACTCGTCCTTTCTCCATTCAAGTCCTTTTAATCATGGAAAACTGCTGTTTTTACAGTGCATCTATGGCAAACCAGGAGGACCAGTCTTTACCACAACAGCCTGCTCCACCGTCCTACATCACTCTCAGAGCCCCGACTTCTATGATGAGGTGAAGACCATATTTGTTTCTCCATTCATCACATAAAGATAATTAGAATCTAGAAGTGGATCAGCTTTATCAACCTTTAGAAAGAACGCGTTTAAAGGTCTTTCTAAAGCACATAAATCATTAAATGCTGTTCTGTCTTCAGGTGAAGATTGAGCTTCCTACTCACCTCCATGAAAAGCACCATCTTCTCTTCTCCTTTTACCATGTCACATGTGACATTAATGCTAAGACAAATTCAAAGAGGAAAGAGACTCTGGAGACCCCAGGTGAGATATTGGTAGTTTTCCAGCCTGTAGTAGTTGTAGTTGTTATTTTTTGCCTTTTATTCAGTATTTCTTTTGTTTATTTGGTTTGTTTAGTGGGATATTCTTGGCTGCCTCTGCTCAAAGAAGGCCGCGTGTCATCTCAGGAGTTCAACATCCCCATCTCCTGCAACCTGCCTCCTGGATATCTGGCCATCAAGGAAGCCAGCAACACCAAGGTGAGACTGAGGGCAAAAATAGGAGGGTAAGAGACAGGCGAAAGGAGTGTGTAAATATTGCAAACCTTGCTGATTAATAGTAGCATTAATTTTTAAAGGGAAGCGTATTAAACATTACACCGTGTAATAGATTAGTGTGATATTTTTAGTCCTCACACACAAACTCTTCTCTTCCCTTTTGACAGAATGGAGCAGATATGAAATGGGTTGATGGAGGAAAGCCTATTTTTAAAGTATCCACCAACGTTATCTCCACAGTATACACTCAGGTACGACCATCATTTGGGATTCTGTGGTTTTCCCTCCTTTTTTCTGGCTTTGAAACTGCGACGACCTGGTGAGAACTTCTGTATGCCCACTCTTTGATCGGCATGTTTTGGGGTGGGTTATAGTCCCACATAACACTGAATGTACATGTATTCAGTGTGTATTGTGAATGAAATAAAAAACAAAACAAAAACAAAATAGATGGTTGGAAGGATTTCTTTCTGTTGTTCCAACCACAGTGCTATTGTGAAATGATTGAAAATGCTAAAGTGACTTGTCAAAGTCAAGCGTCCTCTCTGAGTTATCTCCTTTAAATGGCAATGAACATGAAAATAGCAATTAAATATCCCTAAAACAAATGCACCTTCCAAACTTCTGCAAACACGAGCCCCAAATGCACAATCAGCATCAAAGGGTAATGTGGTAATGTAGCGTGGCACATAAAAAAAGGAAATGAACAGTTTCTGTGCAGTTTGCTATCATGGGATGTTTGAAACCCTGCACAGCAGCTTCTTAATTGACTAAATCTCATCTATGCCTGACTTTTTTCTTACACTACAATAAACTGGCTTTAAAGTCCCTTATAAGACAGGGTAAATATACAGTCATATATGTAAAAATATGTTTAAAAAAAGAACAATTACAGCCCAAAACCTTTTATCTTTTACGCTTTAACGTTGTAAAATCCATTTCAGGTGTCTAAAATAAAACCAGGGCTGAATCACTCAACAACATAGTTGTGAGGGGCTGAAGTTCATATTTCAGCATTAACTGTCGTTTAAAAAGGAAAGAGTCCACTAAGTAATACCGCAGATGTTAGCTGCTCATTTTTTCAAGAATTCCTCTCTCTGTGTCAGGACCCCCACCTGAACCGATTCTTCCAGCAGTGCCAGAAGAGAGAGCTGGACCTCTCTATACCTCCTACCTCCAACTTCCTCAACTGCCTGAAGGTCAGAGTAAAGCCGCTGTATCTCCTCAAATCTCAGTACTTGCGAATGAGACAAAAGCCAGAGCCTTAACTACCAAACACTGCTACACATCCTAATGAGTTCAACACTGTGTCAGCACGTCAGACTTTTACCAGCCCCTTCACGGTTTCTTCTTTACCCCTTTTTCACGCTTCAATCTTGTCCACCCACTCCTCCTCGCTCGCTTCTTTCCCATCCTTCTCCAGGGTCTCCTCAGCATGGAGAGAATCCCAGTGATAGTCCGATTTCTGCCAGTCCTCTTCAACCAGCTGTTCAAGGTTCTGACTCAGAATGACAATGATGAGGTCACTACTGCCACCACCAGGTAGGCAGTGGTACTACAGAGGTCCTTAATGCATTGATAATAGAGTCCTGGGTTTATCCAGGTGATGAAAGCAGAGTGAGAAAAAGAGTGTAGTGATTTATATTTCTGTTTGAGTCAGTATCTTCCCTTTTATTGTTGATGTCATTGAATTGCTACTTTGTTCTATAATTAATCCAGACTCACACAATAAGTTCATCTAGTGAAACAAAGAGAGAAATACAGCAATTCTTGATATTATTTAACAATGAAAGCAATTGAATAAAATCATTGTTGTTGGTCTGTGTCTACAGAGTACTGGTCCACATTGTTGCAAAGTGCCATGAAGAAAACCTGGATTCTAGCCTGCACTCCTACATCAAGGTATAAAAGAAGCTGGCGTGTGTGGTGAATACAGTGTGTTTGCATGCACATGCTCAGAAATATCATATAATAATTTAGAAGTCTGATATTTTCCACAAAGGAATGGAAACCCTGCTCTGGCTATTTAATTTGTGAAGAAAAACAAAACAGAAAAGGGAGCTGTGTGTGTGTGTGTGTGTTTGGGTGCATTTGGGCCAGCAACAGTGTGGCTAGGGCCACACGCCCAGAACGCTGTGCAAACATCAACACAGAAAAAAGGGAAAGGAGAAGAAGAGAGAGGGATTGAGCAGGAGGCAAACTAGGACATTCAGCCTGCTCAATCAAAAACACAAGGCATGTTTGTTTAGGGGGGAAAATCAGTGAGAGGATTAGAGAAGAGAGCAGGAGAAAGCACAAGACCTGTTTCATGTTGGCTACAGTGAAGGAAGACTGCAGAGCGTGAAGAGGCAGTGGCAGTGAGAAATGAAGGGAGGCAAAGAGAGAGGACAAGCAGTGTCAGTGGCAACAGGGTTGTTATAGTAACAGATTGGCACGATGTCCGGCAGTACTGGTGCCCAATTTAAAGTGCTGAGTGTTAGCTTGTATTCATTCTTTAACTACTAAGTGTGAATTGCATTGAGATTCAGTAGTGTCATTTGAACAAATGCAAATTATGTTGTAGTTTTTTTTTTAAATATACGGGATTGAAATATTTTATTTGCTATAATTTCATATATTATTGTATGAAAGCATATTTTTTTACAAATGCTTCTATAGAACTGTGCATATTAGTAACAATTAATTGATTAGTCCATAAAAATCGGAAAACAGAAAATTATGAGAATAATTTCTTTGTTTTTTTGCTGACTTTAGGAAATTGCATAGGGAATCTTTCAGTGTTTTTTTTTTTTAATTAGTCGTATATTTTTTTTCATTGAAAAAAACCCCCAAACACATGTTACTAATAACTGAATAGCTGAAAATGATCTTAGTTAATCAAAACTTTTTTATATCCAAAACAACAAAACACAGAGAAAGAGCTGCAGCATAGTTATCTACAGCATGCCATTAAATGTCGTTGTGTTCACCAGACTGTTCAAAATAAGAAATTATTTGGTTTGCTGTACTGTATTGTATTTATTCTGAAAAAAAAAAAAAGAGTTCATAATTCACTAGCTGGACCCACGTCCTCATTTTCGGTTTGACAGCATTTTAGTAGGTAAAGGTGAATGCTTGGACATGAATTGAGCTGTGGTTTGGGGAAGGACTCGAAGAGGACTGGCGGCGGCTCCCGGGCCTGGCAGATCCCCGTGTACTAAATAGGAGTGAAGAAGTTATAGAACTGAGAACAAGGAGGGAGGGTGGGGCACGTGAACGAGAATGAGCAGCTTGCAGAACTGGGGGAATCTATATAGATGATAACTGGAAGGAGCGTGTTTGGAGGCGTGGTCCCGCTCCTGAAATTCAGATACATCATCTCCAATTAAACAATAATTAAAATAAAGTTATAATTGTTGAAACTGTTGTATCTACTTCTCAACTCACTGAATACTTTCACTTCCCAGTTGGTATCAAAAAATACCCTCAAATCATTTAAAACAAATAAATTGCTACATGTGCACGTATGACTCGTTTTTTTCCTACTCTCCGTCTCTCTTTCTCTCTCTGTAGTATGTGTTCAAGTCAGAGGACCATGGGTTTAGGACAGTTCATGAAGAGCTGGCTAAGGGAATGACTTTTGACCTGAAGAGCAATGAGCAAGCAGCTGTCAAGAATGTGCTGAAGGTTTGCTTCCATCCTCCTACTCACTCTTAATTACTCACTAAATACATGAACAGGATTGACCTACTTTAGCCTCTTCTGGTTGCAGTTCTCCTGGTTCTTCTTTGAACTTATCGTCAAGTCCATGGCCCAACATTTGGTTGACTATGACAAGTTAAAGGTAAAGTATTAAAATCCACTTCTACCTCTTCTAATCTCGTCAATTACTGACCACACCTGCAAGTTTTCTTTGCACTTCCCATCTTCCCAGTACATGCTGCATGACCATGTCTTGCTTAATCTTTGTTCCTAAAGCTTCCCAGGCCCCAGCGATTCCCCTCATCTTACCAGAGCCGTGTGGAGAACCTGGTGGAGACAGTGTCTGAACACATTTTCTGGAAGAACAAAGAGATGCCAGAAGAAACACGCAGTGCTAACTTAGCCGTGGCAGCTTTTGTGAAGGTGAGAGAATTTTTAGAAGTTATCTTGTTAATTCAAAGTATAATCTTAAAGGGAAACCTTGTCAAAAAAACCCCAAAATAACAAACAGGTTGTTGGTGCTTTGGACTCCTTCAAGTTTGAGCCCATGTGAAGAAAACATATACTGTATCACTGCGCTATTAGGCTTACAGCATTTTGCTCTTAGTGGGATCAATACAAACTGTGTAAACAGTCTGCAGATACAATTTGTTATCCATTGATTCCTCCATCTATGCTAAATGATGTGTCTCTTTCTGTTTTATTAAGTGATGCTTAGTCTGATCGCCAGTTTGACTCCAGTCTTTGTGTCTTTGCAGCGCTGCTTTACCCTGATGGACAGAGGCTTTACATTCAAACTAATCAGCAACTACATTAACATGATCACTGCTGCCGACAGCAAGGTAACAAAAAAAATCTCAATGAAACTGATACCAGGAAAGTAGAAATGAATCATACAGACGTTCCTTCTTTTATGTGTAGCTACACAATATGTTAATGTTGTTTTTGTGTGTTTTACAGGTCTTGTGTGAACTCAAATTTGAATTCCTGAGAGAAGTGTGTAACCATGAACACTACATTCCTCTCAGCCTGCCCTTACCTTCCGCTCGCATCACAGGTAAGGTCGCACCCCAGGTTATACGCTTGTAGGGCACTGAGTGTCTTTTCAATGTGGTAACGATCACGCATCGAGTAGCTCTCATTTGTTTATTAACACTCAGTCTTTCTCGCTTTCTCTTTCTATCATTTTTTTTTCTCACTTTATGTGTCCATGTCAGACCATGCATTCCCAGAAACACAAAGTACTCATGGTAAATATGTTCACTCATTCCTTTTGTTACATTGTATGTGCTACACTGTGTATCCTGAAGTGGGATGAATATCATGATGATGATGAAATCCATAAAAACATTCAGCATGTCGCAATATTTGCTGATCAGTGAACTACAGCAAATATGTGTGTAAGCTTTGTTTGAATCCTGTGCAGTTCAGTTAATTTCCATTTAAAATGTGGCTCTCTTTGTGGCGTCTCTCCTCAGCATCAGTGCCTGAGTACAACCTGACTGGAGAGTTCTGCAGGAAACACTTCCTGACTGGCTTGTTGCTGAGAGAACTGGGGCTGGCTCTCCAGGACGAGCAAGACCTGAGACACCTAGCCTTGGCCACCCTGAAAACCCTAATGGCCAAACACTCTCTGGATGCACGCTATGCCACCAAGGTAGACAGAACAGATGTTAACATGGGAAAAGAAACCGAAGCCATGAAAAATGAGTCATGAGCAAACAGTAGAAATTCTTCCACAGTGACTCATGCAAACACATACACACTGACATGTGATTCTTCAAAGCAGCTGCAAGCAGCCATGAAGATGTCTTAATGGATGCTGGGAAGGGTCTAGATCAGATCAAAGTTAGCAATCTGCCCTCAGTTAAACGTTGCCAAATACTGCCAACCACAACACAAGAGCAGTGGGCTGTAGTCAGGCCGAAGCCTGAATGAAAACCAAATGTGTGCAATCAAGAAATAAAATGGCTACATTAATAAAAACCACTCATGCAACACAATGCAGGTGAAATTTTATTTAACATTTTGCTGAGGTCAGTGAATTTCCATGGCTGCTTTATTCTAATTCATGAGTGCAGTCTGCAGTGCTTTTATACAGGGATTAGGAAGTACATTACATTTAAGAAAAACAATGTCGAAATAAAGCAAAGTGTAAATAAAATGAATATAATGATTAGGAAATAATTTCATCTGTAATTTTTAAAGTTTAAAATTGCAATTAACTGTAATTAATCTGATGTCAGCAACACGTTTCAAAAAAGTCATCACTGTGTTACATCTTTCTTAATTTAACAACACTTTATAATCCTCACATCTAAAAAAGACTCTGCCTTTCTGGATGCTTCTTTTTATACTGATTATCGGGTATAAAAAAAGAGCTACTCAGTCATGTAATTTGTTATGAAATTTTCCACCTTTTATTTTTCACTCACTCATCCTACTCAGAGCCGGGGTTAAACACATAACCTTAAGTTTGAATTGCATGTATTTGGCCTAAAAAAGGTTTCTGAGTCAAATAATGAGATGATTTATATAAAAAAGTACTGATTTAATTAGACCAATTCTGACTGATACTTTCTTTTCCAGGAAAAGCAGGCAAGAATTGCATCTCTCTACCTGCCGCTTTATGGCCTCATCCTGGACAACATGCCAAGATTCTTCCTCAGGGACCTTTTCCCCATCTACTTTACTGCTAGTGACCAAGTAAGAGTCAAGACAAATGATGAAATTATTAAAAAACACTGTATTGATTGGCTCCTAAATGTTCAGAATCATGTATATTTGTGTTATGTTTTAAGGTAAATCTATTTTCTCTTTGTGCTGTCTTTTTTGCACCTGCAACAGGGCTCTCGAGATGACCTCAGTGTGGGAGCAGTGGCAGCTGGAGGGGTTACTCGCCATGCCAACTCTGTAGATGCCTCATTTTCCAAAGAAGTACTCAATTCCATTACAGGTAGCACTGTTATATGTGTGTGTCTATTTCCAGTGAATCTATCTAATATAAAGTAAGTCAGGACATTGATGCCTACACTTGTTCTTCCCGCGCCAGCCTTCTCCTCCTTGGCAGTTGCTACGGCTAACCAGGCTGACTCTCGAGGCTCTCTGATCAGCGTGGACTCCAACCCGAGCAACAGTGACAGGAACAGCGAGAAAATGGATGGATGTGAGAAGGTGAGACAGTTCACATGAAAAAGAGTAAACATCTGTATAGAAAATGTAGTCATTTATTTATTATAAGTTTCATTGGTAGTCTTCATATGTACATTGTAAGACCGCAGCATTATACTTTGTAAATAATGCGTAAAATATATTTCAGCAATCAGCACCTCCAGCAACCCAAAATCACCCATATAATATCTTGTTTCTGCATTTTTAAAAGTAGTAAAATTTTATTTAAAAATACTGGACCAGCTAATAACACGCCCATTATATCCAACTTTTAACTCCTGTTAGCAACAGTTTATCACTGACTGCATTTCTGTCTGATGTTGGTCCTTAGTTTGCCCGGCCCCAGTCCCTGATAGGCTACGGTTCTCGATGTGACAAGCTGGACCAGGCAGAGACCCGCAGCCTCCTCATGTGCTTTTTGCAGATCATGAAAACCATATCTGAAGGTAAGATCTATCACTAAATGTTATATACCTATGTGGTATGTGACTTTTGTTGCCATGATGCCAGGTCTCTCTTGGAAATGAGATTTTTAATCTCAATGAGATTTTTACCTGGATAAATAAAGGATTAATAAAAATCACTTAAAGAATTCATGCAGTCCACAGGAAATTTATTACATTTACTGCTATACTTAGCAGTGAATGTATACAAAAATTGACACAAAAGTTGCTTTTTGTTCTGTTGCTGAGGGATTTTAATACTGTGAGCTTCAGATAGCCATACTTTTTTCAGTCTGTGAAAAGATTTTTTATATTATGTCTTTCATTGTCTATTTCCAGATGTGCTGGTGTCCTACTGGCACCGCGCCATTCACCAGGAGATCTCGGACTTCTTCAACATTCTGGAGTAAGAGCTCTTCTTGTTTTTGCTGAAGACTGCAGGCATTGCTACACTGATTAGAGATACTCACTGTTCACAGAGAGAGAGAGAGAGAGAGAGAGAGAGAGAAAAAAACTGTAGAGAGACAGACGGGGTTGAGGGCAAGTGAACAAGAAGAGTAGAAAAGGGAACGTGGCCAGTATGAAAATACTGACGCTATAAGAGAGAGGTAGAGAGAAGAAAAACAGACTATAATTCCAGTGAGAGCTCCTGTCCACCAACGAGTGCAGTAAATTAACTTTCCGTGTTTCCTGTTTGTCTCAGCATCTAGACTGTTCTGGTTCACCTCAGTGTGATCACATGCACTCCATCTTATCTGTCTTCTTATCTGAGAAAACTTTTGAATTGTGTTTCCTTAGGCTCTGTCTTCAGCATTTTAGATTCCTTGGAAAACGCCACATAGCCAGGTGAGTGCTTTCTCCAGCAAAGAGATGGAGCAGGTGCCATTCAAATGCATTTATTGTAACGCTACACATATGGAAACTGCTTATTAACTCAGTGTACATGTTGCCACCACACAATGATACATAATTCATGTAATCATTCACACAATCATAAATGCAGCCCCACAGACACATTCGCACACGCACACACGTGAAATCAGACTAAGTCAGGCAGAAATACTAAAATGTGTTCAGTATGCGTGCACACACTCAGGGATCAGCTTCAAGAGGGGAGGAGGTGAAGGAGGGAAGAAAAGGAAGAAGGGGGGAGGTGAAACTCCTGGATCTCACTGTTCGAAAAGAATCACTGCTGGATATTGTAGTGTAGTGGTTGGCAAACACAGGATGGGGGTTGTTATCGTGTGTGCGTGCTCTTACTGGAGCTGAGCCATTGGCACTGCGAGCCTCTTCCATCTTCTGGATCCTCCCAGCTAATTAAATTAGCCCTCTTTTTTTCCTTTCAGCAATAGGATGCTGAGATGTAAGCCAACAAAAGGCTGGGAGAACACACTGCTTTACTGTGTGTGGAGGCATTAACTGAATGAAGATAGCTGGAAGCCTAGCTAGGGCTCTCAGACGTAGTTGAGCCTGTCTGGGGCTGCTAGCTACTTAACATTCATCCATAATACCAGGCCACGGGGGATTCAGAGTGTGTCTGTCTCGGCATCTTTCTCTGTTGGCTCTTTTGAGTCAGTTTGGGCACCCCACTGAAGTTCAGGAGTGATGAAATACATTACATTAGGTCTTAAAGATTTAATCTTGAATATTTGTGATTAAACCATCAGGAAATGCTTGAATAACAAGTGTAACTGTCAAAAACTACTAATCTGCTTCATCAGGAGTGTGTGACTGTGGTTTAATCCTGTGTTATTGACAGTAGTCTGACAACATAAGCTGTCATATCATGGCATTGACGTTTACTAGCTGAGCCCCACCCACTTTAGATCAATGAGAAGTTAACAGTTAAAAGCAAAAAACAGAGAAATCTCCTATATAAATTCAACCAAAGATTTCCAAGACATGTTTTAGGGCCACTGGTCATAGTTAGAAGCTGATTGAGGAAATTGTTTCATTTATCCAGCAATGTTGTAGTTTAGTCCCAGACATTATTCTAGCTTATCCCTTACTTCCTTAATGTTCTATGTTCTCAATGCACACGACCAACATAACACAACTAAGTAACATTTGCCTGTTACGTTTTCTCCATGTTCGACCTTGCTGTTGTAGTTTCCATGACAGTGCATGCATTCACCCCCCCGCTCTGTGCATGGTGCCTCTGATAATGGTTTGTCCTTGTGACCGCACATTTATCGATGTCCTGTCACATCAAGTAACACTTTCTTTGTTGACACAGATCCATTTTATGTAATGTTCCGTGTGCTGGTTTCGTTTGCTTTTTACATCTTTTCCACATTTTACGACTCAGATGTTGCACGTTGACCTTGTAACCCTCTGCCTCCATGCCTTCAGTCTCAGCACTGGCTCAGCTCCACCATCTGCTTGGCTTCAGTGTTTTTAATAGGCTCTGATGCTTTTGTGTTGATTGGCTTACGCGCTTTCTTTTATCTGGCACAGGAAGCATTTGCTTTACTCAGATTGGCAGCAGTTTCTGATCAAGCTTTAAGGATCACAATAATTTGATAAATTGAACATCTGTTTTTCTTGAGATACTGTTACGGAGCTCATTTGTGCCGCAGCATAACTGACATTCAGCTTCATCACACCAATATCTTGTCCCTAAGCTGTCCATAGTTGTATGTTACTATCACCCCGAAGCCCCAGCTTCCACTCACACTCTACCAAGAGTTAATGCAACATTTTCACATTACTATACTAGTGGAAAACTAAAAGCATCAGCTCTACTGACTCTAACCTTTCCATCTGGCTGACCTTCCTCTCGAGCTGTTTGATCCTTGTTTTTGGCTCCAGCCGCTTTCATCACACCAAGGTCAAATCGGAGATCTTGTGTGCTTTTTGCATTTCATTTAGCCTTACTAAAATCAAATGTGACCCGGCTTCTATAAATATGTAACAAGGTCACAAAGGTGCAAAAATTGTAGCGCTTTGCAAGCTGCTTCACATTTAGACAGTAAGGTCAGTTTTTTTATTGATTACAGGCATGCTCTAACAGCTATTAGCATGCCACCCACAGTTAGGATATCTAACTAATAACAATTTTAAAAATGATGGTCTTAATTAAACTAACTAATGTTAGCTTTGATGTGGTTGGCTTGTGAACAGGAAGCTAGCAGCGGCAGTAAAGCTGGCTCAGTCAACCCACGCCAATGGCACCCTGAAGGGCTCTAACAACCCCTCCCAGTCCTCTCAACCCTCAAGCATCTTCCCACAATGGTAATCACCCTCCACAAGGAAAACAGACAACACCTCAGCCATGATGACAAACAAAGTCTTTGTTTACTGAAAGTGTTCTGAATGCTAATGATGTCTGGTGGCCCAAAAGTGCTTTATGATGTCATAAAACTCCAGACTCTTTAATACACGTTAAACATGCAAGAGCAATGTGAATACTTGAAAAAAAAGGATAATGCATTTGTGTCGTGTGTAATTTCACCATTTATGTGACCACTGTGTTTCCACATTACAGACTGTAACTTGTGTTCTCAGCATGCCTCTTCCCATACCTGCAGTGTTCTGTGTGATTTGCCAGTCTTTGTGTCTGTACACTCATGTGTTGATAGCTTCCCGATAGCAGCAAGTCCTTGAGACATGGATGTCATTTATATCTACCCGCCTACTTAAGTGTGCAGAATCTTTAGCGATAGTGTACCTTTGCATTTATCCAAAGGTTTAGTACCACATTTACTGAAGGGCAATTTAAAGAAGTCATGAGTAAAACACGCACACGCTGTGATTTATATGAGCTTCTGATTCATGCTGTTGACCCTCCAGGATGGCATCTGGGGGTGATGGCCACCGGCATGCTCGCTCCCAAACCATGCCCATCATCAGGGGCAAGAATGCCCTCACCAACCCCAAGCTGCTGCAGCTGATGGAGCCAGGTAACAAATACTCTGACTGAGGTCACAGTGAGGTTACTTTGATGTATTTGTTATTCATACGTGCTTCTATTTCTAGACGGCATTCAGGATGGGGACACGTTGAGTCCTACAGATATTGAGGCGAACATGTCCACAGAGGTCGCCCTCACTGTGCTGGATGTACTAGAGCTGTTTGTTCAGCATCAGAAGGTCTGTGACCATTTCATTTTATACAACCCAAAAGTAAAGTTAATACCACAAAGTATTACATTGTACTTCTTTAGAGAAATTTATTTTTTTAAGCCACTTATGTGGAAATGTGGCTGTCAAGAAGACACTCTAAAGGAAGGAAATGGGGAAAATAACTGAGGTATACCAAATTGCACAAAAACCGTCCTGAAAACCAGTGGCAACAGGTCTTATTGAGTGAAATGTTTGGTTCATCTTCACTGATATGTACAGAGGTAGTCAGGAGGCATGGTAAAGAGGAACAGTGAGTGTCTACAGCCACGTGTAAAAAATAAAAATAAAAATAAACAATGTTGAGGCTCTGTTGTGGATTAGAACTGCATTTCAGTTAGATTAAGTTTGGATTGGCCTCACCACAACCTGGACCTCAATATTACTGAAGCATTGTGGGATCGTTTTAACAGAAATGGAACAAAAGACAGTCAACATCCAAAGAAAAGCTTTGTAGACACCTGAAGGACTATTACTATTACTACTTTTATAAAAAATTTAACGATAGGCTAGACAGTGAAACTACTTTTGGCTGCTCCCTTTAGCTCTGTATATTTAATTTGGCAGTTTTTTTTTTGTTTTTTGTTTTTACAATAGAAGTCCTTCTTGATGCAAACCTGATGGGGATTTGTCTGCTTCCATCATTAATGTTTCACTCAATAAAAGTGGGCATACCAAATATTGACTTTCAAGCAGAATTTGTATAAATTCCATTGTTGCCTTTTTTACTGTACTTACACATGTCTGCAGATGTTACAGTAAACTGTTACACCCATTTCCCACTTTCCCAGCAAAATATAAATAAATGTGAGGTGGCTCAAGTCTTAACACATTTCATACACATTCATTTCATACATACTGCCACCTAGTGTTTTTTTAAAGACTGCATTGAAGTTAAGTCTGGTGAAACATGTTTTGCTTTCGTTTTCTCACATTCATCCAGAAGCAGCTGTTGCAGGACGATGGACAGAACACATTGATGAAGAAGGTGCTGGACACCTACTTGCTCTTCTTTCAGATCAACCAATCAACTGCTACTCTACGGCATGTCTTTGCTGCACTCAGGCTTTTTGTACAAAAGGTCCGTAAACCTTTCTTTAATCGTTCAACATATCATTGAAGACTCGAGTCATTATCTTATGGTTAGTTTCGTCTTTCTCTTTTTTCTGTAGTTTCCCAGTGCATTTTTCCAGGGTAAGGCAGACCTGTGTGGCTGTCTTTGCTACGAGATCCTCAAGTGCTGTAACCATCGATCCAGCTCCACCCAGACGGAGGCAGCTGCCCTGCTGTATTTTTTCATGAGAAAAAACTTTGAGTTTACCAAGGGAAAGTCGATCGTTCGCTCACATCTGCAGGTCAGTTAATATAAAGAAGTAAAATGACTTCATTTGAGTTTTATGTACTTTGCGTATCACCGTTTCATGGCTATACTGGCCTGTCTCTGCTACAGGTTATCAAGGCAGTGAGCCAGCTGATAGCAGATGCTGGAATCGGAGGCTCGAGGTTTCAACAGTCTCTGGCCATCATAAACAACTTTGCTAATGGAGATGCACCACTGAAAGTACAGAATTCCTTAAGCTTTTAAAACACCTTTTCTATCAATAATTATCATCAGTCGTGTACTTTATATTTAATTTTACTTTCATTTTCTACAGAACACACCGTTCCCTGCTGAGGTGAAGGACCTGACCAAACGGATCAGGACAGTTCTGATGGCTACAGCACAAATGAAGGAGCATGAGAAGGATCCTGAAATGCTGGTGGATCTGCAGTACAGTCTGGCCAATTCCTACGCGAGCACCCCTGAGCTTCGACGCACTTGGCTCGAGAGCATGGCCAAGATTCACGTCCGCAACGGGGATCTCTCAGAGGTTCGAAATGTTGCATTTTGTCAGGTTCTCGGGCTTCAGAAACATCGATAATGTCACATGAAAGTATCAGTTTAAAAAACATCTAACTTCTGTCTTTCCCTCAGGCTGCTATGTGCTACATCCACATCTCAGCCCTGATTGCTGAATCGTTGAAGAGGAGAGGTTAGTCCACACTTTGCTGCCACTTTTGCCCTTGCGAGCTTTTTGCAGCATAGTTTGTGTGCAAATATCTGTTTGCAGTGCAGTGAGATTTTTGTATATTTGTGCATCTCTGCAGACATGCTAACTTGAGTTCATCCAATCACATACAGCAGCTTCTCACAATGGAATACTTTTTTCTCTTTGCTATCATAGTCATCAAACCTTTGAGGCATCAGTCCTTCATACATTCACTGTTCTTGATGTGTATGCCTGAAAGTGAGGACAGTTTTCATCTGAGAACTCATGGGAAATGATGTTTGATTCCTGTTCCTGTCCTGTAGTAGTATAGACCTTTCTTTTATATTTAAATTCCATCCTCCTCTTAGATTGATGTCCACACATTTTCCTGTGCTTCACGTTTTTCTGTGTGTGCATGCTTCCTCGTGTAAACAGCTTGTATCTGCCACTCAGTGTTTCTGACGTCTTTTGCGCATGGCTTTACTCACTGAGCCTGTGGGCTAGTTCCTAGCATAGAGTACCAGCAGTTCAGCTGCTTTGTGAGCCTTGTCCGTGAGCATAAAGTGGCAAAAGCAAGTGGACATAAACTTTGTAAACCTGCTCCTCCTCCCCTCCTACCAAACAGGCTACTGGAGCGCTGACAAGGCCAGGATGTCCAGTGTGTCCCCTGAAGAAAGCCCTGTCTATAAATGTAGCTCCTTACTAACTACCTCCCGAGATCCAGACAGTGAGTGTGTGCGCCTGGGGGTCCGCTGGGTGGTGTTGGGGTTGGGTAAAAACATGAATGTAGAAACAGAAAGACCTGAATGTGGTTGGTAGTGAGTGTGCACTTATATTTGTTTGTACCTTTTGAATTTTTTTGCAAGCTCTGGATATTGAGTGGCGGACATGATTTGGATCAAAGGGACATCAGGTTGTCCGGTGGTGGTTTAAATTTGAATCACTTTTCTACACGGTGTATTGCATTTTGCAGTAAATTGTTCTGAGGACCACTGTTCTTGCCTTGATGGCATGATCTTGTGCCAGGTTACGTTTTACTATCACTGTGTCTGTTCACACAAGTCTCACAGGATATGATGCTCAGTGTCACAGGGGTTTGATGTGAAGCACACTCACATTTGCTGTTTTTGCAAAAACTGAATGCTTGACTGTAAGTCTCGTATTTTCTTGCAAGACTGTGATAGCAGATGTATTTTAAGCATCTATACGTGCGTTTACATGCCAAACATAGCACCAACGATAACGTGTGATGTCTGTAGGAAGTATGCAAGTGTGTGTCTTTTTAGTAATCGTGCCCTGATATCACTTTCACTTGTTTGACACACCAGCATCCTTCTCCATGGGCTGGGCAGCATTTATGTGCATCAGCCCTAATGTTAAAGAGGAGGGAGCCATGAAGGAAGACACTGGTACACAAGACACGCCATATATTGAGGTTCGTGTTAGCCTTTTTGTCCTGAACAAAACCATTAACTCTGTTGGATTTAATCATCAGAATTACTGTTGCCGGTCAGACTTTTCTCTTATGTTCTTCGTGCTCTCGTTGCACTGTGTAGGACACCCTGGTGGAGCAGCTGGAGCTGTGTGTGGACTATTTGTGGAAATCGGAGAGATACGAGCTCATTGCTGACATCAACAAACCTGTAATTGCTGTCTTTGAAAAAAGAAGAGATTTCAAGGTAACGGCTTTTACCCTTTCTGTGTAAGCGTGTGAAAAAATGTGCAGTGTGAGCTGCGTATGAAATTATTTGTGTGTTTGTTTGTTTGCTTGTGCCTACAGAGGCTATCAGAGCTGTACTATGACATCCATCGCTCCTACCTGAAGGTGACGGAGGTGGTGAACTCAGAAAAGCGTCTCTTTGGGCGCTACTACCGTGTAGCTTTCTACGGACAGGTGAGTGTTTGCTTGAGCTTACCTTCACAGACTTTTAAGATACAAAGGACAACGAACAGTCACTGTAACTACACGTTTAACAAATACATCGGAAACACTACTAGGTGGTGTGTTTTTGCACATAAACTTAACTACGTGTGTAGAACTTGATCAGTTCTACACACATGTTATAATAGAGATATAGATTTCCTTAACTGAAATCTATGGAAAAAAAATTCTGCAACTGCAAAGACAGAGGTAGAAGCATATATATCCAGCTATCTATATGCAGCTTTTATGTCTTGTTGACTATTGAAATGGAAGTTATTTAGTTAATACTTTAATTTACAATTATTCTAATGATAAATTGCTGTTTAATTGCAAAGCTTCTTCCCATCAGTAAGCTTGTGATCATTTCTTTCTTTGTTCGCATACCACCACGTGTCAGTGCCAGAAATCGCAAAGGTTTGGTAAATAAAAGTGAAACTGTCAGGATAGCTAGTCTTTTTTGTAATTTGGATAACTAAACCTTGTAGAAAGCTTAATATTGAATTCTACTTGGCCCTGGGTTCATCTTTGAAGCACTGGCTTTATCTCCAAAGGTGCATTGTGTGGTTTGGGCTCGGTTTTTACAAACCTGGCTGCTTTACACAGGATAGGTGTAAAATAGTGAGACTTTCAGATAAAGAAGAATGCAGTACCTGGTCAGTGAGGCATGGAAATGGAAACAGGACACTAGATTTGTTTTGACTGAATCAGTGTCTTTAATTTCTCTATCTGCTTTTTTTTCTTCTGTTTTGTTGTATTCTGTATCAAGAATATGGTAAGTTTTGTATGTCCTTGATTTTCCATTTTCCTCAGTGCTAACCACTTTTACCTTTCTTCTCCTTTTACCACTATTAACATCTGCTGCTCTTACCCTTTGAAGGGTTTGTCTAAGGCTTGCTGTGGCCCATTTCACTTCCCATTAAGCCCAACAATGAAACTGTTTCCTTCTTAAACATTAAGACGAGCTGATATCACAGAGCAACAGTGAACCAGAAGATAAGATTTACTGAATCTCATTCACCCTTGGCATTTGACTCCAGTGCCGCCTCCGCACTCCCTCATCCAGAACTTAACACTGGTACCCTGTTAGTGTTGAGAAGTTCTAACAAAGTGACAAAGTTTTTGTATCTGAAAGCACAAGTGACTCAAGAAACCCCAAGAGAGCAACATCTAATGTGCTGTGAAAGCAAAAGCAACACATCCTATGAATCAAAAATAAAAGACTACATACACACCAAGCCAACCAACATGTAACAAGCTTCGCTGATTAGTGTGTGCATATGTGTGTGTTTGTGTTCTGGTAGGGTTTCTTTGAAGAGGAAGAGAGCAAAGAGTTCATCTACAAAGAGCCAAAGCTGACAGGGCTGTCGGAAATCTCCCAGAGATTACTCAAACTCTACTCAGACAAGTTTGGAGCTGAAAATGTCAAGATGATCCAGGACTCTAATAAGGTATCTTACAGAATTTGGCCATTAAAATGAATGAATTAACATCTGTTGGCGCTGCGGTGTGTTGCTTATGTGATAATATTGTAAAATTCTTTGCTAACAGGTAAATCCTAAAGACCTGGACCCCAAGTTTGCTTACATTCAGGTCACATATGTAGTGCCCTACTTTGACGAAAAAGAACAATGTGACAAAAGGACTGACTTCGAGAGGCATCACAACATCAACCGGTTTGTATTTGAGACACCGTTTACGCTGTCAGGAAAGAAACATGGGGATGTGGAGGAGCAGTGCAAACGGCGCACCATACTGACTAGTGAGTATCTCTTCTTTGTTTATATCTCTGATAGATACATATTTTTTTGAGTCACCAGAACATACATTTGTCCTCTTTCTATTACTGTATCTGACAGACTGTGTGTGTGTTTTTCTGTTCTTTAGCAAGTTCCAGCTTCCCTTACCTTAAAAAGCGCATCCAGGTGGTGGAGCAGCAAAGCACAGAAATGAATCCAATTGAAGTTGCCATTGACGAGATGTCACGTAAAGTCTCTGAGCTCAACCAGCTCTGCAACATGGAGGAGGTGGACATGATCCGGCTGCAGCTAAAACTGCAAGGCAGTGTCAGCGTCAAGGTGGGGATTCTCCCAAACTATAGATACACACATTTTACATAGGTTACTCTGGTGTTGTCTCACTTGATCATCTCCATCCAGGTGAACGCAGGGCCCATGGCTTATGCCAGGGCATTTTTGGAGGAGAAGAATGCTAAGAAGTATCCAGACAACCAGGTCAAACTTCTGAAGGAGATTTTCAGGTATGATTTAAAGTGTTGAGCTAGCTAACAATGATTTAGTCCACTGTCAGGAACCGTACAATGTAATACTATTTAAGTTTCACTAAAAAAAAAAAGTTAAACACATATCAATGATCAGCACATTAACATAAGTCAAACTTAATCCGCCCCCTGCAGGCGGTTTGCAGAAGCCTGCGGTCAGGCTTTGGATGTAAATGAGCGACTGATCAAGGAGGACCAGCTGGAGTACCAGGAGGAGATGAGAGCTCACTACCGGGACATGCTGACTGAGCTTTCTGGGATCATGAATGAACAGGTCTCACAATGCAAAGACTAATGAGTGTCCAGACTATACTGCCATACATTCTTTAATTTATTTGTTGGCAGTTCAGTTGCATGGCATACTGAGCACCCTCTTTTTTTCTTCATGCATTATTTTTGGAGGCAGTTATTATTTTCGTGGACATCATCTTCTGTTGCAACCTTTTCTCACACTGCTGCTTTTAAAAGCATCCTTGCCTTCCATTCATCTTCTCTGCCTAACCACTCCCTGTCCACTCTCTGTAAAACTGCTGTCATGTCATCAGATTTCTTTACAGAAAGACATCTTTTTCGCCTTTATACTTGCTTAACTCACTTTATTGTTACCTGAAATCCCAGCTCCCAACTCAGGAACCAAAGTGCCAGACTTGATATTTGCTCGCGTTTACATTTTTCCTATTCCAATTGCAGCTTTTTATTCTTATTCTTGTGCAGATTCCTCACACAAGACAACCAGGAACAGAAAGGCACAGCACCTACTGAACGGCCAGTAGACTCGCCATAAACATTTTGTCCCAGTTTGAGCCTCAGAGTGACTCATTTGATTGTTTCCGACCTTTTTTTTCCCCCTGAAGCAGTTGGCTAGTGGAACTGTGACTGATGAAGAGTGTAGAGGACATTAAGGGAAGAAATGTGTAGACTGTGGTTGTGGTAGTCTGTAGTCCTGTTGTTGAACTTTGTCTACAGTAGAGAGCAGACTGCTGGACTGTTAGCTGCTGTACGTTTTGATTTAAAAGACTCGGTTCGTGTGTCGTATAGATTTCCCTGCCCCCTCAAGTGATTACATTTGCTTACACATTGGCAGACAAACCTGCAAACAAATTCAAATGCACACAAACACACAACATGCGCCTTCTCTCCACAACCCTGACCCTTTAGAGAACAGTGACCTTACTGAGCTCGAGGTGCGTTCAGCTGTATGAAATATAAAGCTCTCTGGTGCATTTTGATTACAGTTATTTTTACATTTTTCTGTGGAATATTACTGAATTTCAAACTATTAAAAGAAGTCTCGCAAGACAACTAATGTGAAAATGGCAAATGATTAGATTACAGGTTTTAATTAGCCAAGAATGTGAGGAGTTGAACGCACCTCCAGTTCTTGTTTGAATGTAGAGCAGCTCCACATTGCTACTTTGTATCCTAGCTAACGATCTGGAAATATCAGCTTGCCAATTTTCAAATGGAAACAGACAAAAAAAATATGTTTTGTAACATTTTTATAATTGAAAATTCATTGTTACTGTTATTATTTCCTGTACTGTTTTAAATTGTAAATAAGAAATATTAATATTTAAAAATGTTTGAAATGTTGCTTTTTATAAAATATACAATATATAAATTTGTTTAGCTGAATAAAAACAAACAAACAAAACTAAAGTTTTATGTATAACATTTAAATAAAATTTTGTTAATGTCCAAAGATCATGACTATGTTTAAGTAGCTTAATTTGTTGTTGTGAGTCTTTTGTTGTTTTTTATAATTGCACCTTACATTATGGTTACAGGTCCTCTGCTATGTTGTATCTGTAAGTTTACTCATCCAGTCTGTGTCTTGGCTGTAAATCTGCACAGCAGCCACTCATATTCTGTCTTGCATTGGCCTGAGACCGGCTAATTCATTAATTAGACATTTTAAATTAGCAAACTCAGGCAAAGACAAAGAAGAAGAAATTTTTTTTTTAACTTTGCTCCCTGGTGTTATAAACAATGGCTCTCTTTATCACTTATGTGTGACTATTATATTTTTTGTGTGTGTTTCCCTACATCTTCAATGTTGACTTCATATATTTCACTATAACCACATCTTTTCCAAATCCAAATATTTCTTTCCCCTAAATCAGAGCATTTTACTAGTTTTACTAACCTGGGAAACACAGCTGGCACTAATCAAACAGACGAGACATTGGAGAAGCAAAACAGAACATGAGTACAGCGACAGAAGACTACCAAAGTAAAACAGGAAATACAGGGAACACACAATGAGACGCAGATGCACACAGAGACATGACTGGGGAAGAAACACAGGGCTAAGACCAAAACATGAACAGGACCAAATACTAACTAAGATCACCAAAACTAGAAATATTGAGTAAACTCAATAGAATAAGTAAACAAAACCAGGAAATATAAAATACACCGAGAACATAATGAATCAAAAGACACAAAACACTGGGTCAACGACCCAAGTACCCTAACACTGATGGCTACATTGTGATCATAAAGGCATGGACATGGTACACCACAATACTTCTTAGGTAGGTAGACTGTGGTCTATAAATAATACTCTTTGGTACAAAAGGTTTAGAGTATTAGTAATTGGCTCTTATTAATCTCTGTCTCTCTTCCACAGTGTGTCTTTGTCCTATTTTCCTCCCCTAACTCTAACCGGTCACGACAGATGGTCTTCCCTCTGCTGAGTGTTTCTTCCTATTAAAAGGGAGTTTTTACTTCCAACTGTTGCCAAAGCACTTGCTCATAGGGGCTCATATGATTGTTGGGGTTTTCTCTGTTTTCTTTGTATTATTTTAGGGCCTTTACCTTACAATATAAAGCACCTTGAGGCAACTGTTTTTTGTGATTTGACACTATCTAAATAAAATTGAACTGAAAGGGCCCAAAGTGTGCAAACAAAATATCCCCACATCATTATACCATCAGCAGCAACCTTCTGTTGTCCAATTTTGGTGAGTGAATTGTAGCTTCAGTTTCCTTTTCTTAGCTGACAGGAGCGGCACCCAGTTTCTGCTGTTGTAGCTCATCTCCTTCAAGGCTTGACCTTGCCATGTTTAGAGATGCTCTTTTGCATACCTTGGTTCTAACAAGTGGTTATTTGAGTTACTGTTGCCTTTTTATCAGCTCAAAGCAGTCTGGCCATCAACAAAGCATTTTCATTGCAGAGAGCTGCCACTCATAGGATGTTTTGTCTTTTTGAATAATTCTCTATAAACCCTAGAGATGGTTTTGCAGACCTTTTTAAAAACTATTATTCAGTATATAATACTTCAACACAGCCTGATATCAGACAACTGTCATCAGCAGTGTTAGTCAAGTTACATGAAAAAAGTAATCAGTAACTAATTACTGATTACCTCCCCAAAAAAGTAATCCCGTTACTTTACTGATTACTTATTTTCAAAAGTAATTAATTACTTAGTTACTTTTTAAAAACACGATTTACAACCTGAAGAGGTGATAAAGCGATAGATCTTTCAGCCCAATTCTACTTTTTCTACATAATCCATCATACAAAATGTAATCAAATGGAAAAGTCTCTTTTTTTTTACTTGTTTTATCAGTTTTAATCTTTTAACTTTATGCATCAAGCAAAAATGTAATTATATGCAACATTCTCTGACTTGAATAAATTAGTTTAACATTTAAACCTATTTTCTACACATTCCAGCACATAAAATAAAATTTTTTTTTTTTTGCGTTTACACTCACTCTTTCAAATAGATGCAAGTAAAACACAGCAGAAAATAAATAAAGTCAAAGACTCAGCAGTCCTGTTGCTCTATTTTCACCTGTAAAGCAGGACTGGGGTAGGCGGAGGTTTACCCTGGTGCAGGTGTGCCGCGGTCAGTTGAAGAATCCGCGAGTTTCTCTGTGAGTTTCCCATTACATCGGTGCTTGCTTGGAAGTTTAGGGTTTTTTTTCGCTGTAAAAAGAAGTTTTCTTCCCACGCACGATGGACGCTAATGTTTTTGTCACTTTTTATGGAATCAAACTCAAAGTAAGGTCAGTACTTCCACGCTTTAAACGCTGCACGCTCATACTCTCTCCCACAATCGATATGTGATCCATTGTTGATCTGCACACAGCTGTTGTCACAAACGTCGCACTTGCTTACGTCACTGTCGTGAGACATTCTCGCAAAAAAATCACGGTTTTAGTAACGCAGTAACGCAGCGTTCCTACGGGAAAGTAACGGTAATCTAATTACCGTTTTTGCAATAGTAATCCCTTACTTTACTCGTTACTCGAAAAAAGTAATCAGATTACAGTAACGCGTTACAACTAACGCGTTACTGCCCATCTCTGGTCATCAGGTAGAATTCCTTGATTTAATTCATAAGGACACTCAAAAGCTATACCCACATAGGCAGTTGAAATTAAGTAACATAGACACATACTCTCACAAATGCATCTGTCAGTAGAGTGTGTTGCACTGATTTTAGCACAGTTTAGGGTATAAAATTGTGGTTGAGGTTTCATTGAAAGTGACATGGCATTAAAATTTAGTGTGCTCCCACAGTGACCAGTTTTCCAACGGATCTGATGTCAGTTTTTTTCCACACTGGGTATAATTACTGACCATGCAGAGATAAAGCAGCAGAGTGGTTCTTTACTAATTGATGCTAAGCCTGGGGTTTGTACACGGCACATAAAAAGAGGTTAAGTGGCTCTGAAAATGCAGTTGGTGGTAAAAGACAAAATATTGCCTTTATTTCTCTCTCACTCACTCACTCACTCACTCACTCACTCACTCTCCATCTCTTTCTCACACTTGTCTGTTGTTGTTATCGCAGTCTGACAAGACAGCTGACACATTTATGTCTGTCTCTTCACACTCCCTCTGTTCCACACCTGAGGTGCAGCAGATTGAGTTGCACTGACCCTCTACAATAAGTCCTCTACACAAACTGTTTTTCTGCCAGCCAATCGGCAGTACTCCCATCCTCAGTCTCATCTCTCTCACCTCCCGCCTTCTCTGTAGCCTATTTTGTGAACCAGAAAGGGGAGCTTATTGGGTTTCTCTCCTCCACAGACTAGTTTATGTGTGCCTGTCTCCGTCCCAGTGGCCTAGACTCTGGGAGGCTCGGGTTGCCCTGAGCCACCACCATTCAGTCCAAGTCACACATGAGAAAACCAACTGGGGCTCTATTTTAATTTGTTAATTAGCTAAACACCCTTCCTTACACCACTTGTATATTATGGATTATGCCATTTTAAATTATGTGGGTAACCTCGGTTTTTGTTTGAGTCGGGCCAGCTAGGGTACACGTGCACTCACAGACTTTCTGGTCTATTTATAAGGGATCACAACCTGTTGCCACATGAGCTCTACTGGCACACCGGACCATTCATCCTGACTATGGAAGTCCCACTGAGTGTAATTTGCTGAAATTTTCTTTGGAGTGCATCCTGTTGCATTTCATGTTTGTTGCTTCTCTTATTATTATCATCAAACACCTGCTTTTTTTCTACTGTCTTTTTCTTCAAAACTGCCTGCAATTTCTGGTTTAACCGCCTTCCTCCCTTTCATCAAACATGCATATTCATGAGACAGAGGATCATATAGCCTATTAAATAGACTTTAATTAATATCTGTCTTCTGAGTGAATTTGCTCATATTGAAAAAACACTCACACTGTCATTGTGCAAATAATCAATTACACTTGTTTTTTTTAAATGCTCTGCTCTAAATGATCTTATGCATCAAAATCAGGGCACACACACGCACACACCAAAGAAACAGAACAGGCCCCTATTCAGTCTCACTCCAAGATTTGTCTTGGCTGACAGATTTAATTAATATTTCAGGGGGAGGACATTGTAATCCCAACAGAGAAATGACCCCCACACAGTAAAGCTGGGATGCCAAAATCATTCGTACACCTTAAACATATAGTTGCTACAAATATTATAGGCACAAAAACGATGTCAAAAACTCCTTTTAAGTGCCGCTCTAGCTTTTGTGCAGTGCACAATTCATTTCCGACCCCTGCTTAGTTTTCCTGAAACCGGACGCCGGGTGTGATGAATAAAACATTCTTTGTGTGCTGCTGGATGATCACCGGAGCGCTTTCAGGTGTACAAGTGGTGAAAGGCGATGTAATCTTCCCCATAACAAGATCTGGACCGAGATTGACAGACGCAGAGAACCTGGAAAGCCTCTAAGCAGGAGGACCACAAAAGCTTTGGGGACTGCAATGATAAAGCCGCAGGAGCACAGTGAGCTTCTACTGCGCGACTCCCTGCCGGTGTTTGGGAAGCCGTGGTACTGGCAACGCAGCAACAGCACCATGGAGAGCACCCGCAGCCTGGCGCAGGTGATCATGGAGATGCGGGACGAAATCAAGAAGCTGGAAGCGGAGAACCGGGAGCTGCGGGGAGACTTTGGTCAGCGTTCACTTGCAGCCATGCCAGGAGAAGCTAGTCCCGTGTCATCAGCAGTTAAGAAGCAGGCTGACAAGGATGATAACCCTTATGTGAACCTGAGGCGAAATGCGTCTGCGCCAGTCCTGGAGGGACAATACAAGGGTAAGAGGGAAGTCGAGTGGGGCATCAGACTGAGTTTAAACTAATGAAATAGTATGATAGGCTATCTCTTAGGGTTCTTTATTATATTAAAATTTACTTTAAAACTAGAAATAGGGCTCATTATAGGCTCGTTCTGATTCAATGGTCATCCTTTTTTAAGGAGATTTGAGGAGATTCCTTATTCACAATAAATGCCAACAACGTATCTAAGGAAAAATCAAAATATGTTAATTATAGCCTTTTATAATATTCGTAAATTTTATATAAACTTTAAAACGTAATATTTAGAGACACCTGAGAACATGACATTACTGTTTCCTGTCTATAGGCATCCCTGCCCTGTAAAATAAATAAATAAATAAAAATCTTTCAATCCATCATGTTTGTGCTGTTTCACAGAAAACACTGTGATGACTGTTCGGAGGTACTCTACAAGTTCCAACCTGTCTGGTGTGACTGTACGGGATGGAAGGATTAACAGGGTCCGGCCAAGCAACTCTGGTTGGGAAAGACTGCAAGAAGAAATCCAACATGGGAAAGGTGTCTTCGGTAACTCAACAAAGGAAGATGTGGGAAAAATTACCAACCGGCACTCCCTGCAGGAATATGTTCATAAAAACAGGTAGAGATAAATACTATAAATGCCCCAACTGTAGCTTTAAACAAATATTCATCTTAAACTTGACCTCACAGAGGCTTTAACTACTGTTTCCATTAATGGCTAATTTCAAAGTACTTTGTTCATTGCTTTGCCTCAAAAGGCTAGTCTTTATACAGAATCTCTGAAACTGCAGCAAAATTATTCTTGTGTTTTCTTTGCACCTTAAGGTCCAAGGTGAAAACTGTCACCTTCCTTCTACCTGTGGATGACATTTACACCAGTCGACCAGCTCTGACCAAACACCAGGGGGATCCTAGACTGTCTGACCTGGATTCCATAACTGAGACGGATTCTTGAGAAAACAACCAGACTTTAAACGAGGCAAAATTCAGACATGAACTGAGCCTCTGTGGCCTGCGACAGGTGACAGGTTGGCCTCTTCATCTAGGCCAATGTAGACTGGGCTCTTAGTGAGTGAGCCAGCAGACCGATTTTTATCACACCTGACCACACAAACAGAAGACTCTGGTTACAGGTGTTGTTTTCATGTGACCATGGTCAACAGTGATGAAGCACAGAGCCCTCCGGAGCGAGGATCAGATATCTGGTCTCTTCACCTGACCCCGGGTGTTGCTTGAGAGTGACACACACACCTGCAGGTGACAACCCTTTTACGGACAGCTGTGGTCGCTGACTCAGACCTCATGAGCGATGTTTTATTCATTATTTATTCATCTTGGTTTCTTTTCACAATGTAAACTGAAGAAGATGGTCAATGGACCTCCTGAAGATGACCTGCTGTTCCTGAGCATGTATTTTGTTTTCTCAAAACCAAATCACAATCTTTGCTTTCATGTATAAAAGTCTTCTTAAAAGAATCCAGTGTTTGGATTATTTATATTAAATATAAATGGTATGAAAGTCATGTTTAAAGGAGACTGTTTTATTATTCCATAGATAGATAATCATTTCTCAATAACATGAAAACATTTTGCTTACTGTGCCGCTGTCACTGTGCAGGGCAGACACAATTAAAACTTCTAATATAAGACGCATGAGCTACAACCAAAGCATATAATCATTACTTGAACTTCACCTGCAACTTCAACATTTGATCTGCAACATCCAATAAATGACACATTAACAGAAAACCTTGTACAGTGCAGCGAATCACTCTAACTGATGAAGTACAGAACATAATCTCTGCAGCAAAGTTGTTTTGTCAGTAGTTGGTGTCAGCTGCAAGGGTTCATGCTCATCATTACATCCACTCTTGCTGATAAACCATTTACAGCCTGTAAACTATTATGCATTACTATTAGCAGCTCAGAGAACTACACAGAACTGGGTTTGGCTATGTTTTCTTTCAATATTAGTTTCCAAAGAATCACTCATCAAGTTTTGCTCCTGCATGTCCACGTGGCTATCACTGTCTAATTCCTCTACGTTTTTCTCTGTGTATTCTGTTTGGCCAAATTTAGCAGTAGCTTGTAACTGGTCAGGAGCTCCATCCTCTGATTGGTTTTCAGTGTCGAGGCTTCCATAGCTTTCTGAGTCGGTGGGCTTGAGAATTGGGCAGATTTGAATCTCAGACATATTTGATGATGGCAGAGATTCACTTGGACTGTCTTTGTAATTCATTGGGATCAAGAAAGGCTCATCTTTATGCTTTGTTTCAAAACCTGTAAAAGAGGACAAAAACACAGTCAGAATCAGAATACTTTATTCAATCTAGAGGAATTTATGTGGTCACATTTGCTCCAAGACTGTTTCTATATACAGTTGAAATTGAGGTGCCCCTTTTATCATATTGATTTTGTTATTTTCTCTGTAGAGGATGTGATACTAAGGCTGTGCATCTATTGCAGTGTGCACTTGTGCTTTAGATGGAGGAATTGTACAGACAGAAATGTCAAACAACCATCAGTTATAATTTCAAAGACACACAACAAATCACTACATTTGGTCTATACAGACCTGGCTGGTAGCTTCCCTGGCTGCTGTCCTCTCCGTCTGTGGCCTCCAGGTCACAGAGACCCATAATCTGCTGCTCGCTCACTCCGGTGTTTCTTTCAAGAAAGTAAGTGGTCATACTCCCCTTTCCCTTCACCTCTATCTCTCCTCGTTTCTGGATGACAAAGCATTTGTTCTTTAAAGCCCTGAAATATATGAAGGCAAGACTTAGAAATAAAGGCAGTAATCATTCTGATGATAACACAGGTTTCATAGCACATGAAAGTGTGTATGGATGCAGGTTTTCTTGTGCAATATTATGTGTCTCCTCACTGGTATACAGTTGGGCTCAAATGGATCTTGTTGGGGAGGCCGTGACTCTCCATACGAGATGCAGTGTTGACAGTGTCTCCGAAAAGACAGTAGCGTGGCATCTTTTCCCCAACTACACCTGCCAATACAGGACCACTGTGGAGACCCACACGGATCTATAGAAATACAAAACATCACACAGATGGAATTACATATGTATATTTGGATTCAAACTCTGGCACAGGTGCATTTGGGGGAGTGAAAGAAGACTCCTTCCACTCAAAAGTGTGTTTTTGTCTCTGCTGCTTACAGCAGAACTACCGTAATGGTGTAGCACAATAATTGAGTAAAATTCCCCCCATTTCACAACCATTTACTTAAGAAGTGCTCTATAAACTTCCTTGCACCTGAATGGGTCCTCCAGTTATGGGGTTAATAACCTCCTTGGCAGCTATAATCATGCCCAGAGCAAAGTTGGCCACCCTCTCAGCATGGCTGGAGACAGGTATAGGAACCCCACCTACCACCATATAGGCATCCCCTATGGTTTCAACCTGGTAAAAACAGAAAAATACTCTGTCAGGTTCAAACAGATGACATGATGGGAAAAAAAACAACCCGTAACCAAAAGCTTTATGGAAATGCATGAATGGTTCTTTTCTTTTCCAGTGAAATGTACATGGAAAAAACCAGGTTACACCATTCATATTTACCTTGTAGACATTGTGCACAGTGGTGAGTCGGTCAAATTGCAGGTACATGGAGTTAAGCATATGAACGATTTGAATGGGTTCACACATGGCACAGATATTGGTAAACGTCACTACATCACTGAACAATATGGTGCATTCCTTGAATTCTCCTGTAGGACACATACACACAAATTAAGATGCAAAACAGCCACATCAGATAGGCCCAAACAAATTATCCAGTATTTATATCTTTTAACTATCTATTAACCTGCATCTACTTTTTTGCCCTCTTTCAGCTGGTTGGCTACATGCTTAGGCAGCATGGCATACAGCAAGTTCTCTGTCTTTCTCTTCTCTTCCTCAAGGTGCTGGGACAGGATGCGGAGCTCTTCCTTCTTCCTTTCCAGCTGACTGGATAGCTCCATTTCAGCCAGTCGCTGGTGATTGAGTAGGATAAGGTCTCGGGTGACATCATGGGGTGCAATGTCAGAAATGTGCATGTGCATTTCCTCCAGCTCCTGAAGGCTTCTCAGCAAAGGAGAGGCTTGATATAACATGCAGCGCAGAGAAGGCATCCAGATCATCTGACCTGAAGACAAATAACAGAAGATGGAAAAAAATACACACATAAGAAAAAGAAAATGTTTCTTTCTTTTTACCTCTGAGCTGAAGCATAGGCCGGCCTTTCCATGTCTCAGGCATCATTTCCCTGCGAGTCTGCATGACAAAGTGGCTGTTGATGAACTTCCGGATGCTGGAGATTGTGAAAGTCACCTCAGGATGCACAATGCTGAAGTACTCATCTAAATGGATATTCACAATCTGCAGCCCAGGGACAGTCCTTTGGAGATTCACTCCAGCCTGATGCACCACCAGCTGTACCACACACCACCACCATTAGGTTTTCACCGTTAATATTATATGACTTAATTATTTATGACTCTTGAGTTGGTTTATGCAGAGACTGTTCATCGCTAATCTAAACCATGTATATATTTCTGTAAATTCTACCTGCTCATCAAAGACTACATGAAAAGGGAAAGCATGGCAGAAAGTCTGCAGGTCAATTTTGAGCTTCATGGGATACACAGGTTCAAAATTCTTCAATGATTTGCCTGTATAGCAAAATAAATGTTGTAAATATTTATTTATACATGCAAATGTAAAAATGCAAATGTCTTATAGGAGTCGTTGGGCACAGCCCATTGCTCCAAGGCTTTATGTTAACTGTACCTTTTCCGATGTGAACCAACTCCTTTGATGTCTGCCAGTGACTCCTGGGCATGGTGAAACTGATCTTTGTTTTCTTTTCATGATCAGACTGTTTGAATAAACAGAAAAGAGTTAGAATTCCAGTAAAATAAAATTGTTATTTAATTTACCACTTCTAAAATCTAACCTTTTTGATCCCGACGGTGGTATTAGGTTCATCAGTCAAAGAATGAAGGATCTGGGCCTTTGAGGAAGCATCAGTTTTACTGCTAACTAGGAAAACCACGTGCTCCTTCTTTCCAGTTCTCTCCAGTTCTTCTAGCTGGTTAACAATCTCCATTGTTATCTCACTGTTGAAAAAATCCTTAGCAACAGCACCAATAATACCTACAAAAGAGAACACTTGGTATTTAGATCCAAATACTCCATATTAAGAATGAGAGTAATGTAGCTCAAAATTGTTATTTCTAAAGGAAATGTTTCAAATAAACCAGGAACAATGTGACAAAGTCCTCTGCGGTCAGAATAATAATGGAGAAGCATGGTTCCATCAGGGTTCCTTTCCACTCGAAAAGAAGGTGCATTCATCTCCTGCAAGAATCAAGCATGGAAAAATAAAATATATCTCCAATAAAAAAGAGGGGGGGGGGAGAGAGACAGATGTGAAAGCAAGTACCTTATAGGAGAGCGACAGGTAGCTGTGAAGTGCATCCAAATTCTCCGTGAATTCAGACAGATTTCCTCCTAAAGTCCGCAGCATGTGATGGTAGCCGGAGCGTTTGCAAAACTCAAAGAAATACTCTCCGAACTGCCTCAAGACTACCTCTGGTTTTACTCCTGAAAGTAAATCAATAAATAAATAAATAAAAACATGTATGACTGGAATTTTCAATTTCATATATTGAAACAACTTGTGAATGGAAAGACACCTAAAAGCTTGCAGGCCTCTGCCACTAAGTGCAAAGTGATTTCATCTTCGTAGACTTCATGTGTCAGGAAGGTGTCCTGGACTCCAGCTTCATCCCTGTGTATGATGATGATGATGATTTTGGGAAGACAATATGTTTATTTCCTGATATGTTTTAAGAATGTAACAGAAATGTGTTTCTGCTGTAAAAATTCATTAATAAAGCAAACAGATTTTGAAAAATTCAACTCTCTCAAAGAGAAATTTTTCTTTTACCTGAGCTTGACCCACGCCTCCTCGCCAAACTTTTCCACTACCAGCGATTTCAAACAGGCATTAATAAATCCATACTGTCAGGAATACAACAAACAAATCAGGCCAGCTGAGAAACTAAGATAATAAAAGATAGCATACCATGAAAAGCAGCATACCATGTCTCTGTGCAGTTTGTCCACCAGCAGCTTTCCCCTTCACGATTATCGTCACACCGCTCTCTCACCACACCCAGTCTCTTCTCTCATAAAATAACCAACAAGAAAATCCAGCCTGTTTAAGAGACTTCCCAGTCTCATCTCCACAAAGGAGTTGTCCAGTCCAGCCTGGTGCTAACAACCCCCCCTGGGGTCTGGGTGACATACAGCCTCTTATAAATAACACTTTGATAACAGGGACTCGAAAATCACTGTAACTCATAACTGAGAATGAGTTACAATTGTAGCAGCCAAATTTCTCTTTTTTACCCATTTTAGGAGGGTTAAAACATGTATTCTTATTGTCACATCTAAGTAATTTTGACTCATATATTTGTATATGTGTGCAGATAAACAATTCTTTGTATTTGGACCACCTTAATCAATAACAGCTAGAGGGTACTGTTATTTACATTGCTGATAATGAAGGAAATCATAACAGAATTTAATTTGGATTGAAAAAAGGGAAACAGAAACAGATATTTAAATGGTCCTTTAATGCAATGGTATAATGATTCACACAATTATGGGAAAAAGTAATCAGGAATGGAGAATTTATTTGATGGATGTTGTGATTTCACTGAAGTCGGACACCAGCATCAAACGCAGGAAGGACAAGTCTTTGGAAGAGGAGCACCTCAAGCACATGAGGGTTTGAGGAAACTTTCAGTATCCAGGCCCCACCCCCACAAAAAAATCTCAACAACCAAAACCATGTACTGGACCAATACTGCACAAACATAAAAACATAAACGTGTCTTCACTAAGATCCAGTTTACTCCTGATTGTAAAAAGAAATCCCCTCACATTTGGGCCATTTCTAGAAATGATCATGGACTTTACAACTGCATAGAAAATATAAAAGTGTAACTTTTACATACACAAATTGCAGGATTTAAAACAGATGTAGAGAGACTTCAATGGTCTCTACTTGCATAAAAACAGATAAGAGGAAAATGTTGGGGGTAAAATGCTCCGTGGACCAAGACACTGTCTCTTTAATAGTACTTGTAAATAATAAATCAAGTACCATTTAAAGCCCAGTTTTCTTTAAAATATTCTCAACATATTGTCAGACAGTAATATGAGAAATTATTAAGAAAAAACAACAAAGCTTTTAAACAAGTCAGTTAGTGTTGATCATCAGTGACATCTAAAATCTGACTCATACCAGTCTTTTCAAATATTCTAGTAAAAACATATTAAAGAATTTCAGGTCATATGCTCTTGAACCTGCTCATCAAACAGACGCTTGGTAAACACAGGCTGGTTCTTCGTGTTCATCTAGTGTTTTTCAGCCAGTGTCTGTTTTGAAGTTGAAGTAATTGCTGAGGGGAGGTAAATAGCACCAACAAGAGTGACCTAAAGTGTGGGCAAGTGTCAGGTCCGTAATGAGGTCTGCAGAGCCTTCATGTCCCTCAGGAGCCTCAGATTCATTTTGCTTCTGTCTCCTGGTCTAGCCTTGACTGCTGCCGCAGAGTGACCTCTGGTGGACACTGTGGTAGACACCCTCAGCTCGTTCCCATTGCTCTGCCTGCAATTGGCTTCTTTTCTTAACTTTTTTATCTGGCAGAGAGACAGGAAAAGATAAGAGACACAAGTTTTAACAAATTATAATAATAATAAAAAATAAATAACAAGAAAGAAAACTAGTGACTGCATATGTGAAAACACACCTGCGACTTGTGCTTGTACAGCTTACTGATCTGCTCTCCTTTCCTCTCCATTTTCAACAACAGCCTCTCCTGCACCCTCCGAAGTTCCTTTCTTTCCTGTTCAAACACACAATCCTCCACCTGCCTCATTAACTCATCATGCTCCCTGCAACACACACGCAGAAACACACTGAAAAAAACCCCCAAAGTACTTTTGATAATCGTCGTCTGTGACTTGCCTTGTGTCGAGATCAAATGAAATACTGCTCACAAGCTCATGAGTCGCAGCTCCTCCTGCAGGGCTTGCAGCAGCTCCGATAATTCCTCCCCGCTAGCCGAAGAGGAAGAAGAGGAACTGTCTGAATGCCGGTGGCCGTCTGTGCCGGAGCCGTTCGTGTTGCGTGAGAGGACGCGGCTGTTGCAGAGGTGGGGCTGGTGTCGCTTCAGGAGAGACAAAACTGACTGGACGTTGGCTCTGACCGAGTGGCTGCAGCCTACTGACTAAACGTCAGAGAGAAAGAGAGCGAGTCAGCATAAGGGAAGTGCATGTTAAATATGGTAGAGCATTGTATTCCATCACACGGGCATGTCTTTTTATACCGTTCCAGCAACAAAGGGTACATCTCTCAGGCTCAGTCTATAATGTGGCTCTGTGTGGGAATATTGCTGCGATGATTTCTGGAAAGGAAATGGAAATAAAACTAGGGAAGATGGAATTTGGATTGATGTTTTTATCTGGTTTCCCTGATGAACATGTTTAACCTTTTTAATAAAATCTACACTTGTGAGCAAAACTGTCTCTTCTACCATCTACTTATAAAGAAGGAACCTTAGCAGTCTCAAACAGAAGTAAAACCATGAGCTGAGCATGTGAAGGTCTTAACCTTTGTATTGGACTTCTTCTCTTTGGGCTTCTTGGCGGATCGGCACGGTGACACAGACTGCAGCAGGATCCTACTGGCGTCCAACCCCGTCTGTAGCTGAGCATTGGAAAGAAGAAAGTATGTAAAGTGAGTAACAGAGAGAGCAAAGATGAAAATTATAATTCATGTCTCATTACTTGGTTGGCCTTGTCTTGGATGAGCTTTCTTTGGTACTCCTCTTCCTGTAGTTTCATCTCCAACTCAAGGATCTTCATCTGAAGACAAACAAACCCATCATACGATGAATATATCAAAACACTAACTTTTACTTGTTACCACTTTTAAGTCCAGTAAAAATAGAAAATACTGACAAATAAAGAACAAACCTGAAAATAATTCTTAGCTTCTTAATGTGCAGATTAATCCAGGTCCATGACAGCATACAGAATTTTAAATTCTGAGCTCCTCTTAAGAACCAGTATTCTTTTTGTCTTGTTCTGGTCTGTTTAAAGACTTCTTGTAAACTCTTGTGAACATTTATCTGTTTTCTTTAATATGAGCTGTGGGAAATTCAACTGAAAATTACACTAAAACTGTTGTTCAGTAATCTTAGAAAAGACACCACCAGGTGATGAATAGCTTGAGATGCTTTAAAGTCCTATTTCTGGCATGAAAAAACAACCTATTTTAGTGATTAAATGTTTTGTGAACCACTTGCTTCATCTATATTTAAGTAAGTAGTACAGTGAAATAGCCAACAAATTATGCACTGCTTCACTGCAATTTCCCCAATTTGCAAAGCTAACTGTGGGCCAAAATCAGACCCTTTGGTGGGACATTTAGAGCCCCCAGGACAGCAGTTTGATACTCATACTTTTGATTTATCAAACCATGCTTGAACAAAAACAAGCTGTGGGTAATCTGGGGAAGCCTGATGCCACTGCCATGGATTTTATGATGTTTAATGGCAATATTCTCTTCCTTATGACAGAAGAGCATGGGTTGTTCAGTAGATAATTTCAGTGTACCTGACACTACGTCAACAAGTCTGTATATTTACCTCAGAAATGTTCTGTGTACGTGTCAGTCTGAGATACTCCCGCTCAAGTCTCTCCAGCTTGTCAAACTGAGCATACTGTGATGCTGTGTCAGACTGCCACTCAGCTGATTTGGCTTTCTGCAGGATGTCCTGAAAGGAAGATAACAATAAGATAAGATAACCTTTATTAGTCCCACATGTGGGAAATTTGTTGGGTTAAGGCTACCGACCTTCGCCAGTGCCATCTTACCCTTCCAACCATACATACATTACAACATCACATGGGGAAGACAGGTCAGAGAGGTATAACAATGGAAAATGCACAACATGAGGAAAGACGAGGAGAAAAAATAACTCCCCCCAGACTGAGCTCCAACAGGGAGATCAACAATCTTCGGTCGACGTGGGTGGACTTGAATGAGGAGGGAGAAAGTCACAACACAGTCTTATTATCTAAAGGAGGATTGTTATTCCTGTCAGCTTTTGCCTTGAGCATCCAGCTGCCGCCAGGGGGCCGCATGAGTTGAAGAGGGTAGTTAGTTTGGTTAGTGCGAACAAACTCCATCCAATTTTACAGTTGGTCTAATGTCCGTCACTGATCAACAGGTCTCTCAATTCCATTTGTTCTTCTTCAAGATGTTATCCATATAGCAGAGCCATGAGCTTCTCCAAGATCTTATCCATATTGTGTTCAAAAGCAGTATGAGTACTCACAGCCCTGCCCATCCTCTATCATGTCAGCCAGCCTTGTGGAATTTTGAACAGCTGTAGCCGCTTCTTGTTCTTCGATAAGCCAGGTCCGAGCCAGCTCCAATCAGCCAGAACTCTGTTATCATGGTTCCGAATTGGTAGATGCCGTTCAATGTCCTCCATCGAGTGTCGCTAGACACACGACACAGCCGACCATCGAGTATCCAGCAGCAAATGTCTCCGCAGGACAATCAGGCTCTCCCAAGCCCAGAGTTGTCAGTTTCGTTAAGGGACCAGTTGATCAAATCCATAATTCTTCTTTAGGTTTTAGAGAACAAGTTTGGGAGACTCACTTAGGGTTAGAGATTAAGCGAGACTATACAAAAGACATGAGAAGCCAAGCAGGACAGATAAGGGAGAAGGAGAAAGTGCGAGCGCCTCCGTCAAGAATATGGATCTACGGACTACTGATTTCAAGTTTTTAAATGAATACAGTGGTCCCTCGCTATAACGCGGTTCATCTTTCATCTTTCGTGGCCTCACTGTTTCGATTTTTTTTGTACAATTTTGCATGCTTTTTTTTTTTTTTTTTACAGTGCACTGTGTTCTGCGTCCTGATTGGCTGTAGACCACTGTCAGTCAATCTTGTACTGTGTCTCCTGTACAGTACAGAATGCGTTCAGCTTGTCAAATTTACATCAATTTTCTATCGCTAGCAGTGTGACTCTGAGGTGCTGTACTGTATGTTTTTAAGTTTTCTCCCCAACAAACACAACAATTTCGACGAAACATTTTGCACCGTCAAAGGCAACCGCGGGTGACTTTGGTTTCATTCTATAATACTGGACTTATTTTGCTATGAAGGTTTGAACTTTGAGAGAGTTTAAACAAGAGAGAAAAGTGTGAAAATGTTCATGCCTGTCTGAGAGAAGTGTATAAAGTGTGGAGTGAGGGGTTTTACAGCCTTAAAACATCTATAATAATTGTAAAAAATAACGTTGACTACTTCGTGGATTTCACCTGTTATTTTTAAAACGTAACTACCGCGATAGACAAGGGACCACTGTATATTTTAAATGAAAAGCTACAGGCTATGACATTTAACCTGCTGTTTAAGCAGGTTGGTCCTCTCTGTTCTGGCATTGCGCAGCATCCTCCTCATGTGATCCAGCTGTCGCTCCAGCTTCAAACAGCGAGACTCTGCGGCAGCAAGGTGGTTGATCAGCACTAGAAATAGAGAGAAGATACGCAGAAGACATGTAGGTAACAAAAAAAAAAAAGACTATAGCTTGAAACAAGACAGTAATAAAAGTATATGAAAAGGTAATTAAATTATTATCACCATATATCTATCTATCTATCTATACTCACCTTGGTTGCAGTTGGAATGGGCACTTCTTTGTCTTTCTGGGTCTTTTTGATCATTTAAGAGTCTCGGTGTAATATCTTCATTCTGTAGAAGTGTTTGTGAAGCATCTTTTCCCAGTGCATGCAGACTCCGCTCTGCATGTCCTTTTTCCATCTCCAACCTCCTGATCTTTTCTTGTAGGTTCCTCAAGGCAGATAAGATCACTTCACAGACATAAAAATATAAGTTAGCTACAGGAAGGGTCTGCATATCGTGACATATCTGGTGTAACAAGATATTTTTGGGGTCTAAAAGGAAAAAGAAGATAACATGACAGGAGCTAAGAAAGGATGATTGGACGAATGAATAGATGTTGGTGAAGCTGAGACATTCAAGTAGTGCAGCATCATGTTGCATGTGTAACCATGGAGCTCTGAAACACTACAATGCCTGAATGGAAACTCTACACAGGCAACAGAAGAGATGCACAAGTTAATTGTACCAGTACTGTTGGTCTCAGGGAAGGCTTTGATGGGTGATGATGGAACATATGATTGATGAGTGTGTGTTTGAGGTCTGTGATGCACAAGTGTGTTGATAAAAGGTCGGTGAGCTGGGTAGTCTTTGTAGGATGGCAGAGACAGACTGTCAGGCACCGGTCCACAGGTTGGTGGTGGTGGTGGATAAGATTCCTGCAGGGAAACAGGACTAAATGTTATTTAGTTATCTGCATTTTCCATATTAGACTTTAGATAACTGCTGGCATCTACATTTTTTACAGTGAGCGAATAGAACAGGGCCAAAAACAACAAATGGAGTACAGAAAGTGAAATGACCGTGAGAAAAAAAAAACTATATTCATTCCGTCCAGTTCACGTCAAACACAGAATAACTTCAGCCCACTATTAGGTTTGCAACATCGTTTAGTTTGAGTTGTAGCAACTGCTGCTAGGCAGCTTCCTGTGCAGTCTAGCTAACTCAAGATAAACGGTGGCAACCTGCTTTTAATTTTTCTTTCAATTGAAATTCACCCAAATCTGGTAATACTACCGTTTCCCGCGTAGCATCAGCTGCGAGTGTTTTTGGCAGCGTCTCCATCGAAATGCAACCATTCCAGCCTGTCTCGCATGTGTTAAAGAAATGCAAATGACGCAATGCTAGCTGAGAGTAGAACTACAGCACATCGCTTTTTAATTACGACTGACAGATTACTAGCTAAGCACAGTTTGTACAGCCGTTTGTGCTAATATGGGCTGTGCAAAAGAAAACACCACTTTGACAAGCGACACAGTCCATGGTTTCTGAAGGGTACGAATGGTTTAAATCACATTATGACTCGTTAGACACTAAGGACATATAAAAGACGCGGACCGGAGTGCCAATATCCATAAAACAAGCGCACACGGTGGGCTTACCGGAAATGTAGTTTCTCCTCAGCGGAGATTCCGCTTTGAAGAATCGAGATGTTTAGGAATGAAACTACAATAACTCTCAGACACCCTTGAGGGGTGGAGCAAGGGTTTGCAAGAGTTGCCGGGAATTTTATGGCAACTTGGGTAGTTTAGAGACTTTAGAGAAGGTAAGTGGGATGGTCGTGTTATTTTTCCAAACTGGGTCGTTACCTAGGCCGTATGGGCATCTTAACTGTAGGCTACATTCAACAAATTTACGAACACATGATAGGTTTGTTGTAGTCATGCTATTAATACATTTCACCCACCGCTTTCCAACACAGGCAAAAGCTAACCTGCTGTCTTTCCGATAACGTGTTACTCTTAGCTGTAGCTACGGTCTTACTAACATAATAATAAGTTAGGTCGGCGGTTCATCATGCATAGTGTGTCGTTAGCATGTTTTTGGGACATAGGGACTCTTAAAAAAAGTGCTATTTTTGATTCTGAACTTTTTACAAATATCCACTTATTTTTATTGTTATTGTTTGTGATTCATTTTCTTAAGTTTCTTAATATCGTAAGTTTCCTTAAGATATTTTTTAAAATAAATATGAATTGTTTATATTGTTTGTATTTTTTGCAGAAAAGCCTTATTGCTGAGCCCCTGCCAGCTGTAAACACATCATCATGTCTTCAGAGAATACCTCGTATGGTCTTTTAAGTCTTTCCTCTTGAACGTGTTCTTGAATGTAATGTTTATATCCATGTAATATGTACACATATGTTTCCATTTTCTAGAGATGATGAGGATACTTTCAAGATCCTGATTGCTACAGATATTCACCTTGGTTACCTTGAGAAGGATGCCATTCGTGGAAATGACACATACACCACACTAGATGAAATCCTGCAATGTGCCAAGCAAAATGAGGTGCGTGCTTGTTGTAAGTGGACCTGAATGGACCATTACCTCCGCATGTCTCAAGTATCCATTTCTTTTCTTTTTGCTTGTTTCTTTGCTAACAGGTAGATTTCATCCTCCTTGGTGGCGATTTATTCCATGACAACAAACCTTCACGCCAGTGCCTTCACAAGTGCCTCACTATGCTGCGAAAATACTGCATGGGAGACTCGCCTGTACGCTTCGAAATCCTCAGTGACCAGAAAGTCAACTTCAACACAACACAGTCAGTTTCACTTGGTGTCATCCTATAGAGGTTTTGCACGTAATGTCATGTGCAGGTCGCTTAAGAACTGTTCGCCATATTGGATCTGATAAATGGTGGCGATCACATCCAATCACTCATATACACTTAACATACAAATTATCACTGATATTAATGAGAAATGAGCTATGCTGACTCATTGACGATGTAAGAGATAATGTACAGAGATGTGTCAGTATCATTATAATATAAATACAATAAAAATCAGGTAAATACCTGAGCAATAACTGTGGTCCACTTGATCCAGTGATTACAATTCCAGGCCAGTAACTGGGGTTTGTTACCCATCTTGACACATAATACTGATAATTATTTAAACTTTTATACACCTTCATATCTTGTCCAATATAATTCGTTTTTAAACAACATAATGATCTAAATCATGTGGTGTGCAGTCAGGGGGAATGCAAGGGTTACACAGCAAGAAGCTTGTTATGAAAGTGTGTTACTTTCTCTGAGAGAGTATATATACTGGTTTCTTTACTCTTTTACTCATCTAAGGAATGTTTAGTAGGTTTGTAACTGTATTTCAGGATTACAAGCCCAAAAAACAAGTTAGTGTCACATGGTAAACGGTCACGTGTCTGTGTTAAATATCAACACTTCACCGAGTTCTTTTGATTCCTCATAGGCATCCGATGGAAGACAAAACACTGCTTAGTAGACCATTTCACACTTACACAGTGACTTCTAGAAGGGTGATGCGTCCTGCATGACACGTTGCCGCGGATCTCAAAATGGTGGTGCCCCCAATAGTTTTATTATAGAAGCTCTCTCATTCTAGTCTAAAAAACAGTGTCTCAGTAACTTTCCACTAGAAGATGGTCCCCTGTTATCTACCTTTTCCCAGGCAAGCGTGAGTCTGCAGCATTCAACCCCCCAAAGACACGTAGTGTAATGCCTTTATTTTCAGGGCCGTGTCCACTTAATACTATACTATATAACTTTATAACCCTTATTAATAAAAAAGCATAGCATTATTGAGGCACTTCAAATTATTTAATCACAACATGTGCTAAACTTCTATAACACACTGTTTTATTTGTTATGTATAAATGTTATGTGTGTGTTGATATCTTGTAGGTTCCCCTGGGTTAATTATCAGGATGAAAACCTGAACATCTCTATTCCTGTGTTCAGCATTCATGGGAACCATGATGACCCAACTGGAGTGAGTTGCTTTTAGTGACAAAGGAAGTTATGAATTCAGATACAACACCCATTGTCAGGGTTCCTTTGACCCAGTGTTTTCAGTTCTGGACCTTTTGTCATTGTTTGTTTTCACGTGTGTGTTTCCTGTTTTATTGTGTTAGTCTTCTGTCTGTGTGCATTCTGTTAAGTTCTACTTCCTCTTTGTCATTAATCAGATTTAGTTCAGCTGTGTTCTCACCTGTTTCCACTCATCATCGTTATCCAGTGTATTTAAGCCCTCAGTTTCCCTCAGTTCTTTGTCTTGTTGTCGTCAACTCATCGTGTGTGTTTACAGTCTAGTTCAGTAGTTAAGGTCAACCTTTCATGTTCAGTTCATCCTGTTTGTGTAATAAATCTGTGAGTCCTGCAGTTGGGTCCTCTCTTTCCATTCTCATACACCTGACCGTGACACCCATGCACTAATATTCAAGTATGTGGATTTCTGTATGTTTTCTCCAAGGCTGAAGGCTTGTGTGCATTGGATCTGCTGAGTGCTTCTGGACTTGTCAATCATTTTGGCCACTCCCACTCTGTGGAGAAGATAGAAATCAGTCCCATTTTAATACAGAAAGGCATCACCAAGCTTGCCTTATATGGTCTTGGTAGGTTCATGTTTCCAGATGGATCAGTAGTGTCCATTCCTAAAATAATCTTGTTGTTTCACTAAGATTTGTCAATCAATCAACGATTGATTTTAATTTTGTATTAATATGTCTCAAGGTTCTATCCCAGATGAGCGCCTGTACAGGATGTTTGTCAACAAACAGGTATCCATGCTTCGCCCGAAAGAAGACCAAGATGGCTGGTTTAACCTCTTCACCATCCATCAGAACAGGTAACTACATCATTTAAAAGCATTTGAGATGCAGCTGTGTCAAACTATGGAGTGCTGAAAGGGTCAAACAGTATTAAATAAATACATAAATAAATACTTCATCATGTAATCAGTTAAACGGGTCATTAATATAATAATTACATTTTGAAATACATAATAAATAATTTACAAAGTACATAATTAAGTAAACAATGCTACTGGCGATTTAATTTGAAATGTATTCTGGGATACCTGGATACTCCAAATCCATATAACCACCTATTGACATTGACACTGCATCAATCCATAATCCATAATCTGGGATTGGGCCATCTTGATTTGCTGTGCAGGGTAACCAAGCAGATGTGTGGGTCTGTTGACGAGTTGTTGTGATAGTTTAAATGACTTCATGATCCAGGAACCATGAAATAAAAATAAATAAATAGTGAAATAGTAAAACATGTTTTTAACTAATTAATGACACATTTAAGTCATTATTTTCTTTTGAATTTATTTATTAATTTGTTGAATTTATTTCCTATCTTAGTTAACTAGTCATACAGTTAAATAATGATGTCTTATCATGAATTATTAATATGTGTTATAATTAATTAATTAATTCAATAATTAAATAAACACACAATGGTGCATTCATTTATTTCATTTACTAAACAAGTCTGTCTCCAAGTGTTCCTCAGTAAACATACAGGGTGTTCTGTATGTCAGAGTCTTACCTCTGATACTGCTGGATAAACAGAAACTCACTCAGGAACGAGGTCACACAGAGCTCAAGTTTTCACTTGCAAGAGGGAAGCAGTTGTCTCCAACCCACTTCAACTTGCTTTCCTCCTGCAGGTTGTTTTTATTGGTTACACACAGATGTCGGCATCTCGTCCCAGCCAGGTGGCTTCCTTCATTGAATAGAATCTGTTCTTCTCAAGGCTGCTTGTTCCCCTTATCGAGGTCGTGCACGTACTCATATGCGCGGGTTACATAGAGAGCAAATAGAAGCATTCTAGCTTTTTAAATGGCAACTTACAACACATACATTAAACCTAACAGTGTATATGAGAGGGAAGTTGTGACATGAAAAAAAATCTTGTATTAGTATAACTTGTTCATAAATTTCTTTTTATTTGATCACCTAATTATGTAAAAATACCAACAACTTTTTCTGTGTTTGTATTTTGTCAAGGAGTAAACATGGTCCTACAAACTACATTCCTGAGCAGTTCCTGGATGATTTCCTTGACCTGGTGGTGTGGGGTCATGAACATGAGTGTTTGATTAAACCCACCCTAAATGAACAGCAGCTCTTCTATGTGTCACAGCCTGGAAGCTCTGTAGCTACATCCCTTTCTCCTGGAGAAGCCACCAAGAAGTATGAATGCACACACATTAAATGAATCACATTCTGAATGTATTTTAATGTCAGTTCTCAAAACACTGTTTGTCTGTTTATTCATATCTAGGAAAATTGGTCTGTTGAGGGTGAAAGGTCGTAAAATGAAATTGCAAGAGATCCCCCTGAAGACTGTGCGTCAGTTCTTCATTGAGGATGTGGTGCTGGCTGATCATCAGGACTGTTTTACACCAGATACACCTCATGTAACAAAGAAGGTGGAGGACTATTGTTTTGCAAAGGTCACAGAGATGCTGGACGAAGCAGAAAGGGAAAGACTTGGATGTCGGCTTACACCTGAGAAACCTCTTATTCGCCTGAGAGTAAGATGGATACACTGTGTGCATACATCCTAATGTTGCTGCTTAATTGAAATCTAAATATGAAATTCTCTTTGCAGGTGGACTACAGTGGCGGTTTTGAGGCATTCAATACCTCACGGTTCAGCCAGAAGTTTGTGGATCGTGTGGCCAACCCGAAAGACATAATTCACTTTATCAGACGCCGTGAGCAGAAGGAAATCAAAGGTTTGGCTGCTGCTGTGAATCTCTACACCATTAACTCAGCACTGGATAAATCCCATAATGTAGCTCTGCTTCAGAGAGTAAACTGACCATTCAGCCCTCTGATTTAATTCATTTTGCTTTTTAGATGAGAGCAGTATTGACTATGGGAAGCTGTTCAAACCTACTGCTGTCGAAGGGTTGAGAGTGGAGGACCTTGTCAAGCAGTACTTTGAGGCAGCAGAGCAGGTGTGCTCATCTTAAAACCGGCATGTTTAGTGTATGGAATCTCTTGTTTTCATCTGGCATTTGATCTTTGTATTCTTTCTGTATGTCTAGAAGGTACAGCTGTCCCTGCTGACTGAACAAGGCATGGGTAAGGCCATTCAGGAGTTTGTTGACAAAGATGAGAAGGAAGCCATCGAGGAGCTTATCACTTACCAGTTGCAGAAGACACAGCTCCATCTTCAGTCTAGAGGAGTAACCACAGAACAGGATATAGATGCAGAGGTAAAAGAACGTAGCATGTAGTGGAAGTGGAGTAATTATTGTCATATTATATATTTTTCATGTTTTTATATTTTCAGGTTCGGCTATTCAGAGATTCCAAAAAGAACACAGCTGAGGAGGAGAAAGACATCCAAGAAGTAAGTAATGACTTCACTGAAGCCTGAAATTCATTTCTGTGTTTGGTTAATTGTCTCTTTCTTTCTCAGGCTATGAACAGAGCTAAGGCTCACCGGTTGGAGCGTGGTGATGGTGACTTCGCAGATCAGGATGTTTCAGATGTTAATATGGACTCTGACGAAGGCTCGGTTCCAGTTGCTGCACCTACACGAGGCAGAGGGCGAGGAAGCAGAGGCCGTGGTGGCCGAGGGAGGGGCAGAGGTGAGGGCGATAAAGAGAAGCAGTAAAGGTGTATTTAAAAATCTTGATATGCAACAGTGCAGTGACTACGTACAAGTTCCCATAAATGTGTGGCACTTGTAGGTTGACTTGCTTTCACTCTTATGTCCAGTTCATCCCAAACCAGCTCGATGGGGTTTAAGTCTGGAGACTGTGCTGGCCACTCCATGTTTTCAAGCTTACCATCTTGTTCATTTTTCGTGAGGAGTTCTGGCATAGCTTGGACTTATGTTTTGATGTTGATGCCACACACTGTGGAATCATCCTTTCACCTACTGACGGCATTCAAAAACCCTGCACGATGAACCGAAGATTTCACATTTTGATTCATTAGTCCATAATACCTTCTTCCAGTCCTCAGTAGTCCAATGACAGTGTTTCATAGCCCAGGCAAGCCTCTTTGTCTTATTCTGACATCTTAGCAGTGGCTTTCTTGCTGCAACTCGTCCTGTCAAACCTGCAGCTCAAAGTCTTCTCTTCTGAGACTTGTTTACTACAACCACTATTAAGCTGTGTTTGAAGCTTTTGTCCTGTGAGCCGCCTATCACGCAAGCTGTTAACTCTCAGAAATTTGCCCTCTGATTCAGTTGTGGCTTTGGGTCTGCCAGAGCTCTTCCTGTCAGAGTTTGCCCCAATTTCTGAGTAGCTTTTGATGGTGAAAGAAACTATAACGACTCCTTGACTTTCTTTCCAATTTCTTTGTAGGAAGGACCTACATTTTTAAGTGTTATGATGCTCTGTCTCTCTTCCATTGTTAATTGCTTTTTTTCTCACCATTTGTGTAGCAACACACTAGTTTCTGCAATACAGTACTGTTCAACTCATGCTCACAAGGGTATGGTACCACAGTGTGTTCCAACACTGCTTTATACAGACAAAGGAGGTTGTAAGTAATCTAGAAAATCTGAAACACCTGTAGGAATTGTAGCACCAGCTTTTGACTTCCATTGCTGCAGAACAACTTTAAATTGTTAACCCATTTTGTGTTGCATGAAAAAGGAGCTTTTTGTATAATTCTGAAATGAACATTGATGATAACATGATGTCATGATGGGATGACATTTCGCATAAATATTATAGACATTATAGGCTAATGTGATAGTACAGAAAAAGCAACGTATATAATATCAATCCATGATTTCAATGACTTGTTCCATTATTTTTCGGGCTGTTCAGGTGCGACTGCCTCTGAACCAAAGCCAGCTGGTCGGGGTCGGTCCCAGAAGTCCTCAACAACATCCCAAAGCAGGAGCATTTTTCAGGGTAGGGGAATGTAAACTTCTGTTAGTGTGACTGTCTGTAAACACATGTTGCACTTGTCTATCCACAAAAAGAGCCACAGAAAATTCACAGAAATCTGTCCCACGTCCACTGTATGTTTCCTCCCTCGCTCTTCAGCATTTCAGGCATCCTCTCAAAAGCCTTCTCGGACTAGAGCCACCAAATCTTACACAGATGAAGTGAGTTAATGATAAACGGTAACACTCATAAACTCACACATCTCCATTTTTAAGTGAAGCATACCATCCACTAACATTTAATCTCATATTTATCCATCTTTAGGTGATCATTGATGACTCAGATGAAGATATACCTGTAACAAAAGCTGCCCGGCCGCCTCCAAAGTATGTTTGTTTAAACCTAGACTGTAGAAGTGTTATATAGTGTTGTATTTTAGAGCAATGGCTTTTCTTAAAATCTTTGTTCTTTTCTACACCAGACCGTCATCCTCATCATCATCATCGTCCTTCTCTAAATACGGCTCTCAGAGCCAGAGCCAGTCAAGAGGAATTGCATTTGAGGACAGCGATGATGATGAGGTAAAACAAGAAGGCAAATTCATGTATAGGATGTGTCGTGTAAAGTGGGATTAACATTAAATCATATAATTTTAGGTGCAATAAAAATGCATCTGAATTCATGACATCACACATATATTTATCCAACATTGTTACATCTTTTAGTTTTCTCTGACTCGTGCCTTAATCCTTTTTTCTTCATCTCTCTTTTTTTTTGATACAGGATGATCCATTCAAAGCCCCGACCAGAAGATAACCATAAGTCCATCTTAATTTTTCCAAAGTTGCAAGTTAGCTGCTCCGGTATTATTCTGAATGATTTCAAGGTCCATACACATTCAATTTCCTCATCACTCATTCTTAATGTTAAGATTTTCATATCAGTCTGTTTTCTGGTGAAAGGTTAGATTGAAGGGTACATATGGGCAAGGTGGAGGTTTTGTCCTGGGTTTGCACAGTAAGACTGTGCCTGTCAGTTGGTGGTGGGCTGCATCTGTACATCAACAGTAACCACTAATGGGGTTTATCTCTGGCTTTTGTAGTACTTTTGTAGTTCTTGAAAAATAAATGTTGCTTTTGATATGTAATCAAGTGTTTTATTTTTGCAATATAACTCAAAGTCACACATACACTTAGTGGACCCTTTATTAGGTCCTCCTAACTAGTACAAGGTCGATAATCACTTTTGCCTTACTCCTTCGTGACATAGATTCAAAAAGGATACTGGAAACATTTCTCAGAGACTTTGGACATGATAGCATCAGACAGTTGCTGCAGATTTATCAGCTAGATATCCATGACGAGTCTCTTAATTCCATTCCAACCCAGAGTTGTTCTATTGTATTGAGATCTGGTCACTGTGGAGGGCGTTTGAGTACAATGAACACATTTTCATGTTTAAGAAACAGTTTGAGCTTTGGTGCATGGAGTGTTACCTTGTTGGAAACAGCCACCAGAAGATGGGTGTACTGTAATCATTAAGTATAACAAGAAACCATTTTCGACACCTTTACACCAGCAGCAACGGCTCGAACCATTGCTACAAGGCAGGAAGGCTGACCCAACCATCTAAATTCTGCAGGAGACATTGGGCCTCCTTGTGCTGGGCTTACACTGTGCGATTTTTGGCCCATTTTGAGCCGATTTTTGAGTCGTGCGACCGTTTTGGCGATCGGCCCGATTTTAGCCTTCATCGTGCGTCGTGCATCGTGTAGTATACGTGGGGTAACGAGACGCGATTAACACCTCACGACCAGCTCCCGATCATCAATCGCTTGGTCGTGAGGGTGTCACCGCAGTTTGTCACACTGCGCACGCGCAAACACAAATGTCAGCGAAAAAGACGGCGCAGCACGGCAGTGCAGCGTGTGATCTGGACACAAGCGATGGAGGCACAACTTGTAGAACTTTGGAAAGCTCATCCGAGCCTTTTCGATGTGGCCTCACAAAATTATCACGACCACAACAACCGTGAAAATAGTTGGATCTACACTGCTGCTCAATCACAGCTGCCTGATCAATGTTTTTCATTAGCAATTTAGCAAAGTTGATGGTGGTGGTGTGTCTGTGTGAGTGAAAGACAGAAAGGGAGAGCGAGCGACAGAATTTCTGTTATAACCTTCATTTTTATGGACGCACAGTGTGAGCACTCAGGTCTCATCAGAGCATCGGCCGTATAGTGTGAGACCCTGCATCGTGACCTATGAACTTCTAACCCCTGCGAGTCAATCGTGCAGTTTGAGCAGGAGCTGAATCGCGCGACTGAAAAAATCGCACAGTGTCTGCCCAGCTTTAGACTCTTCTGCAGCTGTAGCTCATTTGCTTCAAGGTTTGAATGTTGTGCATTTAGAGTTGCTCTTCTGCATTTCTTGGTTGTAACAAGTGTTTATATAAGTTACTGTTGCCTTTCTATCAGCTTGACACAATCTAGCCATATTCTACGAATTCTGAATAACACCATTTTAGAAGTCAGGTATTAACCCTTTAAACCAGGGGTCCCCAATCGCAGTCCACAAGGGCCGGTGTCCCTGCATGTTTTAGATGTGTCCTTGAGCCATCACAGCTGATTTAAATGGCTAAATTACCTCCTCAACATGTTTTGAAGTTCTCCAGAGGCCTGGTAATGAGCTAATCACTTGATTCAGGTGTTTGACATCTAAAACCTGCAGGACACCGGCCCTTGAGGCCTGGAGTTGCGCACCCCTGCTTTAAAGATGGGTTGGGGTTTAAAGGGTTAATGGAGTAAAGTCCCTGTACTTTGTTGACCATAAGGGGGCAGTATTTCTTTAATCTTCAATCATGCTGAACAAATGATTGTTTCTCCAAGCAAGGTGGGCTATCATCTGATTGTGCAAAAAGTTTGAATTAAAAGTTTGATCTAATATTTCATCTTTTGTTCATAATGTAAATAATGATAAAAAAAATATTTCTTCATCACTTTAATTTAAGGTCTGTGGGTGTTTCTTTGAGGCTGGGATGACACAAACATTTAACGACACACAATTAAGAATAGAACAATTGTCCCAGTTACCAAGTTAACATTGTTTTTATTGTCTCTGCAAACGTCTCATAGATTAAACAACAACAACATCAACAACAAGAACAACAAAATGGAAAATATTCACAAATATTAGTCCTCATGGCACTCATACTCATGTCCAACTCTATTTAATATATGATATAATAAAGTACTTTTTTTTTTTAGTAAAGAAACAGTTTTATAACAAATTCAGGTTGATTTCCTGTTTGAATGAGTTTTGGTTGAGTGCAAAAATTAACCAACTGCAATAAATTTGACAAAAACAAATTCTGCAGTATTTTTGGGAGAAATTCCCTTGCAGTGAAGGAAATAACTTGGTGAACACTAGTTGAAATATTCTGGTTATAGTGAGAGTGAATTGCTTACTCATGATGGAGCCAACATGGAGTGTGATCTATGAATATTTGTATTAAATCTATGTGTAGACTCGTGACCTAAATCCTCTGCGCATAAAGTGAGGTCCTTTAATTCTCACTTTCCACTTAAAGTGCTAAATCATGTTGAGGTCAGAAGTATCACACCTGCAGTCCTGCAAAAAAAAAAGAGAAAGAAAAAAAAAAGAAAAGAAAAAGAAAGTGCCTTTGCCGTTTAATAGAGTGATCATCTAAAATAGCACAATAAATGCATTAAACTCAGACCTTTTGTCCCTTTTAAAATATTACCGATACCTGATAATAAGGTATGTTACCTTTCTCTGTAGCAGTTGGACATATTAACCCTAACCACACATTCATAACCAAAAGTCAAGGCACACAGTAATCAAGTACATTATATCTGAGGCTTGCAGGACAAACTCCAAAAATAAAAGACACTAAAAAAAAAAAAAAAAAAAAAAAAGCGTTTGCAGCAATTAGTGTCAATATAAATAAAATAAACTTTGATGGTTCTTCTCTAAGGAAAACAAAACAACAACACAAGTCAATTACTTGGGTGTGACAAAGACACATACGAACACAAAAATGCTTTAAAAACAAAAAAACATGTATGACACTCTGCTATAAAGATCCCAAACATACTAGTTCACACAGCTACAGGCATAAATACAATTGTCCCCTGAGATAACGAATATGAAATGGCACAAGCAGCACCTGATGTGTGTGTTTGATGAAGTGTGTGCGTGTGCACGCGCGCACACTTTGTTTATGCATATGGCTGTGTTTCTGTTTCCATTTTGCTGTTGAGATCTTCAACTTCCCCTCTCTCTGCAACCTTCTCTCACCTTTTGGCAACCAAAATGGAAAAAACCCCTCAAAAAACCAAAACAAAACCAGGTTTGACAGTTTCACAGTCTATCAGAGGTAGACCGCACTGGATTCTCATGGTGGTTGTTTATCACAGTGGATGACATCATGGGTTTTTCTGTAGAGATGAAATAGAAATCATCTTGAGGATTGTATATATTAAATTACAATATTATGTTTTTAATATTTTTGAGGAAAATTCTTAGCCAGTGAAGTGACAAACATGTTGTGATGTGACTTTGTTTCAACATATGCAGTACCTCAATGACTGTTTGGATCCAGTTGAGCATCACTTCCACGTTGGTGTAAACACCTGGCTTTCCCTTCCGGGCACAGCCAACACCCCAGCTCACTACGCCTACCAGATTCCAACTGGAGTCACTGATATGCACCAAAGGGCCTCCACTGTCCCCCTGACATTTAAAATACATTTTAAAAATGAAGTTTGTTCACCAAAAATAACTATAATACCCAGAATACAAAATCTAATGTAAATTAGAAAATAAATTGGAGGCCTGTTACCTGGCAGGCATCAACCTTCCCTTCTGGGAAGCCTGCACAGAGCATCCTATTTGTTATGATGCTACCATAGACTGTGGGGCTGGAACATACTGACTGAGCTATCAGAGGGATTTTGGCCTCCTGCAGTATGTCAGCAACTGCACCTGAAGGCAGAACACAAGCACACAATGTTTGCAACCTCATAGACAGGCAAAAGTATTTTTTCTATTTGCATTATTAGGTGATAAAGAATAGGTTACATGTAGGATTTCTCACCATTTTCCCGTCGGTATCCCCACCCTGTCACTGTCATGTAGGTTTCAGCTGTAATGCTATAGTCTTTAGGAGGCAGACAAACTGGTCTTCTGACATCTAGAAGAAAAACATTTAATAAAGTGGAAATTTTTATTTGTTTTATGTAACTTTGAGAGTTTGAAAATACATATAAAGATATAAGCTAATCACACAATATAATGAATATAAGTTACTACGTAGTGAGAAGCTTGATATTTGACGCATAGCCACTAGAGGGCAACAGAGAGGTGGTTGAGCCTACTGAATACAAACATACCGAATACAATTTAAACTAACCTGACACTGTGATTGGCCTAGTGAGTCTCATCAGTGCTATGTCATAGTCATTTGTTTCTGCATTGTAGTCTGCATTCACTATAACTCTGTCCACAGAGGAGCCTCCCAGTGTGATTATGCTCGTCTGGCCTGACACCACTGCCCATTGCCTCAACTCCTTATTACTTCTGCAAAAAATAAATAAATAAAAAGAAAAAGAAAAAAAAGAAAGAGAGAGAGAGCAAGAAGGAAGCGGGATCATGAGGCTAAAGAATAAGACAAAGCAAATTTAGTGGAAATGATATAGTATGGTAACTATACTGACCCAGTGAAGCAGTGGGCAGCAGTGACTACCCAGCGCGGTGACACCAGTGAGCCTCCACATGTATGTTGGCCAGACCGCTGCAGGCTGACCTGCCATGGCCAGTGGTCAATGGATGTATCAGTGCCCCCAACGATGCGATCATCAGCGCCCACATTTCCACAGTCTGATAAGATATTATAATATTGTTATTTGCAAGGACCCGTGGTTCATTTCAAACTGCATTTTATATTATGTCTGTTTATTTGCTACTTTGTTATATGTCGCTAGGAAATAGTTCTGCTGTTTCCTGGAGACATGTATGGGCCTGTTAGTGTGAAACTCTCCACACAACAAGTAGTCTTCCACTTACAAAGCCAAGAACTTCACTCTGCCTTGTTAGGTGTTGTAAACAATATTAGTGACAGGTGCTGCCTTTGTAAAAATAAAACTCACCTGAACAGGATAAAGATACCACAGATCCAGACTGGCATACACTACTGTTGAAGAGATGTAAGAGGAGTTGGTCAGATGTCAGACATTATTCATATGATCACAAAACAGCCTCACAATTAGTCAAATATAGAAAACACACATCCAATTGCTAACTTGTCTTCACCCTCGTGCAGAATTTCGTTTGCATTTCTGCTGGGGTTTTATACAAAGTAAAATCTTTGTTTTGTTCACTTTCGTAAAGGATAAGATAGAAGGAACAAAAACTGTGGGACTTTTTGTCTTTCAGGAATAGAAACTAAAGACTCATTTGAAGGGGTTGCATATGAAGGGGGGGGGGGGGGGGGGGGGGGGGAAGTGAAATCTAAAAAAGAAAAGGAAAGAAAAAGTGAAGATTTTCCTAACAAACAGGGATACCAAGCATGGAAAGTGTATATTGACATCCTGTTTTTAGCTAAATGCAGAAGCAACTCGCAAGGAGCCGGTGCTTCTTTCTAAGAATACATTTAGCAGAAAGAGACACACTGAAAGTTCCCTTATTAGCATTTCTATTTTGTGTAGTTTATGTTGCAATGGCAAAACATGAAGTCATGATTTGGCTTCCATATGATGACATCTTCCTTACCGGTCAGCAGTGGCTTGTTGTATAGGTGTGTTTGAGGTCCCTGGCCTGACAGCTGTAAATGGTCCAGTTTTCATCGGTGACGTTAAGGAGCTTACTAAGATGTTTTTGCTAGTAGGCTTCCTGTGGAAGCAGGGGGGGATTTTATGCTTGATTTCAGATCACATAACAGGGATGTTAAATTTGCAAGGTATTCCTCAAATTTCAACACCTTGTCATTGTAAACTCACATTGTGTATCCCAGTTGTGTACATGCCGTCTGTGTGTGCGCTTGGGTCCAGTCGTCAGAACAAACAGTCCGCCAACCTGAGTCTGGACCGTAAACTTGCAAGACCTGATCATTCGACTGGAGTCGCACTGGAGAGAGGAATGAGGGGGAGGCATTTTTCAGTTTTTCGTTTATTTATGATGACAAAGAAAGAGTGGGGAGTGCACTCTACCTGGAAATGTAGTGTTTACTTTAAAGGTCGTCATGCAGGTAATTTCATCTTCTGCTCCTGCACAGTCAATGTGCCCATCGCAGGTTTTGTCTAACGGGATGAATTTCACAGACCGTGTGCAAAAAAAGTATTTGCTTTCAATCAAGTTTTTAACTGAAAAGAAAAGAGAAGGACAGGATCACAAGGGTGTGGCCAGTTTTACATATTGCAGTGTGTAAAGTGTGTTTTGAGGAAGTACATTTTTTAGGAATTGTAACTCACTGAAGTATGCTGCAATGGCCAGTATGCCCAGTATCAACATAACTGTCAGTGTAGTGATCAACACTTTCTTGATCTTCGCTCTCTTCTCTTTCGGGGTGTTTGGAGCCGTCATGGGCCTTCTGTGGCGTCCTGGCCGAGGAACTGCAGAAAGAAGAATAATTAGAAGTGAGATAACAGAATGTAAAAAGAAACGTAAGGACGCAATAAACAGGAAACTGCGATAGCAGAATAGAAACCGCAGAACAGAGACCAAAAAGGGTAGAAAATTTGTCAAGATGGAAAAAAAAAAAAGAAGTGTGCACATGCAAATTCTAATTACTGCCTGGCCTGGCTGTTTCCAAGTATTTATCATACTATGCAAACATTATTACAGTGCAGCAAAAATACATATATTGATCCCAAACCAACACAAACTTATAGCTTACCTGGGTTTGTAGGATTTAATGGCCTTGAGGTTTCCTCAGGGAGCTGAGCAGCTGTCTGAGGACAGAAGAGACAAAAGCAAAGGTGAAAACTGGGGTGTAATCACATCAGGTGCCTGTGTCTCTAGGTTATACCTCCTTCAACTCCCTGAGCATGGACATGCTTTATTTACCATGCAAATGTCAGTGTAAGTAGCTGAGCTTGCACAAACTCTTTCAGCAGAGCTTTTGTGTTTAGTTCCAGATAAGTGTTTAAATATGTGTAAAAAATAGCTCTCTTAAACTTAAGTTTCCTACAGTGCCTTGCTCTTCTCCATTGTGTCTTGTCTTCGTCTGAGTTGGGATGTTTGTGTGTGAAACACTAGACCCAATTTCCTAGTCTACTTGTGACTGATCACACCTGCCCTTCATCTGCACATCTAGACAGCTGTGAATAAAAGGTGGGCCTTCATCTCCTCTCTGTTACATTGTTCAGTCTACTAACATGATGGTATCAGTGGTCGTTAGGCCACCGGACTAATTAGCTTTGATTACCTTTTGTTGCTTTAGCTAGGGTTGTTTTTTTTTTTTTTGATTAACATCATTCCTGTAATTCAGCACGATCTGCCATGTTGTCAGTATGTTTCAATTAATCAACAGTGCTAAAGCCAATCAACCCCTAACCCATTTCCTCTTTCAGCCCTCACTCAGCCAACCACAGTAGGCCTGCCCCACCTGTTTTCACAGCTTTTTCAAGTGCTGCCATTTCAGCTCGCTTAGCCCTTCTGCCAGTAACCAACATCTCCTCCCTGCATACTCATGGTTTTACCATTTCTTCAGTTCTCTAAGTATTAACAGTAAACCGGTGGATCTGTCTTTTATGGGTCTGCATTTGTAGATCAGTGCATAAAATACAATCTGTCTAGTGGAGGATCACAGAAAAAGACAAGTTATGGAAACATGGCAGAGAATGTGATGTTCACATTTTAATGTGTCTTTTTGGAATAATTGCCCAAGCACAAAATACACCAACAGTACAAAGTGTCCTGTGTACTGAGGAGTATTGTGACAGGCTGTACTTGGGCCCAGTGAAATTTTTGTTTAACTGAAGCTGATACTGTGGAAACAGTATAAACTGATAGATCAGGGTGAGTGTCCTTCACATAAAATGAATCAGGTTTAAGGCCCATATTATGCAAGTCAAACAGCTTGTGTAAGTGCATGCAGTCCATTTCAGTCACGAAATTTCAGTCACGAGTAATGCCTTGTGTACATGGAGAGCAAAGAAATAACCAGAGATCAATTTCTTGTATATGTACACATATTTGCTATATCAAGCTGATTCTGATGGTCAGTAATGATAACTAATGAGGCTGGTTCCAAATGAGCTCTATGGGGTAGTTAGAAGTTGGCCTCTGATTTTACATCATACAAACAGCAAACAATCAGGCAACACTGACAATCAGTGTACCTCCAAAAGGTAGAGTGAGTGCTACATGTGCTAATTATCAAATGTGTCATGGGAGAGATTTGGGGTTTAGCCAGCGAATGGTTACATTCACATTACAAAGACATTAAAAAGGTATTTGGTGCTGAGCTTGAAGAGTTTTACAGAGCTTTGTGGTTAAAAATAGATGCTCCAAAGCTATTACTCAACTTGCAGGCGAGTTAATATACACATTTTTCTTCTTTCACTCATTCGTTGCCTGTACTACACCAGAAAGTCAGTCACTACCAAGATACGTGTCTCTTGTTCAATTATAAGTCAGAGTAGCTTATTTTATTCTCTCATTCACTCAGTCATTTCTTCAGCTCTGAGGTGTCTCTCACATTCATACCATTAAGCTATTATGTGCATATTCATTACATCTAACCAGTCCCTTTCCTGCCTCACTGGCCCTCATTAGCTGTTGTTGACAAGACATGCTACTTTTAGAAAACAACAAGAACAACTAATCTGTGAAGAAACTCAGGTAACAAATTATCTGAAGAATCAGGACCTACAGATTTCAGATTCAAGTAATAATTTACTAACTATTAAATCAACAAGAGGAAAATGAATATCACAGTGGAATAAAGTAGTGAAGAATGATTTGCCAACATTGCAGAGGAAGAGGATTGCATCAGGATGACATGGAGGTATATGAACAGTCAAAAAAGAAGAAAAAGAGGAGAACTGTGATATGTTGTTTGGCATTTACGGGTTTTATCAGGGCTATAGTTCATAATCTGAGAGTAACAGGAGTGTTTGTCTTTTCCTGAGTTCCTGTTTTTGAAACTTAAATGTTTCAGATCATCAAACAAATTTAAATATTAGGCAAAAATAACACAAGTAAACGCAAAATGCAGTTTCTAAATGAAAGTGTTTATTACTTAGGGGAAAAAAATTACCTTCATGGTCCTGTGTAAAAAGATGACTGGACTTAAACCTCAGAACTGGTCGGGCCACCCTTAGCAGAAAAAAACTGCAATCAAGCATTTATGATAGCAGGCAATGAGTGTTTTACAGAGATGTGTAGGAATTTGGGCCCTCTCATCTTTGCAGAATTGTTATAATTCAGCCACATTGGAGAGTTTTTGAGCATGAACCACCTTCTTAAGGTCATACCACAGCGGGACTAGGCTACTCCAAAGTCTTCATGTTGTTTTTATTAAACCATTCAGAGGTGTACTTGCTGGTGTGTTTTGGATCATTGTCCTGCTGCAGAGCACACTTGGGTTCAACATAAACAAATGGCTGCACATTCTCCTCCATGTCTTGATAGACCAGAAACCAGAAGTTCTTGATTCAACAGGTCTGCCAGTAATCAGGCTTGGGTGTGCTTATTGGAACTGAACTCAGATTTCCATGAAATGTAGTTAATTCATCATTTAAGAAGAGAGAAAATTAGGACCAGGTAGGTTTTGATAACATTTTTTTTTAATTTTTATTTAACCTTTATTTAACCAGGAATGTCCCGTTGAGATCAAAGACCTCTTTTTCAAGGGAGTCCTGGCCAAGAGGCAGCACATTTCAAGACAAATACATACGAACAAACAAAGTTAAAATTACACAAAACAATTACACATTATTGAGGCAGCCTGTAGGCCTTTGAGTTTAGTTTTAAAAACATTTAAAGACAACAATTCAGTTAGTTTCCAGTCTTTCTGTAACATGTTCCATGAAAAAGGCGCAGAGTGGACAAAGGCTTTCTTACCCAGCTCTGTGCGGACAAGGGGAACAGACAACAGCAGCTGATCATTTGAGCGCAAGGAGTAAGAACCACTATTTGTCCTTGTGACCAAAGTACAAATATAAGGAGGCAGCAATCCAAGCATAGCTTTGTAAATAAAAGTGTACCAATGCCCCTGTCTTCTAATGGCCAAAGAAGGCCATTTTACTCTTAAGTACAAATCACAGTGATGGGTCAGGTATTTACAATTGGTAATAAACCTCAAGGAAGCATGATACATCGTGTCCAACATTAGAAGACATGAAGAAGAAGCGTTCATATACAGAATGTCACCATAATCTAACACAGATAAAAAGGTTGCAGTGACAAGACGTTTTTTTACTGCAAAAGAAAAGCACTGTTTATTACGGAAGAAAAAACGAAGTTTAAGTCTCAGTTTCTTTACTAGTCTCTCTATATGTGGTTTAAAGGTGAAGGCGTCATCAATCCAGACACCAAGGTATTTATATTCATGAACTATCTCTATGACATTTCCTTCAAGGGTGGACACCACTGGAATAGGCTCCGGGACCTTCTTTGACTTGGAAAACAACATTAGCTTAGTCTTGTCAGCATTGAGAACTAATTTTAGCTGAATAAGTGAATGCTGGAAAGCAACAAAGGCTTTCTGTAAAGTTTCAATGGCCTGAGCAAGAGATGATCCATAACAGTAAATAACTGTGTCGTCAGCATAAAAATGCAAATTTGTGTCTGAGACATTTTGACCCAAGTCATTGATATATAAAAGGAACAGAAGGGGACCCAAAACTGAGCCCTGTGGCACCCCCTTGTGGACAGCAACAAATTTAGAACAAAGACCTTCAAGTTTAATGCACTGGGTTCTATTTTTCAGATAATTTGAGAACCACGCTAATGCATGTTCTGACAATCCAAGGCTGAGCAGTCTGTTTTTTAGGACTGCATGATCAACAGTGTCAAAAGCTTTTGAGAGGTCAATAAAGAGTGACGCACAGTACAATTTCTTATCAAGTGCCACAATAATATCATTTATCACTTTCATAGTGGCAGTGTTAGTACTGTGTTTTTTCCTGAAGCCTGACTGAAATTTGGAGACAATATCATTAGAGTACAAAAACTCTTTCAACTGGTCACAAACTAGAGATTCCAGGATTTTGGATAAAACACACAAATTTGATATTGGCCTATAATTAGTCAACACCGATGGATCACCTCCTTTCAATAAAGGCAAAACGAAAGCTGATTTCCAAACCGCTGGAATTTCTTTGGTTTTAATTGAAAAATTAAATAGAATTGAGAGTGGTTCTGCAATAAAATCAGCTGCCAACTTCAAAAAATAAGGTTCCATCAAGTCTGGACCAGGAGGTTTTCTGTGATCCAAAGCCTTTAAAGCTTTATGCACTTCATAAACACTAAAAGGTACAAAGTTAAAACGGTCTCCAGAAAACATAGAGAGTTCTGGGCAAGTATTTGTTAAAAAAAGTTTCTGCAGAAGCAAACAAGGAACCCACTGATAGAAAGTGTTCATTAAAACAATTCAAAATTTCAGTTTTATCATTAATTGAGACTGAATCTTTTACAACAGATTTAGGAAAGGTTTGAGTCATTTTATTGGCGGAAAAAGACTTGATTACTTTCCAAAATTTCTGTGGATCATTGAGGTTCTCAGTGGTGACAGACAAAAAGTATTCAGATTTGGCCTTTTTAATAAGAGAAGTACATTTATTTCTAAGCTGTTTGAAAACAGACCAATCAGTGGAAGTATCTGTTTGTCTCGCCTTGTCCCATGCTCTATTACGCTTGTGTATGCTATCTGCGAGTGTCTGCGAAACCAAGGATTTTCTCGACCTTTAATTCTAACTTTCCGTAAGGGGGCATGTTTATTAACAATTCCCATAAAACTTTCCTTAAAATATGTCCAAGCTAGCTCTACATCTGGTAATAGTCCGATTTTTTCCCAATTAACTAATGACAAATCATGATGAAAAGCCTGTTCATTAAATTGTTTAAGATTCCTTTTGCACACTATGCGTGGCTTACATTTTGGAATTTTAGCATTTCTGCAAACAGCAACAACACAGTGATCACTTAGGTCATTACAGAAAACACCAAGTGAAGAGAATTTATGAGGTACATTTGTTAAAACCAAATCAATTAATGTAGACTTTTCAGGGCATTTAAGATTTGGCCTGGTAGGAAGATAGACTAGCTGGGTAAGATTAATTGAATCGCAGAATTCTTTAAATTCACCAGAAGTTGCATTTAGCCAGTCCCAGTTCAAGTCTCCAGCCATTAGTAGTTCGGTATAATTTAGTTTAGCCAAAAGGTGCTTTAATGAAGATAATGCCTCTTTTGAAGCAGATGGGGGCCTGTAACACCCAGCAATGGTTATCGAAAAAGTATTAGCAATATCTACATTCAAGGCCAAAAACTCCATTTGTTTGCATATCGATTGGGACAGAACAATCGAAGCATTAAATCTTGATTTGACATAAATAGCTACACCGCCTCCTTTTTTTGGCCTATCAGTGCGATATACATTGTACCCATATATGTTAATGTCTTCATTAGTAATAGATTTAGTTAACCAAGTTTCAGAAATTATAACAACATCTGCATCTGTAGATTTAACCCAAATTTCTCCCTTAATCAAAGACATCATCATTTAAAACATAAATTTTGTATTTAGTCAGGTTTCCTTTGTCTAATCTTTAAAGTTGTTTGATGATATGAAACATATAAATGCGACAAATATGCAAAAAAAAAAAAAAAGAGCAAAAAACAAAATTTAACCTAGAAGGGGGCAAACACTTTTTCACACCACTGTGTATACTGGTAAAATATCTTAGCTTTGTTTAGGTTCAAAAAACACTTGATAAACTTGTTCGCTTCTTTATTTCTTGTGCAATAAAGGGACTGGGAAAAAATCTATTTAAAAAGTATGGTGTTTCTGTCATACTGGTGTAAACTGCTCAGTCAAGCATGTAGAGCGTTCATGAATTTCACACAGCAGCGAGCAAAATACCGTGGTGAAAGTGTACAACACAGAAAAATTCCCATGGCTTCGGCTCGGAGTATCTGTTAGAGTGATTGTCATGCTTGACTGCCATTACTGTTCCTCAAGTCCAGTCACCTTTGCAATTAAAATTGCAAGTTGTGTTCTTAATATGAATGTAAAACTCTATAGTCTTTAATGGGAATTAAATAAACATTTTACTGAACAAAACTGGTGAAATCTCTTTCTGTACTGTGCTGTGTGAAATAATAACTACATTTTCAACTTCCCTCTTAAACTTCCTAAAATGCTACTGTAATGTTGTCCCCCCTCGAAAAATGCAAACCTTTACTTGCTTATCCCCAGCATCTCAACAACATATGTCAACATTTTGAATCTCAACCACTTTTATGCCTTTCACAAACAAAGGTTATCTGTGTTGTGCTATGCTCAATTATGACTGTTAGTCTCACTGCATTTCCAACATTTGGCACACATTATGCTAGTCATGTGGTTTCACCTGTAGCATTATACTGTAGATCATGTGTCACATCAATGTGGCTGCTGACTGGCCTATTAGAAGATTTTAGTATACGGTATATTTTGTTACAGAGGGGTAGCTCGAAGAACACTTTTCATCAGCCTGCTGTTCTACCTTTGTCTTGTCCTCAAAGCTCTTCAACCGCTAGATTACAAATACATTTAGCGTAGCACGTATGCTTCAGATCGGCTGGTACAAAAACATAACATGCAGGTCACTAACCAGTGAGGACTTTCCAGAACCAAAACAAAAAACAAAAGACAAAGATTAAAAATGGGAAGAGTTATTTTCTTTCATTTTCACTACTGCTTATTTTTGATGCAGAAATATCAGGTAATCCACCCTTCTATTTGCACATTTATGTGTCACTAGTATCACTTAATTTGGTAGAGCTACAGAGAAGTATGAAGGCAAATTTTGAAAACAGATCCCATAACTGCCACTGTCTGTCAGTGGAAATATACAAGTTGCGGAGAGAGAGGGGCGAAGAATGCTGTTGGGCAGGTTTTTCTTTCTTTCTTTTTTTTTCTGAACAGTAGCTCAGTAGCTCTGTGCTGGTTTTGCTCATGTGCTCATGTTCAGCATTCAGCTTTCATCTTAAAGTACAAGAGTTGAATACAGTGTATAAAAGAATGTGACACCTTCCTCTTTGTTTCATTTACTGACATTTCAGAATTCTCAGATTTCACTTTACATAGAAATCCAGTATCCAGTGGCACTTTGCAAATAACATGAGAATTTTACACTCCTACAGTAAATATGCTGTTAAGCTGTAGTTAGTCTACATCCATATACTTAAAAAATAAAGAAGCAAAAAAAGCAATATAAGGTGATTCTGAGATTTAAACACTGTGTTTCACCATGTTTCATCTGGCTGGCTTATTCATTTAAAATAAAACATTCACCATTTTAATTAACTATTTTATTTTTAACCACTGTTAGTCAATACATAGTCACAAAAGAACCAGACACACCCATCCCTGAAACCAACTGGAAGTAACGTTTATGGGGGGAAGTAAACAGTAGGAGAAAGTAGGTTATCGGCTTGTGGTGTAAATTACAGTTATTTCGGGAAGTAATAAAAGCAGGATAAACAAAACAGTGGGCAGGCCATACAACATGGGAAACCAAGAAGCCGGCTAAAGAAATTTGTCTTGAGTGGACCTTCCTGTAAAAATGCATTGTCATGCCATGAGATATGACGACAGTGTACTTGGAAACTTAGATGTTGTCATTGGTACCAAGACAAATATAAACGATTTTATGAGTCAGGGCAGTATTTCAAAACAGCCTGGTAGTACTAGTTAGTCATGTGTTATTCAGAGCAACAACTAACCTGTTTATGAAAAACACTGGAAGTGCTGCACTGGATCAAAAACACTGTTAGTAATGTTTGCTCGTCAAAAGGCCAGTGGTGAAGTACAAGTGGGAAAAAAAATGACAGCCTATAAAACCAAGGCTCTATCAATGACAGCCTATATCAAGTCATTGATAACAATGACTTGATATGAATAGAAGTCCTTGGTTTTATTTGGCTGTTAACCAAAATACTGTATGTAAATATAAATGTCCTTTATACATGAATTTAAAACAAACAAACAAAAAAACCCAGAACAAAAACCAACAGCTTTGTGTTTGGAGTTAAGGATACTCCTTCTAAGGGTATAACTTGCGATCGCAATAAGGTGAGATTCCTTCTGTATTGCCACCTACAGTAAGCTTCCAGTTTTAATAAGCCTAGCTGATTCATACAGTGGACTGCTGCCAAAAAGCCTTGAAGGGAAAAAGTATAATTGGGTCAAGTTTAACAGAAAAAAGCCATTGGTACGGTAAGCTCAAGTATGTTTCCTTTACTGCCTTGTTGTAGTAACACACACACACGCGCGCGCGCACGCACACACACACACACACACACACACACACACACACACACACACACACACACACACACACACACACACAAGAGTCATCCTCTGGGAACGTGTGTGATACTTTGTCATTTTTCCTTTTTAACATAAGACCATTAATTGTTTATTGATGTTAATAAGGCTGATATAATATGTAGTTTTCTATGCAATAGCCAGTGCATGTTGATCTTTCCTGTAGAGCCATTGTGGAGCATCGCTTGTTGCTTGGGATGAGTGTGAAGCTACTAATTTTAATATAACAAATACCTAGATCTCTCTCTCTCTATAAAAAAAGACTTGACTGGAATTATTCTTTATGAACCCTGAAATGAGTAAACGTACACACTTCTTGTATACCCATGTTTGCGTTAAGTGTTACTCAGTTTTGTGGGTCCAACATTAGTGGCTGTCTTTTCCGTGCTGTGTTATTATGAAAAGTATTGTATTCTTCATACGGCCGTGCTCTACATTCAAATATCAAAAATTCTATTGGCAAAATTATGAATGTGAAATGTTCCTGCGTGTTACTGCTACTTGTCACAGACCGTTGATAAGGTCCTCAAAATATGTCACTACACAACATCTGTTCTGGTTTTGTATGAGCTATCCTTTCAACATAGCTGCTGTTGTAAATAATATCAATGCAACAGGTCTATCCAGTGTCTTTATATTACGTTAAATATCAAGTTTATTACCACGTAATATCCAGAGGTCATTATTCAAATCACTTCTTAAAGGCAAGCCATTGACTGTATACCTACACGATGTAAATAATGTTGATTGTACTTCCAGTTGCACTTACCCACATGGTGAAGGTGTCTCTTTTGGTAAGGCTTGATGTAGCTTGTCACAGAGTACAGAGTAAACACTGCCCTCCCTTTCAGGAGGTGGGATTCCTCAGAAATTTTGCTGTCCCTTGGCTATCTTTGTCCCCTTCCTCTTACCGTCATGCTACAAAACCTGGCTCAGTTGAGTCTCCCACTGTCTTCCTTCTTCCTTCCTGTTTTCTTTCTGTATTACAGTAACTTAATCAGATGCCCCTCTTCAAAACCCCAAGGCCGCAATGAAGCTTGATAATACGTAGCCTTTCAAATCAACACGGAGAGCTTCTTTTAAACGATCGATTCCCACTGACAAAACAAAACTAAAGTCCAGGTAACCTGACACTTTAACCCTCCTCTTTCCCTTGCTTTCTGGCTCTCTCTCTACCTGTGCGCTTTTCTCATTTCTGTCCCTCCTCCCACACCGTCCTCCATATCTAAACTTCTTTAGCCTCTGCGACACAAAGCATGCTCTCTTTGTATTTTTCTCCTGTCATGTTCTTTACCCCCCTTTCAGTCATTCTTTGGCTTTCAAATTTTACGCAAACACACATTCATGTGCCAAACCATCTCCATGTATACAAATGGATGCAAAAACACAAACGTAACACACAAACCAGTAAAACTTGAATTTTCCAGTGGCACGGCGTACGCTCGGAGGTTTAGGTGTGTCTCCAATCTGTTTTTTTTTTGACAGTTTAATGATTACTTTGATTACTTAGATTACTGTAATACTATATGTACAAGCACACCACAGTTGTAGTGACAACTGTAGTGACTGTTGAGATTGTGACTAAAGGTCCAACATCCCCGTCTGTTTCAGCCATGCCGCAGAATATCTCTTCTTAATAGTCTGAAGAGCTAAATTATCTTTTAAAGGTGCATTCAGTGACCGACCTGGTCACTAAGTCAGAGTTTCTAAAAATGAAGCCACTGTGAATGGGACACTGAGCATAGACGGCAGAGCAAGAAAAAAAGCTTCATTGGGAGTGTGCGAGAGAGAAGACTGATAAGGTCATCTGAAGAGAAAGAACCATTGTAAATAAACAGGAGCTGACTGTGCTGTTTGACCAGGTCTACTAAAAGAAATAACCCTTCATCACTTGGACTCTCATATGGTATCATCAGTTGTCTCACAGCATACACTATATAAGAAAATGGAGGGACTGATAGTACTTCAGGTGTGCTGCTACAGTATACAGGTAGACTTGCCGGAGTGAATCAGTTTGAAGCTAATCATTTTTGCTTAGGTCTCTTTCAGCCAATAACTGCTGTTACTTTGTTGGAATTCAGGCTGGGGTAGAATTAATAAGACATTTAGAGCCTCCACCCTGAATTACATGCATGAAGTCTTTTTGTGAGTTTACCCATTGAAGCCTGTAAAATTGTCATCAAGCAGCATTACACACTGCCACTTTTTTTTACCACTTTTTTTTTTACCAAAGAAAATCAGGCATCATTTATATCCCCTTTGCTATATTACATTTCTCACAGGCAAACAATGTAAGTTGCGTGAATGCTGCAGTCACAGTATTTACCCTCTCCAACAGTCTGACATGATTAAACAACAGCTGACAAAATGTTTGCACACACAATAAAAGAGAAGATGAGAGAAAGCCAGTGATCGAATAAAGCTGTTGTACGCCCTTGTTTGATTCAATTAAAAGACTGCTTCTTTTTTTTTTTTTTTTTTTTGATGATCCTATCAGTTCTGTGACGTGACATCCAGTCTAATGCAGATAAAATTAATTAACTTCTTTGTGGAAGCCACCTGTTGTTTGTATCTTCTGTTTTCTTTTAAATCTAGTTGTGTGCAAAGCTCAAGGACGGCATGAACATCTTGGTAATAATTTACATATTAACTTAAATACATGTGTGTTTCTGCTGAGACTCAAACGTAATGATGATGAACATGAACCAAATAAGAGAACTTCCTATTTTCGAGCGTTTGTATCGCTTATTCTACGAAAGCATTGTTGAGCAACAATTATTTTAGCAGCACATTTGAATTCTGTGCAAACCTCAGAAGAATTTAAGCAGAGTGATTTTGTTTCACATATTAGGTCGTTTAAAAACATATTAATGGTGTCGAGTATTACAATGCCAAATTTGCACAAATTAAAATAAAAATATGCTTGCAGAAACAACTCCAAAAATCTCCTGTTAAAACAGCTGATAATGTTGTATTTGACTATGTCCAACTTTAGCCCATCACGAATGGACGCAACGCATACACGTTAATTCCGCACAGCTTTCCGTTTCTTTTCAATGACGTCAGAGATTGATCTTATCATTCCATGAAATTTCAGTGAAAGAATGTTCATATGAAGAACTTTAAAATGTGTGGGACTACAGAAATTTAAAATCTGGGAATCCCCTTTAAAGCTAAGACATCTTTATCAGGCATGCTCTTATCAGAGTTTAGTAAAGCCGAAACTTGGAAACAGAATTATGAAAGTTTTCTCTGAGCTGGTGAAGTTCCCCATATCGGTAACTCATACAGGATGCTGTTCTTTCCTCAGTTCTCCCTTTTCTGGATGAATACAATAAAACACGTATAATGACGTAGACATGACCTAGATGCCATCACGATTGCAAAGTTGTAAAAAAAAGAAAAAAAGAGAGAATTTATTACATTAACACAGATAAACATATGTTGCTTTTCCTTACTTGAGAAATGGTTGTTGCTGTCAGTCTTTCTCAGTGAAGTTCTCAGTAAAGCATCTATAGAACAGGGAGCAGCCTGGTTGGAAGTGACACCTGGTATGCAAACTTCCACTCTGTAGACCGCTTACTTGAATGTTCCCTCTCTCTCTCCGTCTCTCACTCTCTCTCGCCCTCACATGCCTGGTCAATGTACCATCAAAGCTATTTCACTACTACCTCCCCACCAGTTAGCGCAAGCCCTCCTTTGTCCACACAGGTGTGTATTTTGTGAAACTTGATACGGCCTCAAGAAACCTGCGAGACTCAAAAAAATAAACCGTTAATGATTAACAATCTCACATTTCAAGTTCCCGGGTCTCTCCACTTTCATCTCAAATCAATCCTTTTGTAAAAATAGGATCATTAAATAAAACTGAAATTTGTTTTAGCTCAAGAGAAAATTTACTGAAAAGACACAAACAGATAAATCAGTTTAGATATTTATTATATTTTAAGATAAATAGTGCTATTTTGGAACATGAGTGGACTGGATTAAGCAAATAGACAAATCATTTTCTTATTGGAATATGAATGTCTATCTCAACAAAACTCTAAATATGTGAGCCGTGGAAAGTAAAATATGCTGTGTGGTTTATTGTGGAGATTTTCCAGAAACTATGATCATAACTCTGGTATCTATTTCTACCGGGAACACATTCAATTGTGTTATTGTGTCACCTGCCACCCACCCGCAGTATAAGGACTACTGCCTTATGCCGAGAAGTGTACTCTTTTACGGTACTTATGTGTGCCGCAAGCAGGTAGCCTTGATTGTGAAAGACTATATCTTTATAGACGCAGGGCGGCGCAGCCTGGTTTCCTATGATTACTGTCATTGCAGAGGATCAGTGACACTTCTCAGTGTGATGTAATAGTAAAGGAAAATAGTTTACTGTAAATTTGCTAACTTATTTCCAATAATTTTTTTTTAAAAGATTCTTTTCAAGAAACGAATGGATTCCCACTCTATCAACTATTTCCTGCAGTACAGAAACAAGGGTTACATTTGAAGATTTGGATTGCTGATGCCTGTGGAATTTTTCTGAAATTTATGAAAAAGTATTCCCTGGTCTGATGACCGTCAATTCTGCTGCAGCATTCAGATGTCAGAATTAAGAATAAACAACATGAACTCATGAATCGGACTGGTAAATGGCCTGTATTTGTGTAGAGTTTTACTTGGTCCCTATGAACCCCAAAGCACTTTACATTACATTCAGTCATCGACACATTCACACACTGGTGATGGCAAGCTACATTGTAGCCACAGCTGCCCTGGGGCACACTGACAGAGGCGAGGCTGCCGAACACTGGCGCCACCGGGCCCTCTGACCACCACCAGTAGGCAATGGGTGAAGTGTCTTGCCCAAGGACACAATGATCTAGACTGTTGGAGCCGGGGCTCGAACCGGCAACCTTCCGATTACAACTCTTGAGCCACGATCGTGGTAGTATAATACTATGAAGGATATTTTCTTGGTATATTTTGGGCACCTTAGCATCAACTGAGTGTTATTTAAATGCCACAGCCTATGTGATCATTACTGCTGATCATACCCTTCCCTTTATGACTACAGTGTACCCATTTTCTGATGGGTGTATCAAACTTGTTTCTTGAACTTGATAATGGGTTCACTGTACTCAAATGGCCTCCACAGTCTCTGTAACTTCTGAAACTTACTGATGGCCATTGTATCATTTGTCAACATCATGTTTATATATATAGATATTAAAATACAGGGTGGGGCATTTATATGGATACACCGTAATAAAATGGGAATGGTCGGTGATATTTAAGTCCTGTTTGTGGCACATTAGTATATGTGAGGGGGCAAACTCCTCAAGATGTGTTTCCCTCTTTACGCACTGAAGCTGGCACGTTCCCTGAGTTTTTCCAGTAAGATGGTGCACCACCACGTTATGGGTGCCAGGTCTGAGCATTCCTAGATGAACAGTTTCCTGGAAAGTGGATTGGTCGTCGTGGGCCAGTTGAATGGTCCCCAAGGTCTCCCGATCTGACCCCCTTAGACTTTTATCTTTGAGGTCATCTGAAGGCAATTGTCTATGGTGTGAAGATACGAGATGTGCAGCACCTGAAACTACGGATACTGGATGCCTGTGCTGGCATTTCTCCTGCAGTGTTGCTATCAGTGTGTGAAGAGTGGGAGAAGAGGGTTGCATTGACAATCCAACACAATGGACAGCACATTGAACACATTTTATAAGTGGTCAGAAACTTGTAAATAACTCATGAAAGAATAAAGTTACCTTGAAACCAAGCACACCATTGTTTTTCTTGTGACATCACCAATAAGTTTGATGTGTCACATGGCCCTCTTCCTATTGAAAAAACAAAAGTTGTATCCAAGATGGCCGACTTCTAAATGGCCACCATGGTCACCACCCATCTTGAGGAGTTTGCCCCCTCACATATACTAATGTGCCACAAACAGGACTTTAATATCACCAACCATTCCCATTTTATTACGGTGTATCCATATAAATGGCCCACCCTGTAGATGCAAAACTTAAGAAAGGCCTCAACAGTCACCATATTGTTGTTAGGAAAACCAATATATGCACTACAGTTTTGCAAAAAGATTACTGAAAGAAAAAAAAAAGAAAAAAAAAAGAAAGATAAAAAAATAAGGCTCAAAATAAAAAATACTGTAAATCATGTTACTAAAAATAACAATAAACATCAAACTAACATTTTCTGTTTGATAGAAATTGCAAAGTTAAGTGCTCAAATATCAGGTTTAGTTTTGCCTGCATATTTCAGTCAGACATCTGGCTTTGGGTGTAGGTACTGCACCCGGCAGCGTTGCTCTGTGAGCCAAGCTTCTAATAAGCAAGCAGCAGCACATCAGCAACGTGCAGCCACAGGAATGCAGTGACTGGAAAATACGTTGCCAGAGGTCAAAAACAGATAAAACTGCAGTCAGGATCACTGTGCACATACAGATGGTTTGGGACTACAGGTTACACTGTTAGTCTCGATACATGTGAACTTTCTTGTTTACTGTTCACATGCAAAGTGCCAAAAATACATTTGTGCAAAAAAAATATAAGCAACAAGCCAGTAGAGCAAGATATTTTGTCACCCCTCCACAGCAGATCAATGATGGTAAGAAGTGCGGGTGAATGTCTTATAGTTTCAATACTTATTTAACTGTTAAAAGCTAATGCTTACTGTGATGATTATCTTATTTTAAGAACAACAGGAAGTAAATGTCATTATGGTTAAAATTTTGGATGATTTAAAATTGTGACCTTATGATGCTGCGCAAGTAAAGTCAGTGAACTACAAAAACCCCCAGGAGACAGAACTGAGGACAAATACTGTTAATGTGGCTGGTTGAGTCAAACTAGACTGGCTAAGCGAGATAAATAATACGCAAACTAATAATTCAAAAGTGGAGCACAACTGCAACACCAATTTCTTTGCTCTCTTTTGGTTCCTTTCAATTAGCAGGAATTTTCCCACAAGTAAATGCTACGATTCCACGTCATAAATACCTGGAGATGAAACAGCATTAAGGGTAGAAAAGTTGAATAACGGAAAGAAAAATAAAAGGGCTAAATGTGTTACTGAGGTAACACATTTAGCTCAAATTCCAGATAAATGTGGAGGTGTTAAAGACATTTTGATCTGGATTTGTCAGCAGCAAGAGAATGTGTCACATTTATCAGTTTAAGATATGCAGTTAGGGAAGGCATTTAACTTGCTGTGCAGCGTTGTGGTTTGCATTTTGTGATTAGGCTCGTGATGTCAGAATATGATTCACTCAGACAGTTTTAATAACAGGAAACATTTAACCACTGGTAATGGCTTGTGCATAAGTGTCAGCACGTCTTTTAGACTTGTTTTGCACAGTACTTGTTAAATTGTGGTGAGTTTATAGCAACCGTTTTTTATTCTCATATACAACAACACACAGATAGACAAAATATGCACAATATAATACAACAACATACAATATACATATTAGGCTCAGTATCAAGAAAACTTGTGAAGGACAAAAAATATAAAAATGAATCCCAAAAGGTTCACTTTAAGGTCATGGAGCTGGTGGGTCACTGCACTGGATTCTCCTTGTATATTCTACAGAAGCCCACCTATTATGTGACACTTTCACAGAGAAAAAACTGAAAATAAAAAAAACAACTAGCCAATAAAAAAAAAATTCTCTTCTGGCTGGAAACTTTTATTTTAAACTTGTGACTTTTTACACTTATACAAAACCTTTGCAGCATGTTGTATTTTCAGACTTCTTTGTATGCAACTTGTGACTCAATACCAATACTGCCTTTTGACTCAGATCCATTCATTTGCTGTTTCACCCAGGTAAAATTTGGTTTCACTTACTGTTTGCTGTCACAAAGATGTGTGATAACTCAGCCATCCAGCAGGAGGAGTCCCAATGCATCACCTAATTCAGGTGTCAAATAGATGGATAGTAAATGAACAGGATTTTATGTAGAAGACTTTTCTACTCAGCTTGAGAACTTAAAGCAGTTTGTATAACATGCCTCATTCACCCATTCATACAATCACTTTTTCCTACATTTAAGTACTTTATATCAGGAGCATCCTGGGGTTCAGTCTCATGCCTAAGATACTGATACAGGGGCAAATACAGGGACTGCAGTCTTTATCTTAATGGCAAAGAGAGCCAGAGATTTAACTACCAATCTTACAGTTAGTAGATTGCTCTATGTCCTGATTTAAAGTCACAAAATAGTCTCATCACAAATGTAAGGCTCTATGTTCAACATAGTATTCTTAAAGCTTAACTTTCTATTTTTGAGTTTGCGTGTCCGGTTATTTAATCATCAAACTGGTGACTGATTTGTTAAAAGGTTTTCCCCTGCTCGCAGAGTGACAATGCAAAAGGAATGACAGGCCAGTAGAACCACTTCTATTGTTCTAGCAAATGTTAATGAAGGTAGGGTTGAAGAGGTGGAGAATATAGAAAGAAGATGAACTGGTTTTAAAGCATGACTGGTATGGGGACATGGAAAAGCAGACGCAGGCGAAGAGAGCAGACGACAGAGAACCTTTGGTCTAGTTCACAGTTGAGGCAAATAACTTAAAAAAGGCTGATGTAAAGTCGAGAAAGTGAGTGACACAGCTCAACTCCAAACAGACAGGGGAGACTCAAAGAAAGAAAAGTGATAACAACAGTCATCCTGAGAAATCAACTATGGGGAATGGTGGTAAGACTCTTTAAGCTGAGATACCTTTTTTTAGTTTTGTTTACAGTAAATGTGACACACGCGAGAAAGTATCAAAAACTGTTCTGTGTAATGAGTCAGATTTATCTTTCTTGTCACGTACTGGACTTTCGCAGAAAGTTTTCTTCAAACTTCTTTTCTTTCTTGTTTTTTCTATAGATACACTGCCTTTAAATGTGTTGCTGGTTTTGCTTTTCTGTTTCATACAGTGACTAAGCGTTTTACATGCATTATGTATTACAAGCTGTCAACTTTTAACTTACAGAGATCTTTCTTGAAAGCTGTTAACGGTTCTGGAAGTTTATAAAGAGTTTAAGGTGTGATACTTGTTTTTATTGAAAGCAATACTCTTAACTGTCTGTACGCTTGGTCTCTCAGTTTTGCATCAAAGAGAACCACAATGGCAATGGCCAGTTTTATTTTTTGCTACAGATTGATTTTCCAATTAGAATCAGGGACAATATTCATTCAAAACAAACACACACACATATATATATTGATCTAATTAGGCCCAAGAAACCAGACAGGCTGTTTGGTAATTAATTTTTGTTAGAAATACCCCATGAAATTCAATTTCCGTGTCATTTAAAACCTTGTTTATTATTATTTACATGCCTGTAAGGCTATTGGAAAATGTATTAGTCTGTAGTATTGATCTAATTAACTAATTTTCTATTTGCAGAAAGCAGAGTAAACTCAACGGCCGTTGGGATTCTTGTTGGCTTTGGAATCCTGTTCATTCTATTAACCATAGGGATTGTACAATTCTGCTGCAAGTACAAATGTAAAGAGTGTAAAAATTGCTGCAAGAAAAAAGGTGAGATAACAAAAGCATACTTCTTCTTGTCTCCTTTTGGTCACAAAGAATATAGCTTGTGTCTACAGCATCTCTGCTGCTTCCCCAATTAAAAAACGTACACTTAGTCAAGTCTAACAGTCATTATAAGTCATTATACTAACCGCTGACTGTGAGTAACAAGGGTATTAAATTCATAACACAAATCAACTTTTTTTGCGTCACAAATTTGCATCACAAATTGTGAAATTCTCATTTCTTTATAGTTTGCTTCCAAAGAGCCAGAATTTCTTGTAATGTTTTAAAGTTGCCTTCGGGGATAGTTCCCCAGGCTTTCTGAAAAAATTTCAAAGTTTTTCTTTGGACAATATCCGCTCTTTAGCTCCAGTCCTTGTGCCTTCCCATTTTCAGATTTTTTTGTTTGCTTGTTTTGTTTGCTAAGCCACTTCAAACTGAAGTAAATTACACTGAGTAATTCAAGCATAAAAAAAGCAACTAACTCAAGGGATGAGCCAGTGTTGTATGGAGACATAGCATAAATTTAGAATCTGAAAGTCACGTTCTTAAGAAAGAGGAAACAAACAGGATTGTTTGCTGGATTGGCAAGAGAGAGTCAGTTCCACAGAAGTGGAATGAACCCGCTTATTTTTCAGAAACATCGTTTTCAACATGCACAAAAAAGGAAAATAAAAGAAACTATCCACATGGTGTAATAATTTGACTGAAACAACTCTCTAAATATCCTTCTGAAACTGTCAGATGTGTGGTTAAATGCTTGACTGCATCACTGCCCAGCAGTAATGCTACAGCATGATAAAGCCACCACACTATTGTGCTTTAGAAACCTTACTTATTATGTCTCCTTTTATTCTGTAGCTCCGTCGGTGAAAGACAAAGTGCTCACGTAAGTAGATTTTTTCCACAATGACCTTTGAGTGTAGACCTTTCACATCATTTTAAAAGTTTTATTTCCTCCTTTGCTTCATGATCACATGGGTGCTTTTGATTTTATGCTTCACAGCAAAGTCGGCCTGAAGAAGGCTCCCCCTCCCTTCTCCATTAGCAAAAGCATGAAATAACATCTTGTCTGTGTTTCGATCATCACCTTGATGGAAGGCATTCAGTCGTTTGTCACTTTCCTACACACCACCTACCTTTTTTCAACATGTATGGCTCTGTTCCTGCTTGTTATTTGCTGCTTTATGTTGGTGTAAAAGCCTGAGGAAAACCCAGACTGAGGAGTTTGTTTACCATGTTACTTTTTGATTCCTTTTGATTATATTTGTATCATGCAACAACTTTATTCTATAGTTATGTTTATGAAAATGCGAACTTTTTCTTAAAACAAGGAGAGGTGTTGCATTTTTTTCTGTATATGCAGAACTATGTTAATATCATGTGATTTTAAGAATATAAAATTATACATGGAAATAAATATTTGCGTCCAATTTCGCACTGGCAGTTTTGTTATGTGTCATGAGAAACTGACAAGATGTTGCGGTGTCCCGTGATACAGATTTGAGTATGCACACACATATGCACACACACCAATGGGAGGAAGCATATATACACTTGTATTGCAGAGGAGATTTTTTTTTTTTTTTTTTTTGCATTGAAGGCAGAATATCAACAACTCAACCACAGCAACACGGCAGTTTTCTGGTAAGCTGCAGGTGACTTCCCTCCTAATGCACATGCACATAATGGTTCCTTTCTGATACTTGTGATAGTTGGTAGAGTCCTTATAGTCTCATTATTTTATTTCCCATAATGAAACTGAACCTTGTCTAACTCATGTATTGAAAAAACAATGACCTCTCTGAGGTGGGGGTGATTAAATGTCATCTTTTGAATTCAGTGAAAATGAGTCATATCTCACAAAAGACAAAGGTTTTTCACAACTGAAATAGTTTTAGATGGTTTTTAACTCAAACTGTAAAAACAAACCTTCATATCTGTACAACAATACACTTACATTCTCTACTAAAGCTCTAAAATAGAAAATATAATGTATTAACTTTTCAGTGCCCAAAATATTTCACTGACTGCACATAAATTTGCATGTGAAGATATTTGCAGTCACTGATCATTGGATATGCATGGATTACTGAACTGACAAAAATCAGCTATGAAACCCCAGGGCAATGCATAAACCTTCTGGTTTTAGACATTGAGGTCTTATATCTTCACAACATCACTCAGATATTTTTTTTTAAGATAAAGATGTTTCACGTAGTTTAACAAGTCTCAAAAAATGAGTCAGCAAAGAGTAAATATAAGATTACATGCAAAACTGTCTTTTCTAATAGTAATTCTGAAACAGTTCCAATACTCTGGTTAACATTTAACATTTAATATTTATTGTTTTTATTGGTAAACACCACCAAAACTAGGTAAATAAAAGTTGTTCTTTTTTTTTACTTGGGTTCAGATTTAGATTTGCTGTTGTTTTATTGCAGGAATATTAGATTCTCAGCACTGAACAGTTGTATTGTTAAGGATTTTCTATAGTAGGATAGTAGTTTATTGACTCAGTGATTCAAGTGACAGTGTTTTATTATTAAATGGAGAACAGTTCCATATTTTCGTTATTTCATTGGGAATTAAGCTGGCGATCATGTGAGGAAGGCTTTTCAGTTTTTTGATGAAAAGATGAAAACAGAGACTCTTCTTTTAACGTGTTTTATTTCTGTGATGTTAGTCTTTGCTGGCAACATAAGATAAAGCATAAGCTGCACTATAGTTCTTGTGATACCTGCCATAACCCTGCATTTGCTCTAGTACTGTAAGTACAGTAACTTCTCAACAGAGAAGGATTTAATCTAGCAATAATGGGAGAAACAAAGTGACATGTTTCTCCTTGTTAACTAATGTGGGTGTAGGCATATTTTGAAATCATACAGAGGACAAAACCCAGTTTTGGAAGTTTTGTGTTGCATTTTAATTGTCTTAAAATTAGCCAAATATTTTTCCAGTTTTGGTAATTGAATTGGGAGTTCCCCTCAAGTTCAATTACCAACCTGGAGAATGCACAGACATTCAAAAAAGTAGGGGAACAGTAGGAGCGCAAAAAGAAAGTTTTACCACAGGAATTCCCAACATGTTAACGTTCTACAATAATCATCAGTGTATATGTAAAAATATTATGATAAGTTGCATGAAACTGTCTTACTTCCCTGTATGCAGTTTATACATAGAATACTTGTCACAGGATTTCCCTAATGCTGTGTTTGGTGTATGGAAATCAACCCATATTGACAATATTCATTCTCTTCTCGGGACTTTTTAGAAATGGGGTAAGGCCTGACAGAGGAAGTGTTTGTTTCTCAGTTTAGAAGCTTCAAAACCACTGACCTGGTTCCTGTACATAATTTGCATATGGAGATCCCTAGTAGCCTACAGATTGTCTTGTGTAATGGTTTTTTAAAGAAGGTATCATTTTGTTGTCTCAGGGTTTTCCTTGGGTTTTCTTTAGTCATAGTTTCTGAAAACAGCATGTCGTCTGTCAGCTGGTTTCACTGACTTGTGAATGTCTAAAAATAATCTTCGCTTAAATCTAAATTGGATAAAACGTTTGCTTTCAACAAAATACTTTGCAATGCTACATAAACTTGCAGGTGACTGGATAAGACTTAAATTCAAATGAAAAGAGTTTGACTTTTTAACTTAATTTAATAATTCTTTTCAAAAAATATTTTCATGTTCCACTTTCACTTTTTCCACTTTTCACTCACTGTTTAGCTAGGTTTAGGCATTGTTTTTAGGAATCTTGGCAACATATGAATTTTACAGACTAGTCCAAGTTTTAATCATGAGTAGCACATGTATCAACAAAGGCATTAAATAAATAGACTAATAAATAGATTGAACAAAGAAGTAGCTGGTCTTATAAGCACAAACATGAAAATATTTTGCCATGTAAGAAAACATGAAAGAGAATCAGACACAAAATGCTCTTTATATCAAAGTTTGCTTGTTAAGTAAGGTGAAACCACTTGTTATTGTAAAAAGTTTGTGGATTGATTAAGTATTACGAAACTGTGTGAATTAAACACACTGCTGAGAAATAAGAACATTCTCATGTGGGCAACTGCAATAAAGTTCATTGTTGGCGGCGATGAAATCACAAAATGTCCAAGTGCACATAACTATCAAGCCGTTTCTCTTCAGTGCTCCCCACACAGTTTCACTTCCGGCAGACAACACATTAGTCAGTTGTAAATAGACTCAGTGAAACAGGGTTAAAAAGGGCGTTTCTTAGAATCTTCTCAGTCTTCATAATCTCCCAAGACTCCTTCCAACAGTTACCAGTCAGTAGCTCTGTAATCTAACCTCTGTTTCCTTCCTACAGTATGTTCAGTAACTGCCTGTTAACCACTCAGTTTTATCCCCAAGATTTCCGCATGTTTTTTCAGTTTCTGGCACTGGAACATTTTACCTCACTCTAGTGCTTCTGTTTCATTAAGTAGAAAATGTGAGTTTATTGCTCCAGTATTGCACTGTAACATGCGGTGGCAGGATTTTTTTTTCTTTTTAAATAAAGTGTTTTGTCACATCTCACAGTTTATCAGTCAATTTTCAGCTGTACATCGCAGAGAGAAAGGGACACATTGTTCATATTGAAGTCCTGCCCACACTTCATTAACGGCAGCGGGGACAGAGAGGTCAGCAGAGGAAAATCCCTCAGTGGAAAGATTGATTCTAAGTCATCCATCATGTGTGTGTCAGTTTGTTTCTCTCTAGAGTAACCTGGATGTGTAACATCTCCTTTGTAAGAGTCTATTAAATCAGATTGGCTTACAAGTAGTCCATTTTCAATAGACACTTTTCTATATTGTTTGATGACTTTGGTTTCATCGTGGCCTTGCTGATGACACCAAATGCACTGACCAGCTCCTGAACAGATACACGACTGAGGCCCAGCTCTGTAGCCCGTGACCACCTCGGCCAAAACCAAGTTGGGAAGCATCTGTTTAAATGTTTCCTCATCATCAGAAGCTTGCATCTGCACATCTGAAGGACTCTGGCTGCGATAGTTGCCTCCAGCAGCAGACTCTTTTAGAGGCCCACTGTCCTGCCCATCCAGGTTAATGCAAGAAATCATCTGGCAGCCCAGACCCACCCCACTGTCCTCTCTTTTCCGAATGGAATCAGCCCGCTCATTCTCAAGTGGGTAATCTGTTTGGCTGCTAGTTGTGCTTTCAGGTCCTCCCATGCTTCCACAGCCACTGTCATCTTGTCTCATTGGTGGATTCTCTTCAATGTTTGAGTTAGACTCCATACTGAGCCCACTATCCATGCTGGTCCTCCTCTCCTCTTCTTCATTGTCCTCTGTTACTGTAAGATGACTGATTGGGTCTTTCACACCATCTTTCATGTCTTTTCTGTATGGTGACAGAAACCATCCTTTGTCTGTAACCACCTCCACAGTCCCATCTTCAACATAGAGTGGAAGCCAGCCACTAGCAGGGGATTTCTAAGGTGAGTCAAAGAAAAAAGAAAATTAGATTTGATTTATGAAACATTGGATTAGTGCACATTGTAAGATCTCTTTTCAAAATACTGTTTTTCTGTTTTCCAAATAGTTGACACTACAAGTGTGCACAGTTGTCTATAGTTTACTGTACTTACCAGTGCAGCAGGTGTTTTCTCTGGACGTTTCAGGTAACACAGCACTGCGATGACTGCAATTAATGCCAGCCCACCCACAAATGATAGGGATGATACAGCAATAATGTAATACTCTGAAAAGAGCAAAAGCACCAAAGAATTTACCAAATGTGAGTGTCTTGCTGAAAAAAAGCAAGGCTATAGCTGAGCTTTTATCATACTAACAATGATACTTCATAAAGGTGTAATCTAAATCTAATCAAATCTACCACACGCAGTGGACGATAGATGCTTTATTAAGATTTGTTTTAATGCTGAAAAATTTTCAAATGTTTGGCATTTAGCTGCCATCCCTGTTTTCAGGCCCTGTGTAAATGTGATTTATAGGTGACATATTTAATAATCTTCTTAAATAATCTACCATTTTTTCTTTACCTTGCTCTGGCAACAGCAGACACTGTTTTTTGGAAACACTGCTGGTGGGGAGATTTCCACTGCCCTCTAACTTGACGCTGACACAGTACTCTTTACCCCAATGGAGAGAAGTGAAAGTAGTCTTCTGATCCTCTTCCATGTCATCCTTCAAGTATGCCGTGGTATTCTGTAGGGCAAGAACATAGTCAGCTGTTTTTTTCTTTAAATAAGCTTTAAATAATAAAAGTAAGGGCAATTCATCATTATATTTTCCAGTCTTAAATTGTGAAGTTGTCGGAAAAGGTGTAAAAACCTTATTGCTTTAACCTAATCCTAACCTACCTTATTATCTTGTCCTTTCTCCTCTAGGTAGATGGTGTACTTTAAACCAAAAGGAAAAATCTTCTTCAAAATGGGTTTTGGGTGAACAGAGACGGTTATAGTGCTGAATGTAGCCCACAATGTGAAGGAGGGAGGTTGCAGTTTGCCTATGATCAGAGAAGGGAAAGGAAATAATCTTATTATGTGTCTGAATTATTAATTAGAGCATTTTAATCTAAAAATAACACAACAAATTGTGCTTACTTTCATTCAGGAGAAATTTCTTACGAACCCAAATAGACTCATCGCCCCCTGCTACCAGCTGAACTCTGACCTTGTAGCCAGATTCAAAATCAGTTATAAAACTGTTAAGGCTGCAGTAGTTATCATTAATCTGTGTGCAACTTGCCAACATGGCCCAGTCATCTTGGTACCTAAGGACAGAAAACAGTCACCAAAATAAAAATATGAACTTAAAAAAAGGTTTAGTAACTCTTAGTTGAAAAACAATTAACATCAAATGCTTGAAAAACGAACTGAAGACAAAATCAAAATGAAGTCACAGAGAATAAAAATGTAATTAAAAAGAAATAAAGATAAGGAAGTTCAGAGATTGGCATATTGTAAGTCTGTAATAGGATTCTTACTGATATGTAAGTTAAACTTACTTTGCCATTTCCACATTGTAGTAATAGTTTGAAGGTGCATCTTCAGGTGTGTCCCAATGTAGTGTTACATCGCCATCCAAAATATTCACCATCACTTTGGCAGGACCAGGAATGCCCTCGGCTCCTGATATAGAAAAAAAGAGGTTAAGACGTACATTAACTGTTACAATAATGGAAGTTTAAAAAAAATATATATATATATATATACACACATATCTTTTTCAAACACGAATTCCTGTATATAGGGAATGAGCTATAAAGTCAATGGTAATGTAAAACCCTCTGAACATATTCCGAAAGTGTTACTGCCAGACGTTTTTGTGTGAAACTTGTGGTCAAGAAAAGAAGAAAAAGATGCTGACAAGCTTTGATTTATGGGATCTCCAACTAAGTGACTCTGGGTTTTTTGGAAAGGGAACAGAATTTCCACTCTTGCCATTCAGCTCATTTACTGGCTTCATCTGATCATAGAAATAAAACAAATATTATAAATGATCATGAAGGAAAAATATAGTACCTTCTAAATAATTTTTAAATTGTTATTTAAGTAAATGATCAACTGTGACTTTTTTCCGTAACTGGACATACTAAGTAAGATTACAAATAGAGCGTAAGAAAAGCTTTTAATTACCTGACACAAGGCTCATGTAGATCATTAAGAAGACAAAACCCAGCAATTTGGCTTTGATATCCATTTCAAGTATCTGGAAATACACCATTTAGTTAGAATCCGGTTAGTAGTCGCCAACAGAGTCCCTTATTCCAATCATCACCGACAGAAACATCCAGCCTCCACAGTGGCTCTGTGTAACTGTACAGAAGAGCTAAACTAAACTGTTGATTAATATTAACAAGGAGGAAGCAGCTGTTTTCTGCTGATACTGTGCTGCCCACACATCTGCGGTACGAAGAAGAAGAGGCCCCTTGTTTTTCGAAAATGACTTTATTTACATAGTTCTCACCAAGTACCTTTGTCGCTCGCCTAACATCCCTCCCTCTCAGATGATGAGTTTCCTGTTGTGACTATATCCGTGACGTTGCTGCTAGTTTCATCTCTCGCTTGCTCTTGCCTTTCTCAACAAGAGAGCCTTTTTCTTCCTCTTTTGTTTTTTCTTTTCCCCTTTCCATGCTCTCACCGGGCTCATAATGTAATTAGTGTTGAGCACTATCAGAAAAAACACAGTTGGAGTGTGTCTACACCAGATATGAGAAGAGGAAGCTTTCAGGAATTCCCCTTTCACTTTCCTCCCCCCCTAAAATGTAGGCAGTAGTTACTATCAAAGACTCATTCTGGTGTTTATCAGTTCACTTTGTATACTCTTTTGTTTATGTAATTTCTGTTTTTTCACTGACAAATATAAAATTTTAACTCAGGAAACTCGTCTTATCACTGGTTTCCTCTTTTAGGCTTTGTCTACCTTTTCCTGTGACACTTTGTTCAGCACGACCTCCTTTGTGGTTTGATGCATTGCATATGTTGTTTCTTTTTTTTTCTTTTGCACTTAACCATGGCTGAAGATAGAAGAACAGAGACAACTAAAGATCTATGTTGATTATAGCCCCAGTTTGGGTGAATGTGCTTACTTTTCTGTACTAACACTTAAATAAATCAAAAATAAAGATCTTGAAAGTCAGACTTCACTTGATGATAAGAATAAATCATTAGCTTGTGTGGATAACAGGCATATAGCTTCATCATACATTAAGCCATATTAATATGTCGCCGGCATGCGAGTTATTATGTGTGATTAGGCAGCAATATTTTTCCATGTTCTTTAGAAACTTACATTATCTAACATGAGGGATGCAAGGCAACCTATATCTTTAAATACCACATGAATAAAGTATATACTTTTATCTATGTGCGCAAGAAACCACAGTGACTATCAGGCCTTATCTCTACACCTCATCCTACACAAAATTTCAGTAGTTCAGTTCATTACTCCTGTTTTGCAGATTAACAAAGAAAGCTGACGGCGTAATGTGTGTTATGGGTAGATATATATCGATTTCTGGTTAAGAAATGACTCATAAAAATACCCCTTGTTAAACCGTTAACAATCACTTATTCCTGCATAATTCTCAGATTTTTCACTGTCCATCATTGTCTCTGCTGCATATCAAGGTTTAAAAGCGTCACATACAAATTACTTTTCTTCCTCTGTCTGCTGGATTCTGCTCATTCGTTACTGTAAATGTGTAAAGGGTATTGATTTACTGCTTAACATAAGTTCCCTAAAACAAATAGGACATAGACTGCTGAACCTGCAATGTCATCTAGCCTTCCTCATCTTTTTAAACTGTTTCAGGCTTTACCCAGTTTTTCCAACAAGAGAACGAGTCTGGTGCCCATGGGAGTACCACACTCTTTCTTTTATTGTGATTGCATGTGACTTATGCTTAGTCCACTGAAACTGTATGAGAAAGAGGATTGGTTGGATCTGGCACAAACCTCAATATCTAAATTATACCAAAGAGAAATACATTGGGATGTTGATTTATTCAAGGAGCTTTTATCTAGATGTACTTTAGTAAAGAGTGCCTTCCATTTCTGAGAAGTAGCTTTCTCTTAAAGTTAGCCATATATACCCCCATGTTCTCTCACCTCCTCCTCTCATGTGATTTCGTTTTAGTTTTACTTCCCAGTAAATGCAAACAGGGTCTCTGCAAAGCACACCACATCTCTATTTGATAATGTCAGGTGGACAGAGAGCCGCTGACTAAATGTGAGCTTTGGGGGAGGGAGTCTTTTTTAAAAGGTCACAAGATCAACTGCTGTTGTTCAGAACAGGGACTTTCTTGCAAGTCACTTTTTAAGTTATAAGTGCCCTTTGGCTTCATGCACAATAAGATCACCCTCTAGTGGTGTGAAAAGGTGCATCATAACAGTGAATATACTCTCTAGTGTGTATCACAAACTCAGTGCATCATTAAGTATCTCATTAATATCAGCCATGAATAAACCACTAATGAGCAGACAAATTAAAATGCTGAACATCAGGTCTCATAATATAGATCTACATTACAACACCTGGATTACACTTAAGCACATTTCCTTTAAGGTCATTATCTTTTATGCATCAGTTTTACAGTCATGCAGAGTCACAACAAAGGAAACTTGGGGGAAGATAACAGGCAGATGACGTATAACAAATCATCTAGATTCAGATCTAAAACTGTGTTTACAGTTTGCGAATGTCTCACATTCATGTTTTCCAAAAAGTTGATTCTGTTCATCTGGATTTTGCATTCAGAGCCCGAAGAAGTCACCTGGATGAGTCATGAAACATTTCTGAAACTGTAAATTCATAATCATAATCATAATCAGAATACTTTATTAATCCCGAAGGAAATTCAACGTCCAGATGAACAGAATCAGCTTCCTGTGATTCCCTTGCCTGGATGACTGAGGATACGTGAAGACATTCATGTTTACAGTTTGTAAGATACATATTATGCAACATGCTCAACAACGGTTCAGCAAAGATGAGCAACAGAGATGCAAAGAGTTTGCAGAAATAGTATCCACTACACTAAACTACAGATGAGTGAGAAAATTAAAGCCACAACTAAGACAAAGTTGGTATTAACATTGTGTTAGACCAGTATGTGCTGCCATAACAACTTCACTGTGTGTTGTATTGATGCTATAAGCCTCTGGAACTCTACAGGTGAAAAGAAGCAGTTTTTTTTTGCTTAAAAGATATTCCATCGGGAGGGTAATGAAGAGTGTAAAAGTTCAAAAGACACTCCAGCAAAATGCCACCCAAAGCAAAACATTTGCTGGATTCCATCACTGTAGGGAAGATTTGAGTTTTTTCTTTAATTTTCACCAACCTACCAGTATTTCCCAACCAAGTGGGAAGCCTGGTGGGACTTTCAGATTTTCAAGAGTCTCAATGGTTTGGCACCACCTTATTCAACTGACTTTTGCGTCGCTGCATTTCCAGCTGCTCCTCAATATTCCTAGGTCAAACCTTAAAAGCAGAGGTGATAGAGCCTTTTCATTTGTGGCTCCTAATTGAAGGAACAACCGATCATTTCACATAAAAGCCACCCACTCTCTTAGTCGTTTCAAAACACTGCTTAAAACCTACTTATTCTTGCTTGCTATTAGTTCTAGTTGAGCAGAGTTCACTAGTTTTTATTATGCAAACACAGACTTATGTGTATTTTTCATTTCATGATTTTAGTGTATATTTATTTTTGATTTAGTGATTTTTATGCGTAGCGTATATCTCTTATAACCTGTAGAACAATTGAGGTTGTTTAAAATCTGCTATAGAAATAAATTCCGACCTGACTTGACTTGTCAGTTATACATTTTGCACGGTCAAAGTGAAAACAGCGATGAAAATTATGTTTTAGTTTCAAATTGAAAGGGGTAAAAAAGAACAAGTGAAGAAATGTGTGGCTGCAAGAGGAAGTAGAGATCATATATAAAGTGAATCTGGCAGGTGCAAATCAAAAATACCCAGGAGCCACATCTGTGCAGAAAGGCACCAATTTCGTGAGAAAAATGCTTTCTCGCACATCCAAAATTACTTGTATTACCACGATTTGGTTCCTTGTGAGTTTGCCACCAGTATTTCATTTTTCTTAATGTTTTAAAGCCCAAACAATGAAATAATTACCATAAAATTCAAATTGGTAGCACTTTATAATAATGTCAAAGTATTAACTACTGTTAAGATATTAGTAAATCATTAACATGTACTTAATTCATAATTTTGTATAGCATTACCCCTCCTTATTATGACATTTATAAATACAGAGACATGAAAAACATTGTGAGTTCGCATGTTACGAGGCAGGCTCAACCGAACCGTCACTGGATTCAACACAGTTTGGACAGGAAATAGGCCAATGAACTGAGGAGCAAGCTTCTTAGATTCAGTTCTGAGAGAAACATGCTTGGTCGAGAGCCACACCCGCTGGCCCACCTGGTAGTCCGGTGCCGGGACGCGGCAGCGATCGGCCAGTCTCTTGTTCTGGGCCGCCGTTCTCAAGAGGGCCGCTCTGGCGGCGCGCTACGCTCTCCAACAGCGCCACATGTGGAGCTGGACAGATGGAACGGCCAATTCTCCCTCAGAGATGGAAAGAAGCGGGGGTTGATAGCCCAAGGACGCCTCAAACGGGGACACACCGGTGGCCGCCGACGTACTGGAGTTGTACGCATATTCCACCCATGCGAGCTGCTCGCTCCACGTCGATTGGTTGGAGGAGATTACACAGCGCAGCATAGCCTCCAGCACCTCATTAGCCCGTTCCGTCTGGCCGTTGGTCTGGGGATGGAAACCCGAGGACAGGCTGACCTGATCCCCTAGTTCCGCACAGAACTCCCTCCACACCCGGGACGTGAACTGGGGACCACGATCAGACACGATGTCCCGAGGAATGCCATGGAGCCGAAAAACATGCTGGGTGAGAAGGCGAGCCGTCTCCAGAGCAGAAGGAAGCTGTGGCAGGGCTATAAAGTGGGCAGCCTTGGAAAACCGGTCAACAATAGTGAGTACAGCAGTATTACCTGAGGACGGAGGCAGTCCTGTAACAAAGTCCAGAGCAACATGCGACCAGGGACGCATGGGAACAGGCAAAGGGCGTAGGAGGTCAGCAGGCGCCGAGGTCGGCATCTTGTTCTTAGCACACTCAGGACAAGCCGCCACGTACTCCCCAGCATCCTGCAACAGAGTGGGCCACCAAAACAATCGGCGCAGGAAAGAGACGGTGCGGTTCTTACCTGGATGGCAGGCAAAACGGGCGGTGTGGGCCCACTGAAGCACCTTACCGCGGGCCGACGCAGGAACAAACAGCTTGCGCTCCGGGCCCGTGCCAGGATCCGGCTCCTGTCGCTGGGTGTCCCGCACAACCCGCTCAATCTCCTAGGTCAAAGCGCCGACGAAACAAGATGGAGGCAAGATGGGCAAGTCCTTCTCATCGCCCTCGGCCTCAGGCGTAAACTGTCGAGACAGCGCATCAGCCTTGGCGTTGCGAGACCCGGGTCTGTAAGTGATGGTAAGGTCAAAGCGAGCGAAGAACAGGGCCTACCTGGCCTGTCGGGCGTTAAGGCGCTTCGCAGCCTGGAGGTACGCCAAATTTCTGTGGTCTGTCCACACCACCACTGGATACTTGCTCCCCTCCAGCCAGTGACGCCATTCCTCCAGGGCCATTTTAACAGCGAGAAGCTCCCGGTCACCAACATCATAATTCCGCTCTGCGTGCGAGAAAAGAAGGCACAGGGATGCATCTTACCGGCCACCCGCTGCGAGAGGACGGCCCCCACCCCTGAGTCGGAAGCATCCACCTCCACGAAGAATGGGAGCTCCAGGTCAGCCTGTACCAGCACAGGCGCAGATGAAAACAGAGCCTTCAGTTGACCGAAAGCCCGCTGAGCATCCAGAGACCACTGAAACAACAACATGGGAGAGGTAAGGGCAGTCAGAGGCAAGGCAATCCAGCCAAAGTTGCGAATGAAGCGCCTGTAGAAGTTGGCAAATCCCAGAAATTTTTGCAACTCCCTGCGATTCTTGGGCACTGGCCACTCAACCACCGCCTTGACCTTACCTGGGTCCGCACGCAGCCGCCCCTGTTCCACCACAAAGCCCAGGAAAGACACAGTTGGAACATGGAACTCACATTTCTCAGCCTTCACAAACAGGCGATTCTCCAATAAGCGCTGCAGTACGAGCCTCACATGCTCCACATGTTCTGCTGGGCTCCGGGAAAACACAAGGATGTCGTCTAGGTAGACAAAAACACAGTGGTTAATGAGATCATCATTAATCATAGCCTGGAAAACAGCAGGGGCATTGGTGAGCCCAAAAGGCATCACCAGGTACTCGAAATGTCCAAGGTGAGTGTTGAATGCTGTTTTCCATTCATCCCCTTCACGAATCCGCATCAGGTGGTAAGCATTGCGGAGGTCCAATTTGGAAAAAACCGTGGCGCCCTGGAGGAGCTCAAAGGCGGACGCCAGCAAGGGCAAGGGGTACTTGTTCTTGATCGTGATCTTATTCAAACCCCGGAAATCGATACACGGCCGGAGCGACCTGTCCTTCTTCGCCACAAAGAAAAATCCCATGCCCAAAGGGGAAGTGGAGGGTCGAATAATGCTGGCCGCCAAGGAGTCATTAATGTACCGTTCCATCGACTCCCGCTCGGGCTTGGAGATGTTATAAAGTCGACTGGTGGGCAAGGGAGTGCGGGGAATCAAATCAATGCCACAGTCGTACGGGCGATGGGGCAGAAAGTGAGGAGGCTTTGTCTTTGCTAAAAACCTGGGCCAGGTCATGATACTCAGGCGGAACACCAGACAAATCAGGAGGCGCAACAGGCTCCGCGGAGCCAGCGACCGTCGCACCAAAAGTCGCGGAGCGCAAGCACAAAGCGTGACACTGACTGCTCCACCCCGAAATACGGCCCGTGGCCCTTTCGATCTGCGGATTATGTTGTCGCAGCCAGTGATAGCCCAACACAAGGGGAGCATCAGGAGATTTAAAAAGAAACAAACTGAGCTGCTCCGAGTGATTGCCAGAGAGGGTGAGTGTGATGGTACGAGTGCGGTGAGTGACCGTAGTCAGAGGGCTGCCGTCAAGAGCCGAAACCTGGAGAGGTTCAGGGAGAGGAACAATGGGTACGGCTAATTTATGAGCTAGTGATTCATCCAAAAAACTCTGCTCAGCTCCAGAGTCAATCAGCGCGCTACACGAGTGAGTAAGGGAATGAAAAATCAGCTTGGCCGGACAACTGAGATGGGGAACAGAGTTAGCCGTAGCACCCGCCAGTATCCCCACAGCTACTGGCGGGCGGAGTCTTTTACTCGCTTCGGACAGGTATCAGCCCAGTGTCCCCTTTTCCCACACACGAAGCACTCACCCGTGCGCTGTCTTCTCCTCCGATGGGAAGCACCGAACCAAGCCCGGCCCAGCTGCATCGGCTGTTCCTCATCCTCCGCTGGGTCTTCTTCTTCCTCTCGCCAGTGAGAAGGAAGCAACCCGGTAGGCGCATCGGCGCCTCCTGCCAGCCGTCGTTCTTCATCTGCCCGTCTCCCAAACTCTCTCATATGATTATCCAGTTGAATGCACATATTAATCAAAGTGCTAAGGGGTTTAGGTAGCTCTTTCGTAGCTAACTCATGTTTGAGTTCTTCGTTTAGGCAGTTCAGGAAGGCTCCCCGGAGTGCGTTTTCTGCCCAGCCCGTCTCCTCGGCCAGGATCCAAAAGTCAATGGAGAAATCCGCGACACTCTTATGTCCCTGCTTTAGGGTAAACAAACGATTAGCAGCGCCATCTGCATCCGTTCCTTTATCAAACACACAGAGGAACTTGGTCAGAAAATCCTGGTAGGAGATATTCGGTTGAACATTCAAAACGGCTTGTGCCCATTGCAGCGCCCGGCCAGTCATCAGTTCCACCATAAGCGTGATCTTCGCACAATCTGAGCCGTAAGCCTGTGTCTGTTGTCTGAAAATCAATGAACACTGCATCAGAAAGCCTCGACTCTTTGTTATATCTCCATCAAACTTCTCCGGAACCGGTAATGTATGTTCTCGCCTAGGTGGAGGTGGTGGAGGCGAAGGGGGTAGTGGGCAAGCTGCAGCCACACTTACTGATGGAGTGGGTTGTGGATTTTTAGCTGAGGTGCCGGGCGCGGTGAGTAACATACCTTGAATGTTTGCAAGCACCTGTCGCATCGCTGTTTGTTCCGTCATGATGTGTTTCATCATGCTCTCATGGCGGTCCAAAACTTCGCCCTGAACGGAGAGCTCTCGTTGAACTGGGTTTGAGTCCGCTGAGTCCATGGCTGGCTGGAGTATTCTGTCACGGTTGTTAAAGAGTGGACTCAGGCGCGGAGCTCAGAAATAATGACAGTGCATTTATTTACAGTGCAGCAAGGTGACAACAGTTCAAATGTGCAACAATGGTGATAGTGCGTCCCTCCTTCCGTGTAAGCCCGTGCGTGGTAGTGAGTGCCCGTCTCTCCTCCAAGTGCTTCCTTAGTGTCCGTAAATCCTCCGTCAATCCCTGGGTGCACACACACACACACGACAGCAGAATGAGTACGAAGATCAGACAGCACTTCAATAACGTTAGCGACTCGAAAACACTACCAGGCTTAGTGCAATACTCCAGCGCTGTCTGTCGCTCAGCCACACCATTAAGTAGCCCTGCTGAAGATAGTAGTTGATTGGCAGCAGCTGGTGGATTGACTGCAGGTGTGGCAGCTCCGGGCGACAGCACTTCCGGGTCGGAGGTAGCCTGTTGCTAGGTTACCTCCTAACACATCTCAGCGGAGCCGGAGGGGAAGACAGGGCGATAGGAGAGACACATACACACGCACACAGATATACACACACTGGCAGGTCGACCGGTCAGGGCGCCGTCAGATCCTGACAAATAAACGATCAATATTTGTATCGATCCACCCCCCTATATTTTTCAGAGGGAGAAATCGCACTAATAATGTAGAAGTCTTCCTGGGTAGATGCTAGGTGGAACGGAAATGCTAGGTGAGGTCAGACGCTGGAGACTTGGGGGAATAAAGATTAAACAGACACTTTTTGAAGCTTAAAACACACCAGAAAATTGACAGACAACAACACATGTCTGCATAATAATGTCCAACACCCTGGAGGACAACAAGGAGAATTTGGATGCTCTGAAGGAATACACTGACTGGTGCTTCGACGCTACAGTCAGAAAGAAGGCCCAGAGTTTCTCTTCCCCAGCCAAGAACGAGATGCTGTCTTCCAAGAGAAGTCATGGACCAGACGACCAGATAGCCAGGAGGAGCTGGTCGTCTGTTCGGGGTCCAGGCTGATGGGCTGCTCTGTTGTTGTGGGGCCGGGCAGTCTGCTTGTCTCCAGGGTTTAAATACACTGTGGTGAATTCTACATCCATGAATTCCAGATTGAAAAAGAAATCATGTCATACTCTTGGAAGAAGAGGCCAGTTGAGTCCAGGGCCCTGACAGCTCAGCTTAGGTTATTTGAGCTTCATACTGTGAATCAATCTCAGTATGCTGCTGCTACAAAACTGGTCTGACAGGTAGGATATTGGTGCACTGGACACGCCCGTCTCTGTGAAGCAAAGAAGGAAGGATTTACATGGGCGGTATTACGATGGGAGGGGGAAGATAGGCCTACCTACCTATTGCTTGGTTTAAGTTGAGTGGGAAACACAGTTGAGTAAAAAGCAGAGGAGACGAAAGGAAGGAGAACAAACGTGCTTAATGTTTCACCACCATGCTCCAGACTGTGTAAACCTGCACTGAAAAAGCTCCACCCACCTGCTCTCACCTCCACTCTACACACTTTGCTTTCCTGAGTCCAATGGATAAACATGACCCGGTAGGTTCTGATTCTTGCTGGCGTGTATTCACTCAATAGTCAAACTTCCCACTTAATTACTGTTCACCTGAATGATGGCTGTGTTTTCTGCTTCAGTTTGCATTGTTTTGAATTTAGAGAACTGTGTTGCTTGTGAGTATATGTTGCATTCTTCAGAAGGCTGAAGAATGTTGTTCAGTAAAGAGATTACAGAGCGAAAGATTTGACTTCACTTTCCTTCAGGTGTTATAGAGGCTTTCTGTCTTGGCTTATATAGTCTATATGGGCAATTATTTGTATTCTTTATTCAATTTTAGACTGTGTAATATAGAGATATGGTATAGATGCACGAACACATAAACAAATCCCTGTGTCTGTGAAATTGTGTATATTCCTGATGTGATGATGGAGGAAATAATGTTATTAAACTTCACATTTTCATTGTACTAACTCTTGTCTTTTTAGATAAAATAAAGAGAGAGATACCTGTAATTGCACCTTTCTGCATTTCATTGTATGTTCTGGATGTTGTGTTTGAATCTAGAATTATTAATTTTGCCCATACAAGGCTGGCAGATTAAAAAAGGGGGACAGTTTTAGTTTACCATTTTATATCAGATTATGTTGTAGCTTACCCTCAACTGTGCTAACAGAAGAAAATGGATGGATGGATTTTGTAATTTTAGATGTCATGGTTTGTGTGAGTGATGCTGTCCTTTGTGTTGCATAGATCCTCTAATTTTTCCACCTTTTATTTATAATAATAGCTTGAGAGCAAACTGTGAAATATGACCGTGTGCACTATGCTGAGAAATATGACTATACCTCCACCTAATTCTGCTAAGGCATTTGATTACAATAAAGTAAGGTTTATGCTGCCTATAGGTCTTTAAAAAAAAAAAACTATACATCTTTGTTGGTGAGTAATGCTTGCCTTCACAGTTTCACACTTTTACTGAACTTAACTTGAAACAGGTTTAATAGCAAATCTAAATTTTGAGAACTATATGCTCGTCTCCCCAGTTTATGGAAGTGTGATCACATTGATATTAGAAAAAGGTCTCAACAGCTGAGGAAAGGCAATGGTCAAGCCCAAAATTTAGACTGCATAAAGGAAAGTATTTCTTTAAGGGTTATTTACCAGTGACCCTACCCTAATAGCACATCTTATTTTTTCTCAATTTCTTGGTGCGGTTCATACACAAACTGCAAACTGCTCATAGCAGCAGTTTCAGGATTGAAATCACTTACAACGTGACAAAAACTGTTTAAATAATGTATGTATGTATGTGAAAACAAACAAATGTTTCTCTTTCATGCTATAAGAATGTCAGGAGGTCAAATGACTCATCAGAAACTTGTTTTTTCACATTGTATGACTTTCTACAGAGGCTTAGTTGATAATGGAAACAGGTGATTAAGGCATGCTGTGTTCAAACAGGTACAGCCACAGAGCATTTAGCATTTGCAAACGTTGATATCACCAGCTGCGTTCCCACATGTCGCATAAAGAGCACAGTACTAAAATTAGCACACGTTTTAATTGCTGTACAAAAATACTTTTGCTTAGTTTAGCTGAAAATAGTTTCACATGTAAGTTAGTGACATGTTGGTTGGTAGATTTTGTTACCTTTAGACACAACCAGGCACCAGTAGAAGGTTTGCCTCATTAGACTGATCTACAAAATATATTTTTATTTGCTAGTAGGAAATTCCAGGTCTTTATCCATTGTTTTACAGTGATTTCAGATATGTAATCAAATTAAAGCTTGCGTGTCAGGTTTGTGACATACACATCACTCATGTTTTGATACTGCTGAACATCAATATATCAACACAATGTTTGGAATTGTAGCTATTTTCTGCCAAGACTGTTTTAATTTGTTTCCTAGAGATATGTTAAAGCAAATCTCTGTTAATTTAGCTCTTGGTTTTTCACTTGTACAGCATATCTGTTTGTCTTTTTAGGGACCAAGAGTTGATATTGGCTTTTTATTTTGATAAAATCCATGAGCCATGCTCCAGCAATGAGCATGGGAAAATCTTAGTAGTTCACACACTTTCAGTGTGTTATCCACAAGCTCAGCAAAACTTTTTCCTCTGTGACTGCTAAGAAAATTCTGCACAACCTAGTTGAGCTGGGTTCAGTTTCATTCGGAACCAATCATCAAACATCCGTTCGCAGATTTCAGGACCAGCAAAAATGCTTTCCTTAACTTTGTTTTTACTTTTCTTGAGACCAAACTTATTTCTTAAATGCTGAAACATCATCGAAGTTGGCGAGTACTTGGAACATAATTTTCCAGTTTGGTGTCAGCCAGTAAAATCTGCTAAAATACAGGTGAAAGAGTCTCAGAAGGAAAATGCTTGTTGACCAGTGTTGTTATTCTTATTAGATTAATTTCCGGTGAAATTAATCTAATAAATTAATCAGACCATTTGTCATTAAAACAAGAAAACATGAATATTGAAGAAATCAGCAGAAAACTTGGTTTAAAACCAAAGATCATGCTGTTATTGATGAAGAAAATAACAAATCAAATTCACATTTTTCTGCCCAAATTTGATTTAGCACAGTGGACATAATTTATAAGACTTTAAGTACTTTGTAACCATATAACTAGGTAAAGATTGACTCTATCTGCATACCTGGTGTGAACACATGAGGATGAATCTTTTTTAACTTGTTTGCTCTAAAACAAAATTGCAGTCTATAACCAGTGCAGTCTTCTAATAAATAAATGTATCTTAATTTTAAAGCTTAATTAAGATTCAACATTATTTATGACCGAATTCAATTGAAAAAAATAATATTTTAAATAACAAAGAAAAAAGGGTTTTCTTCAACCAACAGATTCAGATTTATCCCTGACAAAAAATAGACAAACATCTTTTAAAGCGAAACAATGGGCAATGAACACCATGCTATGTTACACAAGTGCTACACCTATGGCAATTATAGTCCATTGTGCACACTCACAGGGTTTTTTACTGCTCCTGACTGGGTAGCAGAATCACCTGAATCACCTAGCCAGTAAGAGAAAACATACCTAAAATGCCATTGCACACTATTTCAAGGAAATGGTGCATGTGACACTGAAACACTAGCAGCACAGGCCAAATTCCTTTCAGAATAAACACAGCATGTGTTGGTGCAGTGATTCTCAAAGTGTGGGATGGGGGCCAGGGGTGATCATTGTTAATAATTGATAAAAATGGGGAGGTATGGCCCACAGACTAACTTTATCATCTTAGGAAAAAAGAAAACGAGACACCGGGTCAGTGTTAGGGTGCTGGATTGCTGGATTGTTCCGTAGTAGAAAGGCAATCAGAGAGATATTGTTATATGCAGTGATTCCAGTCAATGACACCCTAAGGTTGACAAATGCTTACTGGAACTTTTTTGTTGACCAAAAACAATACCACACCCTCTTAAAACAAACAAAAAGAAAAAATGCATTAGAAAGTGTTGCAACATCCTTGTTTTGCCCAGATTAACCTCCAACACTTTTGGGAGAACTTATTAAAGTAACACTTGCTAACAACGAAGTGATACCAAAACCAGTTATTTGGTAGATACAGTAGGGAAACGCACTACGGCTGACAGCTGCTTAGACACCATTCTTTTACTAAGGTGGCTATCTAACTAGTCAGTAGTCTGTGCCATGAGTCACTCCCAATGAACACATGGTAGACCTTTAACCCATGTGGATTAAAGTATTTGAGCCACTTATTCCTCTAAGAAAAACCCAGCGAACAAACTTGTTCTTAGGTGCATTTTTCCCACTATCATTTTGCACCAACTTGTCCCATGCAAGTCTCCAAATATGGATTAAGACCTTTGTTTGAAATTCTTGATATGGCTACTAGCAGAGACGATATCACTGAGAAATGAGGAACATACTCCTAAATCTGATCTGTTAGACACTGTTGCCAGGATACATCACTTCTTTCTTTGTGCCTATAAGGTTGTTGAGCTGGTGTAGACTTGATAACAGTGTTTGGATATCATGGAGGACAATAGGTTACATGCAGACTCTTGACAACCACAAATGTGCAGAGTCTTAACAACAAGAAACACATATGGATGATTTACCATTTTAGCTCATGTATGTCTAATTGTATATATTATACCTAATATATATGCCTTAGAACATGACTTAGTACTGGAAAAATCCTTGTTGGCAAGCACAGGGGTCACCAGGTTTTTACTTATCTCAGGAAGGCCCACTTTGGCCCACTTCTCTTTACAGAATCAAATCCTTTAGTTTTCTTGGCTGCTGCTTGGCAATTTGAAACTTCAGCTCTCTCCACAGATTTTCTATATGAGTGAGTTCTGGCTATGCCCCTGCATGACCTTGACCATGGTCTTGCACATGGTGGTGGTCAGAGTCAGGTTTCTAGCTAGGCTGTAGAGGACCAAATACTAATTTCCCTCATTGACATGCAAAACAATTAATAACTTTGATTTAATTTGGTTGAAATTCAGAACGTTCAGGTTCTCCCCATTAAAATAAAACTACTCTCAAGATGAGCAAACATAGAAAGCAAACAAACAACATCTTGTGCCCAAGGAGTGATTACATAATATTGGACATAGACTTCACATGACATTGTTTGTTATTCCAGTTAGAGATTTTATCTTTGAAATCTTGCAGAGTATTTGTTTTGCCCTCATTGTTTTTGTCTTTTTCTCTTAGGGCACCCCCCCTCCTCCCTACTACTCTGTTGCTGTCCACACACAGCCACCCCTCAGGTCTTATGAAGAGGTGGTGTATGGCTTCGGTCCAGGGATGATGCCCCCAACCCAGCCACGTTACATCCCTCGGTATCCATCATCTGTGGCTGTTCCCCAAGTCTCACAGCCCATCACAAGTGAGTTATACCCGCTCCTCCCATATTTTCTAGGAATAAAATCCACGTATTGCAAATGTACAAACAAAATAAATGCTGAGTCAGAGTCGCTCCAACGATCATTAATATGTGTGTCACTATATGCTTTTGTTCTGACTGTGTTTAGTTCCAAAGAAGAAAAAGGGATGCTGTGAGAGCAAGAAAAGGTGCATTGGTGTGTCGGTGTCAGTCCTACTGTTGCTTGCTCTGCTGGGGGTGGCCATTTGGCTTGGAGGTATACTTTGATCACTGAACAGTGTCATCAAAACTTGTGAACTAAGTTATTTGAACCTGTTGTATCTGCATGTGAATCTCAGTTACTTACAGTATTTTTGTGCCCTTGTGGTCCTAAGAGTGTAAGAATTTATCTATTTTCATTTGCTCATTTTTGTGTATGTTGGTATTTAAAAACAGTATGAAGCATAAACTCAGTTATTAAATGTCATTACCAGTATATAACACATTATTTTGCAACTATAAATAAAAATGGAATGGAATTATATGAATTTTTTTACTTCCACAGAGATTTGTTGGCACTGACAAAATGTTTTCTCTGTGTGGTCCGTTGCATGCGGTGCTCACTTTGAAAATCATTTATGTTAACTGGAGTACGTATAAATAGTTGCTGATATTTATTAAGTGAGATGGAAAGTCAGTTTTAAGATGCATATTACTGTTCTTATTTTATTTCATTATTTTGTTTGTGTGAAGGATAACAATAATGGCACACTCTACCTCTACTTACTTTAAAATCATTACTACATACTCTCCAACCACAGTTGTGTACGGCACCAGGAGAGCAACATCAGCGATCCACTACGATGAGCATGATGGGAGCAATGATGAGAAAACCCAAAGTGCAGTTTTGCCAAAGGACAACTGCCCAAACAATACTGTAATTTGTGATGGAAAAGAGGACTGCCAACATGGCACTGACGAAGCATACTGTGGTAAATCAGCACACTCATAAAGAAAGAAGATGAAGTAGGATTGGAAAATAACAATAATAATCTATGGAAGGAATATGTATCAATATATGTAAGAATTCTTAGGGGATCCAACTTAAATCTGAATCATGTATAATTGTATTGGCTTTATTCATATTATACACTCTATGTAATGCCTAACAACAAGGTAAATATATTAGAAGAATGCACAAGAACGGTCTTGGCAAATTAAACATTTTCTGCAAAATGAAAGCTAAAATTGCCTAATAGTCACATGTGCACATAATGGACTTAGGAGATTTAAGGTGTATTCTTTTTGTTATCCCTTCTTGTTATTACTTCTCCAGTGAGGTTTGGTGAGGGAAACAGTCTGCAGGTCAGAACAGCCACAGATGGCCGCTTCCTACCAGTGTGTAACCAAGGGTGGGATGACAATGAAGCCAAGCAGATCTGCAAGCGGCAAGGATTCAGAAAGTATGATCACCACTTTACCCTGCCTATTATTGTCATAGCTCACCTAAAATGTATTGAACATCATGTATAAAAAAGTTTAAAGATAGCTGGGTGCTGGTATAGTTCAGTAGAACAGGCAACCCAGACCATTGCAGAGGCCTGGGTTTGCATACACCCTGAGGCCCTTTACTAGCTGTCTTCTCTCTAGTGCCCTATATAAATAAAGGCTAAAAAGTTTAAAGGCAGCTGAGAAAAAATTTGGATCAAAGGTAATCTTCATAATATATCTTACCATTATCTATCATCATTTAGACCTAGCACGGGCTTCATGAATGAGTGATTTAGCTTGTCATTTGGAAGGGTCGATTTCAACAACAGCCCTTAAACACGTGGGCTTCAAACCCCAACCTGTAATTACCCACAGAGGTTCATGAAACATCACCTGATCTGCTGCTGTGTTTAGGGTTGAATTGATTCTCCACAGGAATGACTACCAGTGGGGCATCTCAGTATGATAGAAGCGCAATTAGTTTACAGATTCACTCAGATATTGACTGCAGAAAATGGTCTCTATATGTGCACGTTTATCTAATCATTTTTCTCTCTGTCTCCAGCGTCTATATGACAGCTACAATTCAATCAGATTCCACAGGTTTAACACTGAACAACAGTAAAAGATCTGCTCCAATCCAGGCTCGGGTAAATGTCAGGTACATATGATTTGTTGGTTAACAACATTAGCATTGGTTGACTGCATGTACCCATTTTAACATGTTTCCCTTATTGTGGCAACATGCAGTTCTCCCTGTCCGAACAAGCAGACTGTCTCCCTGCAGTGTGTGGGTAAGGAGCCTCCATCTGTTCCTACAGTCATATGTCACACACTTTTTATTTCTTTTTCTATGTCTGCCTTACACCCAGTACCTATGACTGAAATGCAGTTATTAGCCAGTGCAATACTAACAAAAGTATCTGAATCATTTTCTGAAAATTTCAAGGTTCAAGCATTTTTCTGTTAGAATTTTTGATAGCTTTGGTCAGTACACACGGTCGCAATCATGGGGATGATTGCTGGCTGTACAGTTATTCAGATGATGATAACTGACAACCTCCAGGAGGGTGAGCCACAGAAGGTCACTGCTGAAAAGGCTAACTTTAACAGGCAAGATGAAGCTTTGAAAGGATTGTCAAAGAACTTGGCAGAGCTTTGAATTTGGGAAAGAGGCTGCTATTTTAGCATTAAGAGCCACCAAATACATCTTGATATTAGGAATGTGAGAAACAATATCAAAAATGTCTTACCTGGACTTTATGTCCAACGTCCTTTTAAAAGATCAAATTGCATTTCGCATTTCATTTGTAAATCAAGGTCCTGAAGTCTGGAGGAAAGAGAGGACAGAGACAGAATCCAAAGTGTTTGAAGTCCTGTGTGCTTTTGCTGTCTATGATGATTTGGGGCACCAAATCATGTCAGTGATATTTTATCATATCAAAAGTTAATGCAGCCATATACCAGGAGAGAGAACTTCATGAGGACTTGATTTCTAGTTGGCGATTCCTTTTCCTAACGGAATAAAAACCTATCCACAATGCCATAACTACTGCTAAATGGTTTACCAATCGTGATCAGAATGCTGATAATCATTACTGCATTTGGCCAACCGGTCTGATCTGAATCCCAAAGAGAATCTATTAGACATTTAAGAGGAAGAAAACCCCCAAAATACAGATGACCTGAAGGCCAAAGCAAAGTAACTTGAGCTTCAATAACATCTCCAGATTGCCATACCTTCGATTCCAGATTTCTATAGATTTCTATAGATCATGATGAACTATAAACCCAGGACCCACTGCACCAGTGTAGGGTGCAACAGTGGATCCAATGATTTAATCCCAATACCTAATGGCAGTCAGGGGGCCATAGTCTAGCCTGCAGAAGTCTGTTCATCCTCTCATTGATATGGTTCTCCAAACCATCATATCACCATAACATACAGGTTTCTCTAGACCCTTTCAGGTCTCTCAGATATGGTAAGTGTGAACCTGCTCTTACCTGCGAAAAGCACAGGGTGCCAGTGGTGGGTCTGCAATTTCTGGTAGTGAGCACAGGGCCAATAGTGGATGTTAGGACCTCATCAAAGCAGTTAAGAAAACCCCTCTGCTACTTAACTGGCTAAAATTTGGCCTCATAAAATCTTAAGACTTGTTTAAAGTTGTGTAAAAATTACTCAAAGAGTTCTTAAGTTATGGCCACAAGGTGTTTTGTTAGGTGACCTTGATAACATAAAACATTGTGACTCCTATGAAGATCTAACAGCACTGCAGCAGCAACGCTGGCACATACAATGTATTTTTTTCTGCATTCATCAAGGATAAAACTGTATGCTGACAATAGTTTTGTTTCCCTTTCTTTCTTTTGCATGGTACCTTGCATTGTTGTCCAGATTGTGGTAAGCAGCAGGCCACGTCCCGGATCATTGGTGGCACCATAGCTAAAATAGGTCATTGGCCTTGGCAGTTGTCACTACAGTTCAGAGGATCCCATGTCTGCGGAGGAGTCCTGATCTCCCCTGATTTTGTGCTTTCTGCTGCCCACTGTTTCCCAAGGTGACAAAAAAAAAAAGAAAATAAAACAAACATACCTTTGTAAATGTTTTATCACACTCTCTTAAATTGACCATAGTCTACCTTAATAAACTCTCTGATTCCTAGAGTCTGTACATTGTAATTGTAGATATTTTAAGGTCCAGCTGCAGTTAACAATTCAAAATTCATACATTTTAAAAACCATAATGCCAATTATTCTGTGCTGAAATCTACATTAATCTGTTGCTGTCCATTGAAGAGTGTTTTTCGGGGTTTCAGAGACAACTCGGCTCTATCCCCTCAGAACTGGAGAGTATATGGTGGAACGGTGTCGCTGAACAACCTGCCTGTTCCGTACTTTGTTGAGAAGATCATAGTCAATGAGAACTATAACACTAAAACAAATGACCAAGATGTTGTTCTTCTCAAACTTACATCCCCAGTCACTTTCAATGGTTAGTTGCATCTTTACATTCTTTAACAAATGTGTGTAGTCATCCAACCTCTATAGCTGTGTTCAGATTTTAATAATCACATAAGTATGTGTGTGGGCATCATGTTGGAAAGCAGAGTGTGTGAAGGATTTAATTGCTTCCTCCATGGAAATATCCAGTACAGAAATCCTTCGATGATGAAACCTGTGTTTAATAGCACTATGGAGAGTGTTATGCATATATATTCTGCACAGTATAGTGGGGGAAATAATTATTTGATCCCATGCTGAATTTGCTCAAAGAAAGGAACAGTCTTTAATTTTTATGGTAGCTTTATTTTAAGCAACCATACACATTACATAAAGTTTTTCCAAATTCAGCAGGGGATCAAATAAGTATTTCTCTTACTCTCTGCTGTATATAGTCTACAGTAGATTGTGTAGATTATTAACAAAAACAGGACACTAAAACAATGTGCAGGATAGTAATAGCAATGAAAATATTTCCTTTGCTGCTCAGTCTGAGCTTTGAAAGCCTGTGAGTTCACAGTCAAACTGTTAATCTGCTTTACATAGTGAAGTTGTTTTACCGTATATGTACAGATCTATCTACAATACTATCCTTTTGAGCACACAAGGCGGCTGATGTGTTGGCAAAATTTAAATACATATTTTTGTGTTAACCAGATAAAGTTCAGCCTGCTTGTCTGCCAGCATATAACCAGAACTTTGTCCAAGGAACTCAGTGCTGGACCTCGGGTTTTGGCACCACACAGGCCGGTTCAGGTAAGCAGAAATTCAGAAATGTTAAGTATCTAGAAATCTAGACTAGAAATCTAGCAAATGACCAAGTTTTAGTTATTCATGAATGTAATTTATTTTACTGAATTCCCATGATTTCCATACTAATGTGTTGGGCAATACAGTCTGCCTTGCGTCTGCATTACATGTTTAAGTGCTGTTGTTTCCAGTAGTGTTTGATTGTTTTACTGTAGATAAGGCTTTAAAAGTTTAGGTTTGGTCTATGAGTGACGTTTAGCCATTTTACTCACTGAAACTAAAGCCTTAAATTGTAGGAAGTTAGCACCCACCCAAAGCATTGATAGAACAAAAAAAAAAAAAAAACATGAGCATAAATATTCGCAGCCTTTGCTATGGCACTCAAAATATGTCAGATGTTTCTACAACATGACTGAAGTCCATCTGTGGTAAATTCAGTAGATTGGACATTATTTTGAAAAGCACACATCGTCTATATAAGGTCCCATAGTTGATGGTGCTAATGAATTGTTGAGAAAGAATTGTATGGAGGTATAGATCTGGGGAAAGGTGCAGAAAAAAAAGAAAAAGAAAAACTTCTGCAGCATTAAAGGTTCCAGTGAGCATAATGGCCTCCATCATCCATAAATGGAAGAAGTCTGAAACCATCAGGGCTCTGTCTGGCCAGTCTGAGGTACTGGGAAAGAAAGGCCTTAGTTAGGGAGGAGACCAAGAACCCAATGATCACTCTGACAGAGCTCCATCTTTGCTCTGTGGAGATAGGAGAACCTTTTAGAAGAACAACCATTTCTACAGCACTACACCAGTCAGGCCTGTAAGGCAGAATGACCAGACGGAAGCCACTCCTCAGTGAAAGGCAAACTATTAAACATTGCTGATGCAATAAAAAAACAACAAAAAAAAAAATCTGCAAGCTGAGAAAGACTGGGGAAGGATTACAAGAAAGCAACATCAGGGAATGATGAGAAAGTAACCAGTATCTGTTGTCTATATAATCATCTGATGAAAAATATGCTTGAAAAAATAATGTTAACGACTGATGGGTGGGTGACAACTCTCAATCAATAAACAAAAGACTGCGAAATTATTAATCATAAAAACTGAAGAAAAATGAAGAAAACAAACAATGCACAATTTCTGTTGCTTAGACGGTGCAACTCACAATAATGTATAATTTTTACATCAAGCTACTATTGTGGGGTATTATATTGCCATGGAAAGGAAACAATGACGTTTTTTTGTTATTTCTTTTTTTTTTAAAGGTGTTGTCTCGAAGGATCTGATGGAAGTGAGTGTGGACATCATTGATACACGGGTGTGTAACAGTCGTGATGCTTATGGAGGTCTGGTGACCAATAATATGCTTTGTGCTGGGAAACTCGAAGGAGGCAAAGACTCCTGTCAGGTGAGCAGTCAGTATTAAGGAACAGCTAACAGAAATCATATAAGTATGCATGGATTTGACCATCTAGCAAACTTTGGAGTAACATTTCTGTTAATCAAGTATAATATATTTTTCCAGGGTGACAGTGGTGGACCTCTGGTATGCCAGGGAGAGAGTCGCTTTTACCTGGTGGGGATTACCAGCTGGGGAGCTGGCTGTGGTGAAAAAAACAAACCCGGGGTTTACACCAGAGTCAGTAGTGTTCTGCCCTGGATCTACACAAGCATGCATGTAAGAGTGAAAGCAAAAAGAATAAATAAGAACTAGAAGGGGAAGGCTTTCTCTATGTTAACTCCTCCTTTGCCTCTTGCAGAGAGCTATGGTGTGACATCACTTTGCCTCCTGCTGGTGTTTTCCTCCCAATGAAGTTGTCTTGAGGGAGTAGCAGCATGACAGAAATGCCCACATACATTCATTAATGTTGTGCTCATCATCTATACTCATCCCAGGTCACATGGATTTAATATATTTTACACTACCCACATGTATACAAGCTAATCAGTGCACTGACTTCAGTCTTTCAATTTTGATTTTATTCTTTTGTGTGTACTAAAGCTTATTTTTAATTTAAGTGAGCTTTAAAAGCAGATTTTTTTTTCAATTGTATCTTATTGTAATTCAATGAAAGGCTTTACTGAGGTTCTACTGAGATTTCCTTAATCAGTTTGTGGTTGATTAATGTATGATTGTGTATGATTAATTATTATGAAGGTGTTTTTTTCTCCCAGGAACCCAATTTTAACTGTTGTGTACCATATTAAAATCAAAACATTTTGTGCATTACCTTGCACTTGAGTCACTAAGCAGTGCACTTAAGCCACTACTCATGTTGGGATTTTTCTTGAAATTGTTCTTGATTGTATGCCATTTTTCCGTATTCTTTGTTATGTTCATGTCATAAGTTTGTGAAGGATTGCGCGAATAACAAACACAACATATATCAGATAAAGAAGGAACCATCCACTCCCCTTTGTTGTGGTGTTTAATGATTTTGTGAGCAGGAGGGTCTGTGGTGAGCGTGCCTGGTGTGTGAGAGAGGGAGAGATGCAGAAAGGGAGCGGCAGGGACGATTCCACGCACTAAATAAGCAGTCACTCCAGGAGTCACACTGTTGTCGTCATCACATCTATTTTTCCAGGGGAAGTACATATGAGCAGGTTGCACATATTGACAGATGAGAATACTTGAAGCAGAGTCCTTGTGAGACAAACTGATTGATTTTTGCAGGTGGATATCAGTTTGTTAACCAACGGTCCGCTGGAGAAACAAAAGGTAAGTTAATAAGCGACATATTTGATTGTGTTATTCATATAAAGACAAAAAGGGATCCAGTGGTCTAAAAAGAATATGAGTGCAATAGGACTGTAAGGCAAGGCAATTTTATTCATAACGCCTCTCCAGTGTGCATAAATTGTGTCTTTCGTGCAAACTTCTTTGTGGAATTATTTTAGGCAAACGTGCGGTGTCATTTATTATTATTATTATTGTTTTCAATAATAACCACCTGTCTGGTGTACATGGTCACAATAACTAATCGAGCTGGCATTTTCAAGGCTGCTTGTTATTTACCACGCGAACATGTACCACGAGGGTGTGTCTGTTGGCACTAATCGCTGGCTACGCGGATATTGCAAAAACGGGATAAAAACCATTATTAATCCACTTGTCATTTTCAAGTAAAATGAACTCGTTCGTTATGACACTGCTGTTTAGCTGTTTCCGTGAAAAGGAAAATCACCAGGCGGATGATGGCTCGGGTTTTCTCAATCATCAGATAATCCACAGGTTGAGAGACGCAAAAGTGGATCAATGCGAAGACGTCACGCATCGGATATTGAGGCATATTGTGCAAGGTGTTTTTTGTTGTTGTTTTATGTCAGTCAAACCAAACAACACGTAACTTAGCTCAGAGCCTTGATGGATCGTCACGAGTAATAGAGAGGTTATCAGTGTGTGTGATTGAGGTCTCCCTTTGTCCCCGACAGGCGACTTTATCTGGAAACAACCGCTGAATGTACGGTCACGCTCATTATTTATTTATTTACTTATTTATTTATAAATCAGTTATCTTAGAAATCGTCTCAATGTAGGCCAGAGATTTCGACCTTAAAGATGCACGCCACACCCCTTATTCCTGTTTAAGTGGAGTCAGTGTTGTCTCTGCTTTAACCCATTTCTCTTTCGGCGCCACAATTGTCAGTTGGAGACAGTTACCATGGCGATAACTGGACACTAAATTACGATGGCTGTCATAGTGGTGTAACATCATTATAATGGTAGATATAGAGGTCAAGGCTGTTTTTTGTTTTGTTTTGTTTTGTTTTTTGGATTCATGCATTGTACAGCTGCCCCACATTGTATTGATGTTAATATATAGGGCTCTTTTCATATTTAGTTGGATTTATTGGGTTTAGATAATGCCTCAGGGTTATTAGTCACCCAAACTAATTTCCTTCAGACACCCGTACTACTCCAAAGTGTAAAGTGAAACAGGAAGATATGGCCCAGTTATCCCAGACAATATTTTAAAACTGTGTTAAAAGGTACGCCTGATAGCTAACCAATAGATCTACAAAGCAAATAGTGTGGTATCAGTCAGGGAAGTGCAAATTGAGGTGCAAATGAAAACTACACGAATTTGCACTTCCCTGACTTTGAAGCACACAGGAAATGCCAGTGGGGGAAAACAACAACAACAAGAACAAAAACATCTGTCATGTGATAATTTCAAATATCACCTAACCTCTGTTTCATTTGGTACATGATAGGCTATTGATAGAACTACTATACTATTATTACAGTATAGGGTCTCTATCTTGCAATATAAAGCGCATTGAGGCAACTGCTATTGTGATTTGGCACTAATATGAATTAAATTGAATTGAATTGACTGAGTGTTGGTGTTAGTGGGGTGTGGTCATCTGTAAAAACACACACTGTCATTTTAGGATGGATTTTCCTTCATGACCTTGTTGTTTTCCCCCCCCACAACTCCTGCATGAGAGTTACACATTTGCCAAGCAGTATAATGTCAAAGGTTAAACCATTATTTTTTTTCATGTCTCTGTGATTCTGGAGCACTCTGCTGCCCTTGTGTACTTCACTATCTCACTGCTGTTATTGCTTTGTCCCTCCTTGGCCTTTGTTTTTAAAGCTCTTTGCATGTTATACTGTAAATGTCACTACAGTACAACAGGCTGCCCTACCACAGTCCTCTCCCCTCAGACAGTGTCTCCTCTGCATGCCCTTCACCTGTACTACCAGACAATGTCTAACCCTGTCAGCCTGTCTCCCAGTCTCACTGGCTTTCAGCTTGCCCTTTCCTCGTCCCAACATTACAGGAAACAGCCTCCATTCAATGTTGTTGCCTTTTCCAAACAGATATCATCACCACGTCTGCCCTTTTCTAGTTCTGTACTCTCAGAAAATAGAAAGCCTGGCTGAGGAACTTGATATTACCAAACAATGGTGCAGATTAGACAGAGGAAAGATGGAAAGGCAACTGCTCAGGTGTCATGTTCACACACAGGGAGAAAAAGGCTGGCAGAAACAATCAAACGATACATTATATGGGGAAGTACAATTGTGCCAAATGTCTAACTCGTTCTCACAGGAAAAATATGACACTGACCCACCCAAGGTCAAAAGTTCTACACTTCAGAAGGAAGCCAAATTGAACTCAAACAAAAGTCATTGTAATTTTTGTACTCATCTGATGGTCATGGATATTGGCCAGAGAAGTAAGTAATTTTAAGCTAAACCTATGAAGCTGATATTTTAGTACTGGTGTATAAATGTTTTGTCTTCATCCTTTTGTGGGATATTTGATAGGACTTGGTAGATTACTGGTTTATGTCATATACAAGTACATTGTAAACCAAATTATGATATTTTCTTAAATATAACCAAGTTATCCCATATGGAAAAGATATATATAAATCTTATAAAGTTTGTATCTGTCTTGTGTGAAACTTGTATGAAAAACATACAAGAGTGAAAACACATATAAGATCCCTTGAAAAATTATATAATGAAACTTGTATGTTTTGGATACTTACTAAAACAATATATGAAAGTAATGAGAAAGTGGCTACTTTCATGAGTAAATCATATAAGTTTTTACTATTTCTTTTCCATATGGGATTTAGTGCCTAAACCTTACCTAACAGTGAGTAAACTGTTAAACTGAACAGTGACTGAAACCGAAAAGAAACAGTAAGCAGCAAAGTATAAAAACTCCACTACTGACTAGATTATATATAGTGTTATATATAAAACACTCAAATCTAAGGAATTTCATTCCTTCAAACACAATATCGTAAAAAGGTAGTGTAAAATAACAGGCATCAACTATTTTTCTACACATCTCATCTTTATGTCTAGCACTCTAAATAAATATTCTTCTGCTTTTCAGCCATTAAAAATCAAGACTTTTTGCAGGCAATCTAAAATCAATCTAGAATCAATCTAAAATCAATGCCTCAATTGCTGAAACCGTTGCAGAACTTTTTCCAAGATGATTTTTTTTTACTGCTCAAGGGACAGCTCTCTATGTCCTTACAAAGAGGGATGAGTGTTGCGGTCTGAATAAACTTGCTATATTTTGTGTGACGCTGATTGCGTGCCCTTTAACCTCAGACTATCTTTGGCTACTCTGAAATCAGCTGAGGTTGTCCGGCTGGCCACTTAACCCTGGGCACTTACTGTCATATCTATGCCATTAGCAAGTGCCTGAGTAAGAAGGACACAAAAGAGCATCAAACTTCTCTCCATCAGCCTTGGTATGGTTCTGTCTACTTTTTCAAAATTCTCTCCTTCCATTAGCACCAAAGTGACAGATCGAGCTTTAGATTACCAGTGCAAGAGAGCAGCTGGCTGACACACATTACGCCATATTGCTCTTGCTGTATTATGTTGAGACATATTATGCCAAGACATTATTCACATGAATAAGTGAACAATTCCCCATGTCAGTATGACCTCAGATTATGCTATTTGATATAAAAGCAATCTTGTGTATGCACACACACACAGGTGACATGATACATTTTCCTCATAATGTTTACTGATGCACAGCCGGTGGTAATGCATCAACAAATGTAACATATTCAGGGAGGAATGATGCCACCTTGTAAGTGCTAATATTTACTAATAGCCACTTGAGGTATTGCAAAAAACAAAAACAAAAAAACAAATCATTGAAAAAACCCATTTTCTCCTTTTATAATTAAAAAGCCTTTTAAAAAGCATTCAGGTCACTCTCCCTCTATCATGTTCATAAATGTAATTTTTGTGATGTCATCAACAATTAAAGGCTTAGTGGAAATCTGATCTGTGGGTGGGCCCAGGAGGATAAAAAAACTTTCACTGACTATTGATTATTTCTGATAAAGGCTCATCAAGCAGCCAACATCTTTTAGAGCACAGTTGCTTCTTGCTATCTGCCTTTTTATTTATTTATCTCATATCATCCTTGATAGTGTTTTTCCAACAGCAGTTTAACAGCATGTGAAGAGTGAAAGATGAAAGTGAAAGACCATTGAAAAGGGAGTTGCAGGTGGCTCACGGTCAAATACCTTCCTTTATTGTAACCATCATCACGGCTGTCAGCTCTTTGATTATTGTGATTTTAGCCACAGTAAAACTAGCATGAAAGATGAAGCATTAAAGATTAAAAAAAGAAACTAAACAATTGTCCATGAAACAAGGAGTGTTTGACAAAATAAACATAGATGACTTGCTTAGCTAATGAATGACCTATTTTTTTTATGCCTGTTGCATGCTGCACGTGAGCAGATGCAGTGTTTATTAATAAAGTTGAACTGCATGTTAATCTTCTCAAATGCACACCTTGAAAAAAGAGGACAGAGCTTTCTGTCTTGTCTGCTTAGTAACAGGTGTGGGGAAAAAAAGTCCTGCGCTAAAGGAAGCTATTTTCTTTTCTATCACTGGGATGTTACATAGAACTTTAAAGGTCTTAATAATGCAACATATAAATGAATACATTGATATTATTTATTTAAAAGGGACAGTGCATATTGTTGAATATATCAATGTAAATAAACAGAGTTAGCCAAAAGGCTACTTTTCATCTGTTGTCCCTGGCAGGTCGGACTAAAACGATAAATAAGAAATTCAACACACCATCAAACAATGTACACCAATCTAGTCCATACACAACAAATTTAAAGCATAAAATTTCATAGGACTGTAAGAAAATGCAGAACAACAAATGTTGTAATTTTTAAAATACATTAAAAATAACATATATTAATATCAAATTCATGATCACAAATCTGATTCCCCTTTAGCCATTATTTGAGATGAGTTTTAAATGATTTGAAGGTAGTACATTCTCCTATTACAGCTGGAATATTATTCCAAATGTCACTACCTTTAACTGATAATATCTTTAACTGATGATTCCACCTTATGATTTGAGAATCACAAGGTGGAATCTATAGAAATGTACTTGTGTGTGAAACAGGCATTTAACAAAAAATATTTCTTCTGTTCAAGGTCACATGCAAGGATTTTTGTTTCAGATGTATCATTCTATTGGATGGGACAGCTTCATCTGTTCCTCCATCGTCATCTTATGTCACATCATTTTAGAAATGTCCCAGTTACTATTGTGCTGTTTAGATCTGTTTATAGCTCACAAATCAAATAAGCGGAGCACAACATACAAATTGCAAGTGCGCAGGAATGCTGTTGTTCATACTACAACTAATGACCATAATGGGATAATTTGTTTGCTTAAATGCATTATGTCCTATACAAGTGATGCAGCTGAACACAGGCAAATAGACAGATGGCTAGATGGACATAAATAGACCCAGTCAATCAGAGGACCAGTTCAGTTCTCTTAGAATTAGTAGTCGATACTCTCCGTTAACAGTACTAAAGTATGGGTTATAAAACCTCTGGAAGGTGCAGTGCAGACATCCCATGGTTTGTTTATAGATCATGCATGTTGAACTGCAGACTTGTTTTGTTTTATTAGTTCACACAGAGCATTGTTCTGCTCCATCAAATCCATTGCTGTCATGCTGTGTTTCCCATCTATATTCATTTAGAGTGAAGGATTATAGTCAATAGTCACTGTCAGCTGATGTATAACAATCTATCAGACACTTTATTTGCACAAGCTAATTTGATAGGGCTTTGGACTGCTCACTAAACACTGATCCATGACACGTATTTGCATTCAACAGCCATGTACAGTGGTATCATGATATTAGAGTGACAAAAAACATAAACAGATTAACTGAACCTGCCATATCTTTTGTTTGTTTACATGCTACAAAATAAAATCAAGAAAGTGGTCTAAGTTGGTCTCAGAGATTCAAACACTAGAGGTCAAAGGTGAGACTCATTCATTATGCTAAAACACAGCCAAAAAAGACCAAATCTGTTCATTTTACACATTCTCACACACCTGAATTTTTATCACCAGATGGTCTGGATGATGTCAGAATGCAAACTGATTAACTGAGTTTCAATTTTACTATAATTCCCTTTACAACTGATCACAGAATAACTAGGAGGGAAGAAATTTCATAAATTGACTTGTTGTAAAAAAAAAAATTGTTAATTGAGGGTATAGAACAACTTGATGCATATTTTTTCAGCACTTGAAAGTTGAGCCCAATTCTGTAGTCCTTGGATTACTGCACTGTGTTCAAGGACAGATTTTACAATCTCACAACTTTTCTAAAATCTTACTTTAACACTGAGAAGTTTCGGGACACCCAACATTATTCACACAAGTTTTTCTCAGTGGATTTAAACCAAGCAACATGAGGCAGCATTTAATGTCTAGAAACTGCTAAAACTTCCCATCCATCCATCCATCCATCCATCCATCCATCCATATGTGTAATACCTTTCATTTCTATGTTACCGTGAATTGTGTTAATGATATTGTGAAAAACAAATGTCCCTTCCCTGTACAGAATGTCATGACAACCCACGTAATAACGCTCTAGATATTTTAATCTGGGTCAAAGTGGGGAACCCACCGGCTGATTGACACTCCAACATAGCGAGTTGTGGAGCCATATACCTTGGATGTCTAAAAAATGATTAATTAAATAAACTGAATATTAATAAATACATAAAATATTTTAGCTCATTATAGTTTGCCTGGACATAACAACATTATAGTTGCCTGAACATAAGAGATATCTCTGTAGCAGACATGGTGTGTGTCTGCACGTGGGTGCGCACTGAATAGCCTACATAAAAATAGGTCAAGGTTGTGTGATGCCCACAGAGACGAAGAAGCAGTCTCTGCCAGAAAAAGAGAACATGTATGGCTCTGAACACAGATCATTGTGCAAGATAAAAGCTGTATCCACAAGCATTTGACATCTGCTATACTCCAAAAGGCTGGACAGAGCAAGTGTTGTGCGTGATGTGAGTCCTCTTTCCTCTCACTCAATAGGTGCGTAATTGTGTGGTCATCATCTTGCGCAGTATACCTTGAATGCATGTTCATTGTTGCTGTTTTTGTACCAGACTGCAGACATGAATGTGCTGGAGTGGAGTGGGGAAAACAAACAATCAAACAAACAAACAACAAAAATCCCCCTGACTGTCTATTTTGTCTTTCTTCAATTCTCTCTCACCCCCCCCCCCCCCCTTTCTTTTTCATTACTCTGTGTCAGCAGTTGCCATGGAAACTATTTTGCTCATCGTCTCTTCACTCCTTGTATATATGACTGGTAAGTACAACCCTGCTCATGCAACACACACGTGCATCCATGCATACAAACACACATGCATGCACACTCGCCGATTGTCCATAGGGAGGCAGTGTTGGTGCAAGCGGTGACATTTCATGGAAAAGGACTGGGGGTGGACAAGTCAAATCCATAGAAAAACATCAGTTTAAGTGTGGATTTTACTGATTGCATGCCTGGTCTCTTATTGTGTGGGACTGAATTTGCAAAGATATGTTTTTCATCTTTCACTTATGGCCCTCTAATTTCCTGTGTTTTTCCCCTTTCTGTTTTCTTTCCACCTTTTCACTTTAACCACTTAACACTCTGCCTCGCAGCTGCAACAAACACTGATACAGAGGGGGGTGAGTACTCTTCCTGTGGTCTCTAATGGGGTCAAACATTGATCTTAAGTGCTTTACTGATGATCTATTCATGTTTAGATCAGACTCTTCGGATGTACTGATAGAGCCTTAAAATTACCAGACCAAGTTATTAACCCAAACAGATTCTAGTTTTGAAGACATATGAGCAGTAATTTGGCAAGAAATAGAGTTGATAAAGTAGGATAAATATATAGGATTTCAAAATCTATGAAATCTAAAGTGTTGCATCTAAAGAGCACTGTTTCAAAGTCAAACCATCATAATGCTATTACTGAAAAATCACTGCTTGAAGTAAATGACATTTTATATGAAATCTATTTAATATGTGATATTATTATATGCAATATTGTTTCATGCCAGCTTTCCCCAGCTTATCTCCTATTGACATATAAAGCTATAAATATTTGTACATAAATAACAAGAATCTATTAAATAAGTACCATGTGTTTTATATTGTGTATATATTTATGTAAGCTGGATATGATAATGTGTGAAGTTACAATTCGTTATTACATTAGAGTTTCAGCTTACAGTGCCACTCCAGACTGAAACTAGAAACACACTGACTTAGGCTTAGTATAGTCATTTTAGCACAAACAAAAATACTGAGATATCCTGAGATACTGTTATTGAGATAAACATCCTGTTCACAATAACATTTTGTTTCTGAAAAAACAAACAAAGAGTATTTATCTTTTTAAACACATGCTCTTCCAGTCTGTATTAGCTGAGGAGAGAGACAGATCACTGAGTTAGTGGTCTTCTATATCCATTTCATTTTCATTAACAGAGCAATAATTTCCTGAATGACTACCAATACCCTTAGGAAAGCTGATTTTAGTTGACTAATTTTCAAGATGAGTCATAAAAATAATTATATAGATTACAAAAGAAGAAAGACATGGATTTTGTCACAAAACACTCAGAAAAGTGTATTGATAATAGTGATACAGGCTTGCAACTGAGACAATGTGTTTTGATTTCTCATTGTGGTTTTATAAATGTGTTTGTTTCCCTGTTTGCAGCAACCAATACATCTGAAAACCCATTTATTTATGGTAAGTTAAAGCAAAACCTTCTGAAATAACTAGCACATTGAAAGTAATTACATAGACATAGACTCATTGTAAATCCCTAAAAATAAATAAATTAAAATTTTTATAAAGCATTATTTGCGATAAACAATGATTAAATTACACCCCTGCTGTTGCTTTCTTTCTTCTGCAGACTATGAGACCTTGAGGATTGGGGGATTGGCATTTGCAGTGGTGCTGTTTACACTTGGCATTCTTCTAATCCTCAGTAAGTTAACCTTGTGTGTGTCGTTTCATCATGTCTACACGCGCTCTCCACTATAACCAAATGTTACAATTTAATTATAAAAAACTGCATTTTCATAGAATTTTCACATCATTCTACTCCATGACCTTTCTTACGCGCTGTTTCACATAACACTTTAATAGTGATGACACAGATGTTTCGTTCACAACAGAACAATACAGCTGACAGTTTAATGTGTTTCCAGGTCGGCGATGCCGCTGTGGTATTAAACAGAAGCCCAGGTATGTCAGTGTCCCTCTCTGATGTACAGAAATGATTTTTTTTTTGCTGCATGAAGAGCTTTTTTGGGTCATACTATTTGATTTAGTTACCATGACAACCTGTGGATCCTCTCTTCAGGGCCCCCGGAGATGAAGAGGCACAGGAGGAGAATCTGATTGTCTCCAAGGGTAAGATGCACATTTTAACTCTTGTCATTTCCTCCTCACCTCAAGCTCACCCTCTGACATACATCCATAATTAAGTTTCCTTCTGAGAGAGCCCATAGAACACAGGAACTGGGAAATCTGCTCCTTTTGGCTACATTTCAGAATATCTGCAATATCTGCTTTTTTTTTTTTTTTTTTTTTTTTTTTTTTTTTTTTACAGTTAAAAGGCTTTTAAACAATCAGTCAAATGTGGGATCATTTTTTGCAGTGTTTCTGCTCTCATGTTATCCATTTGTCTAAAGCTACTGATGGAAGATGCATTGTGATCCTTTGGTCACATAAAACCAGTAAAATCACAGCAAAAAATATACTTTACGATATGTTATAAAAGAAAAAGTGCAAATATAGACAGTGTTATTACTGTCATTATTACATAACAGTGCTTGATATATTTCAAAATATTTTTAAATAACATCTTGAAGAGGACATATATTCTTACACCCCACAAAAAGTTGGTGTATACCGTGTATTTCCCCATTATGTGGTTTTCAAGTTTTAGCTTAGAAATATTGCTTAGACTTTTCATTTTAAAGTGGATTTAGTCCACTGTATATAACCCATGTTTTAAAGAGATGTTTCAGCACCTGTTGCTTTAAATCTTAGTGAATCTTAGCTTCTTTTCATGCCGTCTTCAAGAAGAGCTCAGTGATTCACAAGGTAGCAGGGAGAAAGTTTGTCTTTAGGCTTTAGACCACAAAGTTTTTCTTTAAGATATTATTTTTAGTTTTAAAGTGAAAATTGGTTAAACTTATGCAACAAAACTACTTTAGGTTTGGGGAACAATCAAGGTTTGAATTCAAGTACACCTTTTCAAGAAAGCATATGGACTATGTGTTTTAATTGAATATTTTGATATGATATTTATAGCATTTTTACTGAATTGCATGAGTTAACTTGTGTGAGTTATAAGAGTATCTTCCACTCTAAAATGTGCATACCTTGTACATTAAGTGAGTGAATACATATACTCTACAGTAGTGCTCTTTGTTATAAGGTCACAAGTACAAAATCCAGGTACTCCTTGCATACTTAATGGCCCTCAATTAGCAGCAGAGCCCTGAGCATTGTCCTTCACCTTCAAGTGATTGCAAGTGAGTGAATGTTTTGGCACAGGAGAGGAATATTTAACAAGAAATAACTCTAGGCAAGTTTAATGTTTTGCATGTTCGCTTCAGCTAACTCACTCATCATTGACCTTTTTCAGCTGCAGCAGCTGCCAAGGAGACTCCACCAGAGAACTGAGGCAACTCTAAAGAACTACCTTCTGAAATGAAGATTTTATTTGATACTTGTCTACAATAATAGTGAAGGTGTGGGTGATTATTATTACCGGTCATGCGATAGGGTAAGAGGGGAGGTATATGTTTAGAGGAGTAATGCTGATATGTACATAATTCTTGTGCCTGCTGTTCTTCGTTGTGATCATGCCAGTCCCTCCCTCGCTGCCTGTGCTCTTGTCCATTCCTGTGCCTTTCTGTGACCGTGTCTCCACTTCATTGTCGTAGCCAGTAGCACCTTTAATGCAAGATTGTCTTTAAAAGAAAAGAAGACTTTCAAATCTTGTGTGACCTGCTGTTCCTAATTGTTTTGTTAATTGTCCAGCGTCATATTTTGCCACAGTTAGAATATAACACATACATATATATATATATATATATATATATATATATACAGTATATATATGTATCAATACGATATGTGTATAAGTAGTACTGACAGTTCACAGAAATATGAATATCTTCATTTACGTTTAAGTGTGAATGGCTGGGTGTGTTTGTGTGGCCACATGAGTGTAGTTATGTGTGCATGCATATCCTGTATGTGTATGATTGTGTGTACATCACAAGTGCATGTGCATCTCTACATGCAAGTGTGATGAGCCTTATATAAGACAATCTCAACTGCCACAGCTCTCTTGAGGGAGCACAGTAGTGTGCAGGTGCCTGCATGGGCCCCTCCACCGCAGTGTTTAACAGTTCATAGTGGAGGAAGCTTCTGCATCAGCTATCTCACTGCCACCTTCTCCACATATCCACTCCACTGCTCTGTCACTGGCTCCGTCAGGATTAGCTAGTCTCCAGCAGGCTATAATTAGTTTTCCCATACACACTCACTGGTGCCACAAATCTGTCGAGCCAGGGTATCGTTCTTTTCTCTTTGTTATTTGTTTAGTCAGTCTCATGATGTTTTAAATAACTAGACATGCATTACACTGCCGGAAGAGAGATTAAGTTTGTCTGTGGAGTTTGAGAGTCGTGATATTGATATTATTTGTTTGCCAGACTACATTAATAGTAGCCTAATGTAAGCCAAATTATAGAGAGAGTATAGATGACTAGTCCTTGTTGTCACCCTGCTGCCAGGTCGGGTTTTAACCAGTATTAAGTCTGAAATTAAACATGACAGCTAAACAAGTAAATATGTTCATTCTTCACACAAGAGCCTTGTTGTGTGGCAACCTGTTGTGCTTTGGCATAAATAAAAGTGGCGGAACACAAAACGTGTATTTTTTTGTTTATTTCTTTTTTGTTTTTATCTTGCTGAAAACCTGATTTTGTTGTAGAATTTGGATTCTTATTGTTTTCTTCAGGGAACTTTCTATAAACATTCATTTACATGCAAACGTCAAACAGCATTTGAAATCACTCTGCTGTTTTCCAATCAATGTCAGTCAAGGTTATAATACTGTCACTTGGGGCTATGAAACCATGTGTCAGGGAAAGATTTCTCCACCTGAAGACTCTATAACATGCCGCATTTTCTGTTACGATTCCAAAGGTTGAAGCAGCTTTTGTTTATTGGCACCAGCTTGCAAATTTTATGAGACTATAAATATGTAACTGAGCGGCTGAACTAAAATATGCCTGAGCGTGGAGGGGTGGTTTAGTGGGTGGGGATTTCTACTGTGGGAGTCTGGTCTGGAAATGCAGACAGGGCCACCCGCAGACACACCTGGACAGTGGTGATACAGAGCCTTCTGCAGCTCAGGTGAGTGACTGCTCTCTTAAAATAAATATTAAAATAAATGTGGCACAATAATCTGTTACCTTAAAATTATTTAAATAAATGTTAGAGCTGGATCATGTATGGAAGATACATGTTTTAATAGGTTTAAGTTAATCTCTGTGTTTATTTCTGTATTAAATGTGAATTACCGGCATTCCTGCAATGAAAAGTTTAACCTTTGAATGCAGGCTGTCCAAATAGTCCAAAACATGTTCTCATGGCTCAGTTAATATGTGTTGTAAAGCTGGGTTTAGAGGACAGTAGTTTGTTTACTAAATATCCTGCTAGATGCCCACTTTTAAAGAAATCTCATAGCAGTGATGTAGTGCTTGACTTTAGGGGTGCTGTCTTTATTTGCCAAAATCACTATATATCAATTAGGCAGTCGTCACAGCAGCTTCTTTTCCATGTTCTATCTATAACCTCTATCAGACTGTGCAAGGTTCAAGGTTAATGAATATTGGAGCTGTAATATATTAATGAGTAACTGCCTGGTATGCCCTTATGCTCAGTGGTGCATTGAAAAGGCCCAGGCACATAAAGGATTAAAGAACTGACGTTCACAATGCACACAATGGCATGCTTGAAGTAAGTGGAGAGAGCCAGGGAAAGTCTCAGTTCTTTAATCTGTTTAAGTTAACAATTAAAGACTTGGAGATCAAACAAGAAACGCTTGTTTGTGGGAATGCGTGTGGTTTTGGTGGTGGGGAGGGGTGGTGAAAGATGTTGGCAGAATGGGTGCGGAAGAAGAATCAATACTGCCATTAACCTCTCAGTGAAGATCAAGGCAATCGCTTTGCCATTAAGACTGCAGTAGGCAACCCACAGGGCAATTTGTTCAGGACATATAAAGTTTCCAAGCCTTTCAACTGCCTCTCATCTAAAGTGAATAAGCCCAGTTAAATTAGCTACTAGAACAGTCAAACTTTATTACAAGAGAGGGGCTGTAGAAACAAAATGCCCACAAACTTTTTAACCCACACACGCTTTCACATACCAGACCCAATGGTGGGAATGCTATTAATACAAAGGTTTGTGTTCAATAATTTAAAACAGTGGACCTTGGTGGATCACCGGTTGGTAGATGCAACCCCCCATCGCCCCACACACGCACACTTTAAATAAAAAAAAACCTATTTGTATTATCTTTTTGCAGTTTGACCAGCTGAACACACAAACAAGACAAGACAACATGTCTTCTCCTAAAGGTGAGTTACACAGCAGCTGAACTGCTCATTATGAACAAACGCCAGGGCAAGGAAACAGACGCATTCGAGTGACATAACATTCGCAAGGTCATAGCTAAACTTACTGTTGTGATTCTGAGTCAGAACCACAAGTGAGCATGTTAGTCATATATCAGGGGAGTGTAAAGTTCCCTTTTTTATTGTTATTAATATTATGAACAACAATACAAAGGTTAACACTGGTCATGGAAAATATGACCTTCTAGCATTTAAGCATTGTTTCACAGTCAATCATGCTTACTTAGAATTTCTTCATTACTAGTTATGCCTCTGGCTTTTTGGTAATAAGATGATATAATAAATTATATGACAGTGCATTTGTGGAGGCAGTAAAATGAGAACAAATTTAGGGGCTGATAATGGAATACAGAATCATTATTTAAAGAAACATTTGGACTTTTAAAGTCACTTACGATCTGCCAGAAGAGCTTGTTGTCTGTGCACAACTTCAGACAATGGACCAATTTAGACTGTCACCCTGTTTTCACAACGTGCACAAAATAAAACACTGAATTGAGCCTTGAATGTGTCCAAATCACAACACAGTGAAAAATAGCTTCAATATTTGAGCTTGATGCAGCTTGCAGTTATGTGTCTGTAGAAAACAGTTTTTACTGGCTCTGTATCTCTTTCCACTCGCTGTCCTTCAATAGGTGCAGATGTTGACCTTGATGCAGACTTTGTATATGGTAAGCAACTACGTCTTAAAAAAGTGTATCTCATCATAGTGTGTAGAAAGCAAGATACAGTCAGTTTCTGTCGTTAGGATTAGGGGTCTGGGGGGTGAGGGGGTGGAAAGTAATGGTGTAGTGACAGAGCGCTTTGTGAATTTGCAGATTATGAGAAGCTGCGTATTGGAGGTCTGATCTTTGCCGGGGTCATTGTGTTCCTTTCCATCATTCTGTTGGCAGGTAAGACAGCATTCCCATCCTATATGTGCTGTGTTTTGTGTTTGTATAAGATTTCATATGTGTTTCAATGGAAAAGAAAGGAAAATAGAAACAAAGGCCCTAACAAATGGAACACCTAAGGTGAGGATTGCCGAGGACATGGCTGGAAAGGCTGGCTGAGTGTGAACAGCCAATGAAGATACAGAGAAATATGCTCTCTTTTTCTAGTCCCTGTCAGTACTCTCACTGAAGTATTTTGGATTTTGGAGTTTTTAGGACATCCTAATAATAATGGAGTAGTTTAACTATCCATACGTTTTGATAGGAGCTAACTATCACTTGGTTTTGCTTTTTTCTCAAGGAAACAAGATCAGAAACTGTGGCAAATCCAAGGTAAGATATTGCTGGATGGGTTTATAGTGACATCTGCTGGTCATTATGAAACAATAACTCGTTATATGATGAAACAGTACTCTGTTTTAACTTCTGCATAGTGCAAATCTTCATAAAGCTAATGTTAACATGATATGAAAAAGGCATTAATGGATGCAACCCCTACATGAAAAATGACCTCATTTGTTTTCTTGTCAACAGCCAAGACGTGGTGATGAGGAAGATTACTAATCCGAGAAGAACCATTGTGGCAATGTCCTGCGATACATGGCATTGCCGTGAGCTGTTATGTGTGTAAAAATGTAAGGCTTTTGTAAAAATAAAGTGTATTCCACCACGCTTTGTTTGTGCTTGATATAAGAAGAAGAAGATATAAAAGTAACTAATTATACAATTAAAAAAATAACATAACAGCAAAATGTATAATCTGACAGTATTAAAGTGTTCATATTAAAGTGAACAACAAAGGCAGTTACTGAATAAAAACAAGTAAATTGTATCCAGAGGATGATAGCCTTCCAGTTAAAAGAATCACCTGACATTTGACACCTTGAAGAACAAAAACAAGTCTGCTCGGAAAGGAAACGCCCAACCCAGGCACAGCGTCTTTTCAGTAGCCTACCTGGAAGTGGTTTGCATTACAAGCTCCCCATCATAATATAAAAGGCTGTATGCAGAATTGCATGAAGTTTACACTTTGATACATGGTAATGGTAAGTGGACAGTGTTTGTACGGCACCTTTCTAGCCTTAAAGAGTCCACAGGAAATGATCTAGACTCACACCAACCTGTAATAAATCCTCCCTTTGCCTATGAGGTACCCGCCCAACAAGTTTCACAAGTTTTTTTTTTCTTTTTTTGCATAAACCTCCTGACAGTTGATGAAACATACACAAATAAACAGCGAAAAAACAGCTCTGACCCTTCCACAAGGACCTCAGGTGGAGAGATAGAAGAGCGTCATTCGAAATGTCTTTTGTTTTAGTAATTGCTTGTGATTCATAGGTTTACGGGAAATCTCTCACTTGAAACTAATTTGTGTTGATTTGCAGTTACTCTTCCTTTTAAGTGGGCGGCATCCAAAAACTGAGCAATCAAAAAGTCCCGTAAGAGAGCCGCTAAAATCCCTCTTTCGACAGAGGTCAATAGTTCAGGTTTCCACTTGTAATTCATGTGAACTTCACATGTACTTCTTGTAACAAAAACAACCACAAGGTGGCGCCCTCGGATCAGCATGGCGATTAAGGAGTCGCACGACGGGGCCGTGAGGAGGGAGCTGCTGACTAAAGAGAAGAAATTCAAAGTGTGGGAAAAATGCACTACACTGAAACACAACACCGCGAACTGTAAATTTCGAGGAACGTTAATTCTGCAGATTACATCAGCGTCAACGTCAAAGCATAAATAGAGGCCCCGAGGTTGCATTTAAATAGTGCAGTATATAAAAAAATTTCCCTGACGTGGTTGTTTTTCCTTTTTTGTTTTGTTACAGAAAGAGAATGCACACATCAAAAGTTAGGCCTGCTTTCACGGCTCCTTGCTGGGAGGCAAACAGGACTTCCCCTGTTTGCCGTTTCATCTGAGCCAGTTAGACTCGAGCAGCGGCATCGTAGGTACTGTATTTTCATCGCTGCAGCACAAATGACAAAGCGCATTAATCATACCGCCATAAAACTGCGCCTGATTAATTATCCCTGAATAAATAAGTCGTTACAGAGAGAGACAGGAGCTGTCAACCAGCTGAGTCTCAAGGACCCCCTGCGCTCTTTTTTCTCTCTCTTTCCCTTTTCCCTTTCTTTTCCCATTCAGGCCCCAGAAATTGCTGAAAAATACCGAGCTGTAAAAATTACCGCCCTTACTGCTAAGCGGTGAGGAAGGCAGTTTTAACAGTTGGATCCCCCGGGCCTTGGTTCAGCTGCTCTCCATAAGGGCTTCGGTTGAGGTAAGCATGAGCAGCCATTTATCTCACACTTCACTAGAACTGATAACATCGCTGCACCAAGAAGAGGTTTGGAGAACAACACACATACAGATGCATATTATGCCGGACAGGTGTTTGACGCTGATCAGATACTGTTCACATAAGCGTTTAGAGTAACTGCTGGTAACTGCTGAGACAGCACTCCGGGGTGACTGCTGAGACAGGGTGGAACAGTTTGACAAAACAGTTTAAGGGAAAGTGTTGACAAAGTAACCTGAACTATTCTCGATAAACGCCTAGCACCAAGCTACCCTATGATCTCACATAGACTGGCTGTTTTCAACTAAAGCTGCAACTTCTTTTCTTCTAGTTGGTGCAGTGTTCCTACTCTCTTCTATCCACTTCATTAGGTACACCTGTTCAACTGCTCATTAGCCCAAATAGCAAATCAGTCGATCGCATGGCAGTAACTCAGTGCATTTAGCCATGTAGACATGATTAAGAAGACCTAATAAAGAATAGGTAAATAAAGAATCTTGAATCTAATAAAGTCCAATCTGAGCATCAGAAGGAAATAAAAAGTGATTGTTGATCCTTGTTGGTTTCTGAGTATTTTAGAAACTGCTGATCTACTCAGATTTTCTCAGGAGAATGGGCAGGAATGCTTTGAGCTGACTGACAGTAACTCCACTGTTACTTGATATGTTACTTGATAATGCATTCACGTTGCCACAGTATTTGCCAACTGAGCGATGTTGTTGAACAAGCTGTTCTTTTCAGGACATGTAATATCAGCAGCTTGTGACATGCAGGCCTTCAGAAACTGCCCTTTGGTGAATCACTTTCCTGCTTTGGCGATTAACCGCATAACGTCCTTACTGAATTGTGGAAAAGTTCTTGCAGGGATAGCAGTCGTCTTTGTAGCTGCTATTGTTTTCTGTCTTCTCCCTTGTTATTCTCATTACGCTCTTTGCGTTTAGTTGCGTAATGACACTTGAGATTATATTCCTTCAACACAGCAATTTTCTGCTTGCATATAAGGCAGATCACATTTCCATAAAATTCAACAAAAAATACTGCAGTATGCATCTTTCTTGAAATTGTCCGTGTCCTTCATCCACTTCTGCTTCTTTTAGTTCTGCTAGTACTACCTTTTCTTCTTTTTGTCCTGCTTCACGTTATCTGCCCCGATCGCATCAAAAACTGCACTTACTTAATTGAACAAAGTAAGTGCGTGGGCCAGGAGGTTGAGATCTCTGGTGTAAAGGATATTTTCTTGCCACACTTTGAGCACCTTAGTACCGTTGAGCATGAATTAAACGCCACAGCCTAGCTGAGTGCTTTTGCTGATCATGCGCCTCCCTTCATGATTACAGTGCACCAGTCTTCTGATGACTACTGTCAGCAAAATAACACACCTATGTCATAAAGGTGAAACCAACTTAAATTGGTTTGTTGAACATGAAATATGGAATCTCATTTCACTGTTATGCTGATTGACAAATTTACTTTCCTCTTAAAAAGTATTCTACAGCCTCTTAAATAGTTTTGCTGGACTGCTTTGCTGACATAAAATCATGGCTGGCATTAATTTTTTTTAAATGCGAATGATCAAAAAACAGAGGTTGTACTATTTGGACCTCCTGACCCTCGTTCTTGTCTTAAGGGTTACCTTAGCCCTTTGGAAAACTCCACAACTCTCTTTGCGAAAAGTTTGGGGATGATCTTTGTTGGCAGTTTTACATTTGAGAAACAAATAAATTCTCATTTTAAAGACACATTCTTCCAGCTGAAGGCCCATTATTTTGGTATCAGCCAGGCTCTGCTCTCTTGTCTCCAACTTGTTCAAATTGCGGCAGCCCAAATCTTGACAGGTACACGTAAACGTGACTATATTTCATCAGTTTTGGCTCGTTTAAACTGCCAGTACATTATAGAATTGGTTTTAAGATTTTGCCTCTCCGAACTTTTAACTAAACATACTCCAAACAAAATCGGGGGTCAGCTGATCAGTTGCTTCTAATTGTTCCTAGAAGCAGACTAGGAGACTGGGCCTTTGCAGTTGCTGTGCCGAAACCTTGGAACAGTTTTCCTGTGAGGTCAAATTAGGATCTCTCCAACACCCAACATTATTAAAACCCATCTGAAGGCCCATTTTGCTCCCCAGCTTTTAATTGTTGTTTGCTTCTATGTCTTGTCTTATATATGTATACACACACACACACACACACACACACACACATACACATCTATCTATCTATCTATCTATCTATCTATCTATCTATCTATCTATCTATCTATCTATCTATCTATCTATCTATCTATCCGTCTTCTTCCACTTTATTCGGGGCCGGGTCGCGGGGGCAGCAGCCTAAGCAGAGAAGCCCAGACCTCCCTCTCCCCAGCCACCTCCTCTAGCTTATCCGGGGGAACACCAAGGCGTTCCCAGGCCAGCTGAGAGATATAATCTCTCCAGCATGTCCTGGTTCTGCCCCGGGGCCTCCTTCCAGTGGGACATGCCCAGAACACCTCACCCAGGAGGCGCCCAGGAGGCATCCATGTCAGATGCCCGAACCACCTCAGCTGGCTCCTTTCGACGTGGAGGAGCAGCGGCTCTACTCTGAGCCCCTCCTGGATGGCTGAACTTCTCACCCTATCTCTAAGGGAGAGGCCAGCCAACCTACGGAGGAAGCGAATTTCCACTGCTTGTATCCCCGATCTCGTTCTTTTGGTCACTACCCACAGCTCGTATAAGTTCGTATTAGTATAAGCACAGTACCAAGGGCTCAGAGAAGAGCTCAAGAAGATGTGGAGGGTGAAGGTAACAGTGGTCCCAGTGGTAATTGGAGCACTCAGTGCAGTGACTCCCAAGCTAGGCGAGTGGCTCCAGCAGATCCCAGGAACAACATTGATCTCTGTCCAGAAGAGCGCAGTCCTAGGAACAGCTAAGATACTGTGCAGGACCCTCAAGCTCCCAGGCCTCTATATAGACATGACAATGACTTTGCTGTATTCAAATGGCCTCCACAGCTATCTGATCTCAGTCCAAGTGAGCACCTTTGGGATACAGTGAATCAAGAGATTCACATCATGGAAGTGTAGCCAACAAATCTGAAGCAACTGTGTGATCATCTCTGTTGAACATTTCCAGCACCTTGTTGAATTTATACCATGCAGAATTAAGGTAGTTCCGAAAGCAAAAGCAGACTCAAGCTGGCACGAGCAAGGTACTTAATTTGCAGGAAGTATCTACTCAAAATTAAACAGCTTAAATCATGAGTGACATGCTGAAGACAGGAAAAAAAACAAACGCAACAGAAAAAGTAAAGAAAAAGTACAACCCCAGCTCCAAAACAGTTGGGACTCTATCTAAAATGAGATAGTGTCCCAACAGGATAACTCCCGTTTAATTCACAATATTGCATATTGTCTCGGTTGGTATGTTTTCAATGTTCTGTTGTCGATAAAATGCAGGTTTACGAGATTTGCAAATCTTATGTTTTTATTTATATTTTACAGTGTCTCAAGTTTTTTGGAGTTAGGATGCAAAAGCTAGACCAACGCTTATGTTGACATTTAAAGACTTCAACACTTCCAGCTGTTTTCAGGTCTCCCAACAGCCTGTTTGAAATAGTACTGTGTTCTGCCACTGATATCTGAATGAAAATAAGTGAAGCAGAATATTATCAGAATATTCTCAGTACTCTCAATGGTTCTTTCCCAGTTGGCCGCAGTGAGCACATGTCTTAAGCTCACATAGTCACCATACCAACAAATATGTTTCTTACAGGTAAATGTTGTATTAGGTAAACTTCATTACATTTACCAACACCCGCTCTCACATGCACACTTGCCATATCTATTTTTCTGTCTCTGTCTTCTTTCACTGTCTCTCTGCCACTCATTTTCTCTCTGTGCTATGCATCAGTTTATTGCTGACATGATCTGAAGTAACAAACCAAAACAGCAAATGTTTAAGTGAAAATTCATATTTACAGTTTTAGAGTATGTTGGGTTGTTTTTTTTATTTTTATTTTTTAGGTTAACCAGTTTCACCAGTTTCCTGATAGCCTAACAGCTGCACTCTATGTATTATGTATTTACTCTACAACCTCAAGGTTTTCATTAGCCAAGCAAAATCATCATTATATACCAGTCATGGACTTGTACCATCTATTTCAAGGTTTTCTGTTTGTGACTTTGTTGCAATTTAATAGTCAATTTAAAAACATCCACCGCATGACCACTTTGAAGAAAATTTAGAACATATGATTTTTGACTTTAACATTTTGGGTAGGAGATAGAGCATGTCATCCACTAATCAGTCAGTAGTTCGATTTCCAGTTCCTCTGGTCTGCATGTCGGAAGTGTCCTTGGGAAATATGCTGCATTCAACATTGAGTGGTTTGGAAAAATAAAGTATCTGAAATTATTAAACTACCATATGAATATGTATGCGAATGGAGAAATGTGGCTTGTAGTTTACAAGCTTTAAATTGTCAGTAAAACTATAAAAGCAGTATGTGAATACTAGTGTCTTTAATGTTTGCCATAATTAAAATTTTGCTACTTTAAAGTTTGCCAATTTAAATTAGAGTAACTACTTTTTAAACTGTTTGAATAACTACATTTTTGTACAGTAAGCATAAACAAAAGCATGGATCACTGAGCCACATGTTATTGATCTGTGGACCAACATTTTGAGGTTGAGTCACTTACTAGTTTGGTCCTATACTGTTTGCTGGTAGCAGCCTATACAGGAAATAGAGCAGTATATGATCTTCTAATGATAACACCTTTAATTGTGACCACTGGGTGTCACTAGATATCTCTGATCAATATCTCTGTTAAAGCTGACTTTCTGAAGTCTTTAATGTATTCACTTTCAAATGATGATGTTAATCCTTTACCGAGCTATGCAAATTTCCTTCTTTTTAAGCTTCCGGAACGCAAAGCTAGTAAATGTGTTTGTATGTCACTCGCTATGGAGCAAGAGTAGTCGGTCTCTGGGTTGCTCCCACAGAGGACAGCTCCAGCGGCAGCCATCTTGAAAGTGGTGGTATCGCCCTGGCACAGTATGTTTCTGTCTGAAGGCGTTCCGTCTGCTTCAGAATCGCAACGTTCCACGTCTCCGATATTTGTCTCTCCCTTTTTTCCCCACCATCTTTCTTGCCTTCCCTTGTCTCAGCCGTGCAAATAGTCTCATTTGCAAACCTAAAAAAACAAGTGTGTGGATGAGGGGTGGGGGCTGAAGAGATGAACTACCAGCCAAAGAAGTTGTCCCCCCTTATAGCACATACACGTCCTCCGCCCTGCACCCTATCGTCTCGTTATCCTCCCCAGCTCATTTGAATAAATTAGCACCCCTTGGTGTATTTTGTGCATGCGCATGTGCTCGCATGCAAAAACACACACACGTGCACGCACATTCACACTCATGCAAACACTTAGCAATGCAAGCGCGGTACGGTAGGATGGCAGCCAGAATTCTATGTCCTGTGCTTTCCCGTCATGCAGACACATGGTCACGTACGCACACATCCTCTGATGTGCTGATACACTTTAACGCATCTGCTACAACAATCACGCATGCTCGGTTTAAGGCAAATACACTCCATTGGTTGGCAGCTTCCTATTAATGTACTGCAGCATGGTGGTGTGTGATTCATATTAGCCTAATGCAGAGGCTTGTTCACACAAAAAATGCATGCAGATCCAGTTATCCTGCTTTAGCACGCCCGTTAACTTTGACCATATTCTGAACTGCCTCTTAATGTAAACTGTAGTTTTGGTATTTTTAGATTCTATTTTCACTCTTCTAAAGGATAACTCCTTCAACTGACCCATCAACAAATGACCAAATGCAGCTTTTCCCTGATCCTCAAAACATAATTTAACCCCATCATTTGTTTTCCTGCAGTTCTGCTCATTTTGATCCCTGTGACCTTGCATCAGGCTTAAGCAGCAATACCATGTACCCCTTTCCCTTCTTAATTCTAGCCTTTCTAAGGTTTCATTGGGCTGAGGGGCTGTGCATTAATACTGGATACATTAACGCTAATATGATCCTAGCATGTAGTCAGGGCCTGAGGGGAGCTGTGATTGTCTGAACATTAACATTAACATCGACATTAACTCATCTGCCTCACTCTCTGTCTGCACCTTGCCCCTCCCTCAGCCTTCTCTGTTTCTCTTCCACCCTCCTCGCCCAAACTCTCTTCTTCTCTTTCTCTTAATACACTTGCTTCCCATTTTCTTCCCTATCTCCGGGCAGCGATGGAGGAGTGATGGAGATGAGTCACATTCTGCTGTGGTTTTTAGCGGTGTGGTGGCAGCCTGTCCTGGATCCTGTCCACAGTGACAGCCACTAGAGCTGTCAGGGAGCTGCTTGCTTTTTCTCTGGCCTGGCTGGCCCGCCTCAGCCTGTCAGTCTCCATGATGATCACTGGCTGACATACAGTATAACCTGCTTGGTGTTGTCAGGCCAGCTCACATCAGCCCCTTAACTAGCTTGCCACACTGCCTTTTGAAGTCCTGGCGGAGACTTGAAATGTTAGGATAGGGCAGATGGGTGAGACGTGTGTGCAAAAAGCTTAGTTGAAGTGTTAATGTGTTAGGTGCTGGTTTAGGACAGCAGGAGTATTGAGGCTCAGAATACATGATCCAGAGGCAGATCATGTTTTCTGAGGGCTGTCGGATTTCTCAACAAGCGAGCCCATCTCACTCACAGTGCACTCTAGGCTGTAAATGTTCAACTAGCGAAATGCATAAAGCTGAAAATGTACTCACATAAGGACATATCGGGATACACAGAATATGAAATAAAAGTGCCACTGTGCACTCTCAACAAAAATTCCTTCTTGTTGTGTGGTGTTTGTGTGTTCATATTTGTGGGTCTGTGTGTGAGAGAGAGACAGGTTGCGTGGGTGTGTGTTTCCACCTGTTACATAACAGAGAGTGGAGGCACAGTGTGCTTCCTTGCCTGCCACACTACAGCGGCTCTTCAGTGGGAGGGAGAGAGGCCACAGCTTTCCTCAGCTTCCACAAGTAGCACTGCTTTTGGTTAAGACACTCAGAACATCACATTGCACCACCGAGAGACACAGAAAGAGTGATGGCAGAGGTTAGAAGGGAGTTCTTCACGTCAAGTAGAAGGTGATTGATGTTAGATGAGTAGGACAACTGAGTGGACTCAAGTGGGGCCTCTGTGGTTGGTCTGAAATGGGTAAACAACAGTAAGCCAAGCTTGTGCTGACTAGTCAGGTGATGAAGTAAATCTTGTATGAGAATGCATATTGGTAGAATTTTTTAAGTATTAAATACATAATGGCCTAAAATTATTTCGAACATTTTTTTAAAGAATATCAACTAAAGAATGTGGTTCAAAACATGAATAACACTTATCAGTAAATCAGTCAGTGCATGTGACACTACATCAGCAGAGGATCCATTTAGTTGGACAACCAAATTTCTGACGCTGTATGTTTAGGTTGTGCTGAGCTTCAGTGTAAATTTATGCAAAACATGATTTTGTAACTGCAAAATGTCTTACACTGCTTTATCCTTTTTCATATCTGCTGGTGAAAGTAGTGTGAAGTCATAGTGTGCTGAACAATGGTAATCGTATTTTTGAAATGGGCTGCATTTATATAACATTTTTTAGCTTTCTTTGGAGCAAAAGATTGAGGGGCAGTGGTTGTGTTCAGTGTCTTTCCCAATGACACGTACTTTAACACACAGTGTGGAGGAGCCATGGATTGAACCAGCCACCTTCCCACGACCAGTGCAACCTCCTGAGACACAGTTGCTCAACTTGGTTATGGCATATGTATAACAATTCTGTTTTACTTGTGATTTTAATATGACAGAATACAACCCTGTTTTACAAAAAGTGTAGCTAAAATGTTAATTAAAAGTAGAAGTTAATCATTTACAAATCATTTAAACCCCGTGTTCAACTGAAAATTGGAAAGAGGTGACATCAAATGTTGAAACTAAGAACTTTCCTTTTTCTAAAAAACAGTTTTTGAATTTGAAGGTATCGATGTCTCATGAATAGTGAGGTTAAATCCAGAGTCTTTCACAAATACAGATGGTGAGGGGCACAATGCTCTGTGAATCACTGCCTGGGTAAATAGTTGAACAATTTAAGAACAACACATGTTAATATAAAATGGGAATGAATGCTGGCACTTCATCATTTCCATTACTTATCATAAAAATATTCAGATAATCCAGAGAAGTCACTGAATGCAAGCAGCAAGGCCAAAAACCAGTACTAAATGGACAAGAATTTTAGGCCTGTCAGAGACATAGAGACAGTGAAACAGTTTTGTATTTCTACAGTTATAATCTGTACCTTAAGACTAATTACTGCAATAACTTAAAGTTACTTTTGTGCAGTTTTTTGATGGCCAAAAAGTTGGTGTCTTTATAGTGTCTATGTTTGGTCAAATACAAAAGGAAATGAGATAAGATCTCAGAGTTAAAGATTTCACTTTACTTCAGTTAAACAAACAGTATTTAATACACATATAAACCATCACCTCTGTGATTCCATGTGGCTGGTTGATTTTCTCTGGGTCCTCTGGAATACCACAGTTTAAATACATGTGTATCTTTAAACTGCTATTTTATTGTTACAGTGTTACAGGGAAAAAGTAACAATAAATCACACACACACACACACACACACACACACACACACACACACACACACACACACACACACACACACACACACACACAAACATGGTATAGATAATAATCTCATGTGTAAAGGTGCCATGAATGTAGAGTGTTATATAAATGCTATTCATCCATCCAGGTTAAGACAATGCTAAACAAATTGGCTTCTTAATAAAAGAATCAGACAGCTGAACCGCTCTGACTGTAGCTGTTCAGCTGAAAACTGCTAAAAATATGAAAAGAAAATACCACAGAGGCCCCAAACTGTTGAGCAACCGAAGCCCTACATCAAGCAAGAATGTGAAAACATTTCACTTTCATAACTGCGTCAGATGGTCTCCTCAGTTAGAGATTGTTGTTGAAAGAAGAGGTGATGCAACACAGTGGTAAACATTCCCCGGTCACAACTTTTTTCACAACTTTTTTTTGCTACCATGCCATTTAAATGACTTGGTAAATACACCAGCTTAATAGCTGTAGTTAAGATGAAAGTATTGGACCCCTCTTTCAGAAACACCTGTTGTCATAAACCAGTAACACCAACTTCAAGTGCAGCTCCTCAGTGTGTCTGAGTGTTACAGTGAGAGAAAGGCGCATGTACACAGATTTGTTTTTTAATGAGATATCCATCAACGCTGTGGTGAGGTGTGGTGTAGAATAATATCAGTCTGCTGTTCAGTATCAAATGTGACTTCAGCGCCACCACTGTTGGTAGCTACATGCAGGTGCGCAGCGCACATCATTCCCACTTTCCTCTAGTAGGATATGGAGGCTGCAGCTTCTCTGTTCTCTTTTTCCTCCTCCGGGTGTGGAATTTGCGCTTGCCAATGGAGTTTTCTGTTTCCCCAATGCCACAACTGATCCTGTGGAGAATTTACTTTTACTTTCTAAGTGCACCAGTGTAACGACAAAAAAAGCGATTCATGGAAATTCTTAGGCTGATTTGCATGGGAAATCACGAGCATTTTCATTTCTATTTGAAGTCCCTTGCCTGAAAACCAAATTTGAATGACTTGTATGTCGGGGAATTTTGAAATTTGCACTTGGAGCTCCATCCCATCACCGGATTAAAGAATCTATTCAGTGCGCGTAATACAGCGGTGCCAGTGGTTTTCGTTTGGTCCCCATTTAGTACTTATGGCTCACCTCTCCACCACGGCGCATCATTAGGATACCGGGGGTGGGGCAACGGCAGCCTGTCCCGGTGAGGGGAGGAGAATACAGGGAACAGAGGCGGTACTTTCTCCGCTGCCTCTTTCTCGGCGCTGGAGAGTGTGGGACCAGGGCTGGAGAGACCGCCGGGGAGCATCAGCAGAACCAGTCCAGCACGGAGCCTCGCCTGGCCGACCGCTGCGCCGTGCACTCTTCTTGGGGACTGCACAAAATTCCTGTGAAATATAACTGCTTTTAATGGCATGTGGCTTGTAACTTTACTTCTGCTGTATTCTTTGCAAGAAGGTAGGCTTGAATTGTGTCTCTTCAAGTGTTGCTCATCTGCATGTTGCCCCCTTACCAGTGCAATGCTGAAGTTGTCTGTGCATGTTTGTTACGTTGTCCGGGTGATGAATTGTGCTGGACTAAACGAATTAACGTCTAAAACGAATGACTCAAACTCCAAAATTGCCGTTAGAGGAAGAATTGTAACTTTTTTTTATGTTTGGCGAAGATGCTTTCCTGAGCAGCCATGATTTTTGGAAGAGAACATGATGGCTGATTCATCGCACGTCCTCACTGTGATTATCTGATGATATTATTAAAATGATAAAAAAAATTTTGGTTCAATCGGAGAATAAAATCAACATGCCCTGCCGTCGGATGACAGTAAAGAAAAAGCACAAAGATCTCTGAAGTGAACACTGCCTTTCGTTGAGATGAGAAAGATAACGGCATTTGCATTTTGCATGATGAATATGTGGAGGTGTCGTGAATATGGAGGCTGTTGAATAGGAGGAGAGGCTGATAAGGATCTGCAGGCGCGCGCACGGATAAAGGGGCGACCTCGAGCGCTGCTGCTGGACACAGTTGTAGACTGTTTACTCGCAAAAGTCCAAGGAGGCAGAGGAGTTTAATATATTTACTGACTTTTTTTTTGCTGTCCCGTCGAAGCACAAATAAGATGATAGGGTGTGAGTTTGTGTGCGCGAGAATGCGCACACAAGGAGCTTAGGTGACATGGGAGCGGGGAAGAAGCGGGTCCCTAGAGGTTAAAGAATCTTTTTTCTCAGTTTTTCTTTTTGAATGAACACTGAACTATTGCATAAACATCGTTGTGTGCTGATTGGATGCGGGTGCGAGGCAACAAGGGTCAATACGTTTTATGATAGACGTGTGAACTGGGTATTGACCACTGGCCTTTAATTTGCAGATAATTTGCCCCAGTTGGATAATTAAAATACGATGCCATATCTTACCGTTTATTTTCTTTGGCAAAATATAGGAGTGTCAGCGTGTGCAGGCTCGGTTGTTATCACCCCTGGTCTAATTATTCATCCACCATTTTCTGTGGCACCAGATTTCACTGATTGGCTTCGCTCTAAATACTGCAGATACGAAGTAATGATTCATTTTTCCCTTTAAATTTAAAAAAAAAATCTTCTGTTGTTTGTCTACTAATTTCCAAACACTTCATGAAAGCCACACAATGAAATAATGTGTTTAGTGTTTATAGTAAATGTTCTTTCGTTCCTTTACGCACAGGTCTGTAACCGAATACACGTGATTCTAAACCATTTTAATCTCACAAATTAGAGAGAAGTTGCAAAAATGTCTTTATAACTGTGGGCAGTGCGCCTGTTTCATGCTCATGCCAGTCGCCATGATTGGCCTTGGCAGTGCCCTCTTTCAGGCTGCAGCTGCGGCGAGGGCTTCTGTGCTGTTTTTGTTATATGTAATTGGATTACAGGGTCTATTTCGATTATACAGACTGTACATCGCCCTGTCCCGTGACTGAACGAGATGTGAGTGTGTGCCTGTGTGTATGGTGGAGGGGAGGGGAGGAAGGGTTGGGGGCTGCAAACAGCCACTGGAGCGGAAAGAGTGCTTGAGATGGGAGAGATGTAGATAACGCGGTGGAAAACAAACTTCAATTTTTCCGTTGTTTTTCCTACGCCATGTTCCCATCGTTTTGCACGATCCAACAGTGATTTGTTGTTTTATGGGGTCGCTGAGTGTTTTATATATGTTTGATTTTTATAAAATAAGGGAAAGGGTAGGTCTATTATCATACATGCATATGCATTAGTACTGCGTATTTTGCTGGTTCGGCCGCGCCTCCTAGAATGACACACAATTTGTCTTTTTTATTTTTTATAAACATGATTATGAGGATTCGCTATGTGTTATGATATTTTGCGAGATGTTTAACTTTATCGTTTCTTTCTTTCATTAATTAAACATTCATTCAGTCACTCTTGGCTGTTGGTTTGGCGTCCCCCCCCCAGCACACCTGCACCCATGAGTGCGGAGAGCAGGGGGAGAGAACAGGGATAGACAGATAGATAGATGGATGGATGGATGGATGGGGGGACAGAGGCAGAAGAGGGAGGGGGAGTACAGCCATTCTTCTTTGTCATGATTTGGGAGGCTGCTTGTCATTTTATGGAAATAAGATTGAGACAAACACAGCTGAGGGCTGTGGGGGAATCTTCTGTCAGGCCTGACAGGCCATAATATGGCCCGGGAAACTGGAAAAGGGAAGCCATATTGCAATTAATACATTTAAAAAGAACTGTTAGAAATGGGGCACACGGTACAGAGTGGAATTCGAGGAATTTCGATCAGTATTTATACAATTTTCAAGGAAAACGCCATGTAGTGATCGACATGGACGCGGACTAAGCTCTTGCTATAATTATTTCATCAATTAACATCTTTCCGGTTTTATCCAGTTTTGGTCGACAGGCCTCCTGCAACACACACGTAAAATTAACCGTCTGCATCATGCTGTTCCTCCCACATAGCTACAAAACACGTTGACTTATATATTATTTCAGAACTTTATTTAAACGTGTGTGTTTCTCTTTCTTAACCTTGAGACTCGAATGCAGTGTGTCCCTATCTGCTTTGTGTCTGAGCGCTGTGATATTAAATGATGCCACACTTTTACTGTCTTTACATTCTGACTTGGTGTACGACATATAAAGAGTGTTTCGACACAAGTTAAGTATGGAGAGTAGTTTGGGTATCTCCTCTGGGTATCTGCTAGAGGATCACCTGTCAGTGTTCTCGCCTTCCTTTGGGACACCTTCATATTCTTGAGAGCGGCCTGACCCGCTGATGTGCGCACACCGCGGGGCTGTGTGCAAATTTGGAAACAAAACAGTCACCGACTACTGGAGAAGTGCTTGGAGGGGGAGCCCTGTAATTGCGGTATGAGTCAGACTCTGGTGGCTTCTCGGCTACACCCGCACGATGGACTCGGATGTATTGTTTCTGGACTGGAAAACTTAGCGGCTGATAGAAGTAAGATGCCATCTCTGGAGTTGTTTATTCTGTTTTAATTTATCGATTGATTTCTTCACACACACACACACACACACACACACACACACACACACACACACACACACACACACACACACACACACACACACACACACACACATATATATTACTCCAGAATCGTGGTAATGAAGGACATTCAAAGGTGACCTTCTCCTTTGGCACCCCTTCTGTTTTTTTTAAACCCCTCTAAACACAACATCAGAGGTTATTGCAGTCCGGCCCGACTGGATTTAATTATATGGCTGGAATTCACTTTCCAGTCTATCTGCGACGCACATGTCAAATATCACTTAAATTCTTCCAAGTCACACTTGAGAGCTCCGCGTCTAATTTTCCCGGCTCTGCCTACACAACTTTAAAGTGTTGTCGGAGACACACGGCTCAACAGTTTAAAGCTGTAGGACTGCGTGTCATATTTGGCTGGTTCACTGTCAAATGTCGCTCTGCTCACGTCCATCCGAACGAGCCATTCGGCCTCATATTCAGTCTGAACATTGTGCCATTTTGTGTACTTTGAAACACATGAACCTCGTCGACAAGTTGGTGCGAGGTCATAGTTTCAGCATTACCTGGGGTCTGGACTCCAATCCAAATGATTTCGGTGATCTTTGCTTTCTGTTAAGGATGATGAGGGTATTTTTTAAGTAAACAAGTCACACAGAGATCGACTTTGACGGCTTACACAGGTTGCTCAAAGTCGTGTCCGGTAGCCCGTTTCTCCCACAGAAAGCCATGTCTCATGTCTTAGGACATAAGTAAGCCCCAACCCCAAAATAGCAGTGAAACTACCACAGTCCATAGTAACAATCAACTCTCTTTCACTCCGCCTCTCTCTTGTGTTCTGCTTACTGACAACTTATGGTCCTGTGTCTGAGGGAGAGGAGAAAAAAACACATCACCACAACTCTGACACTCGCTTCAACAGCGGAAATCATCTTTTTGAAGTGTGAGATGTGAATTTTCAAACACCGAAATGGCTGCCTAATATTTCACTGACACTGCATAAGTTGTATGCAGGGCCTTTAACCCCCCACCCCCACCCTGCACCTCAGCGCGCGCGCGCGCGCGCACACACACACACACACACACACACACACACACACACACCACCTATATTCAATCCAGAATTTTTCTTTCTTTTATTAACTGCAATGTTTAATGAAACTATATGAGACACTGTTAATTTTCTGACTGCACACAAAACTATACTGACACATTGCCATGCAGCAATAATCTAAACGAGAGATATCTTAATCTAAACGAGACCCTCCTCTCCATCAAACACGATCGTGTCTTTTATGTTTTGCTTTTTGCATGCATTATCACTGCAAAGACTTGCTTTGGCTATTATTTGACCTGAATGGGTTTTGTGGGCCGTTATCTGTAGTGCTGCATGGATCGCAATATTGAAAATCTACTTGCAATTAAGAATGTATTTATGTGACTCTGCGTGTGTCTGTTTTATGGGGAGAAAGAGTTAAAGAGGGAGGGAGAAGGAGGAATTTATAGCCCTGTTTCTCTGTGCACGTGATGGTATGAATGTGTGTGTCTGAATAAATGTAGACGAGACAGAAAAGGCTGCATTATGCATAGCGGTTCACCATAGGCAATATTCTGGCTTCTCCAGCATACATATTCATACACCAGTTTTATATCAACTGCAAAAGCATGGAAGGAATGTGCAAAATGTATTTAAGTCTATTGCTGAGATGGACTGGAGTAAAAAAGAACCATCAAAAGAGATACATGGACAAAAAGAAAAGTAAGAATTTAAAAAGGGGGCAAAAGGAGAGAACAAATGAGGAAAATATTGAAGGGTTCATCCAGCAGGAAAGATTTTTCACCCAAAATCACTTTGACCTTCTTCATTGTAATCAGTGCATCGAGGCTTGAAGAAGAAAATCAAAATACTGTTCATGAATGAATGAGTGCTGCTTCCTGGCTCCTTATTCCTCTGCTTGGGAAAAAGAAAAAGAGAGCCTGGGGCAGTGAAAGGACTCAGATAACATCTGAGGTTAGATGTTACTCAAATAAAGAGGAAAAGCAAGATTGTTGCACCCCATGTTTTTATATGTCACTTTACACAAATTATTAACAGTTTGTTATAATATTTGATAGAAAGATATTCTTCTTTAGTTTTCCAGTAGTTGTCTGCATTTCATTGACATTTCATTGAAGCTTTGAATTGGAAGTTAGTATATAGTATGTCATGGATCGTGCAGTATAATGCAGCTAACTGCTATTTGTTTAGATCACATTAATTCCTGTAATTCCTGTCCAATTTGAACATCTCACCTGTCAGATATCCTAAAGAGGTCAAGTCTCCAGGGAAGACTTTACTATTGCCCAACAGCAAACAAGAGCTCTTCGCCATATGTCTAATGTATCTGTGTGATACCCATGACCAGTACAGAGTTACTTTTGATAAGTTTAAAGCAGACGCTTCATTTTGGCAGCTATTATGTGTATGTTTTTACTGTTCTGTACTAAGCTTTAAACCATTACTGCCATAAGACCCTTGGTTGCCACTATCATCTTGATGGTCTTTTCTGCTGGAGGCTGTCATTTTTGCAGTGAAGGCCTGGGCTTGCTTTCATGTGTTTTTGCACGTGCGCATGAATGTGTGTGAACTCAGTGACCTGGATTTATACCATAGAATAAAACAATTAGCCCGTTCATCCCATGCTACTAATTTTAAGAGGTTTCCCTCTAAATTTAAGTGAGTTGTTTAAAAAAAATTAAGCCACCTTTGTTGATTCATCATGATTTTGATTTTTTAAGGTTGGTTTATACTTGAACAGGATATCTTGTATCAAAGCTTCACTGCCTAGGGTTCAGGAAGCTCATAAGTGTTCATATACCAAATCTCAGAAGTTGGGAAGTTAATAAATGTCTTGAAAAGGAATAAATGCCTCTAAAGGGCTTCATTTCATGTGTTCATTTATTCATGCAGCACCTTTTTTGGAAATATTTACCTCTTTGACCCTTTAGAAATGATTCAAATACAGCAATCAAAGAAAACCACCACTATATGAGAGTATACCTGTTGGCAGTTTGGGTATCTATCTATCTATCTATCTATCTATCTATCTATCTATCTATCTATCTATCTATCTATCTATCTATCTATCTATCTATCTATCTATCTATCTATCTATCTATCTATCTATCTATCTATCTATCTATCTATCTATCTATCTATCTATCTATCTATCTATCTTTAGCTTCCCCAGATTAATTAAGTAATTAATAAGTAAAATTAATATACTGAACAGAAGGAAAGGTTATAGATTCCAACTCATATTGTATTCTATATCACCATCTTTGTGAAAGTCCAGCAAAGTTTTGGTGCTTAAAATAAAATAACCAATATTTGAAAGCAAAAGTAAATGGCAATAATATTAATAAAAACAACAACAACAAAACTAAAGAGCAAGAAAAAAATGAAATGAAATGAAGCAGGACACAAACTGTTTGTCTCCTTTGATTTTTTGTGATACGCACCAGTGCCACTGCTCTTATCTGGCATTGTTGCTTTCTTTCAGTCAGGACTGTTCTCTCTTGGTGCCCACTGCTGCCAATACCAAGTTATTGCAATGCCAAATGACACTTAGAATTATTATATTTAAAGCAACTTGAATACTAGAGTTTTTCCTGACTGCCACCAAGCTGTAATTTGTTGGTGTAGAGGTGAAGCTCAGTGAAACAGCTCTACTACAGGAGTCATAGGAGTTTAGAGACTTTATACAAACAGTGTTGACAAGGTTAGGCGTGGCATTTCAAAATGGAGGAATAGTCTTCTAGTCATTTAGATCTATTTTAGCCTTTACAAAAACTGTTTTACATGGCAGTCAATGTTCCAGCATCTTTTATTTGTTCTACACCTCATTTTTAGATCCAAATTCATTCACTCATCCTAATCTTTTCCATTTAGTGGCCAGCCTCATATGGCCTCTGTCTACAAGGCCACAAACCTAGAGTTATCTTTCACTGTTGATTTTTTTTTTTTGCAGGTACTATACAATGAATCTCACATTTGAGGATGTGTGAGTTTCTTGATTCTCAGAACAAGTTGTACTTGCTCTCTTGCTTTGCTGTGCATCAGAGCCTCACACTTCTTTTTCTTGGCTTTGGTTAGAGCCAGTTTTTTCTTTTCTGTGAAAGTAGAAATACACACTGTTGTATAAAATATTCAGTTTTCTTGCAATTTCCTGCATGGAATAGCCTTCATGTGTTCAAACAGATATATTCTGATAAGTTTAAGAAGAAAGCTATTTTTTAGGTGATATAAATTAGCCCAACAGTCTTTGCATTTTAGGGATTTTTGTATTAAATATTTAAACAGCAGTGACATTCCTAAGGACACTGCCTTTTAAATGAGAATATAAATATTTTGTAAACATTTCATGTGCACTGAAACTGGCTTGTTATCAGGAGTTTGGGAGACAGATCAAACCTTTGTTGTGAGTTTTTCATGGATAGTAGATTGTCCTGCTTAGTAAGCACCTGTTGTTGAAAAGTGGTGCTCTGTGGGGAGGAACTTTATAGCATGGGTTTCCATGGCTGAGTAGCTCCTGTAGAGATAATGTAAAGGTTCTTCAGTACTTTTGTCCACATAGTGTCCATATGCAACACATACTGTCAAACATTTCCACTAAAATCACTTCATCCCTGCAGCTATGAACTCAAATGCTGTTTGAGTTCATTTGGTAAGACTTTAAGATTAAAGACAACTATGCTACAATTGTGAAGTGCGAGGCGTGTAAGTAGAAAAGCACTGACACGCAAAGCAGGCTATGGTAAACTTAATGTGAGCTGAAGGACAACATTAATCTTATGATGGCAATAGTGAACAATTGCGTAATTATGAATACTTTTTAACCAATACTTAGTACTTTATCATGAAAATATTTTACTTCCAAATAGTGTCACCTGCTAATAGTTTTCTCCTTATTTTCCAAGTATGGCAGCACTTCTGTGTTTATCCCCAGAAATACATAGTGGTGCTCTCCGTGGTGCTGAAAGTGCAGATCAGTAAGCCTAGCAGCCTGTGAAAGTGATTGACATGGATTCAAACGGTAGCATGGATTGAACTTGACCTAAATTCAGATTTTTGAAGAGAGGATCTGCTCCAACAATGACTATCTCCTCTCTGCCGTGCTTGTACACACATACATTTACAGTCACACGCTCTGCACATGCACAAGTGATCGTAGATTTCTGCTGTTGGTTGAATTTGGCATCAAGAGCGGAGGCAGTCATTTAACATTAACCTTTCTCTATCCCTTTCACCTTACCACACACTGAGATGCACGCTCGGTCACTCAGTTGCATCCGAACACCTTTGCACCTGAGAACCTTTCCCCCAACCAGCCACCCATATCCTGTCTACAATATTGCGCTCCTGCCTGGCTCCCTTCCGCTTCACACCCACACACGCATGGAAAAGAGGGAAGTCGGACATCAGCCTCCCACAGCAGTGCGATTACAGAGTGGATAGACTATGTGTGTGTTAAATGTGAAAGGAGATTATGTGGGTTTAACTCTCTGTGTCTGGCATACAGATTTCAATCACGTAACATCGCCTTTCTTTAATGTGGCAGGAAAAGACAAGGTTTATGTCTTTTGAGGGGTATCTGGAGAGGGAAAAGGAATGATGGGAAACAGAAAGAAAAGGAGGAGTTATCGCTCAGATAAGAGAAAGGAAGGCAGGTAGATGCATTAGGTGGCAGGCAGCAGACAATTGAGAGTGAAAATCACCTTACGTCAGTTCAGGCTAATCCCTGCATTTTACTTTTGAGCCTTTTCTCATGTGACCCATCCTATTTATGTCATGTTATTAATGTCATTACATGTTACTATTTATACTAGACAGAAAAGATACAAAAATAGCCTTTATAACATCCCTTCCTTTTTTTTTCTTACCATGCATTCAGATGTTAAAAAAGCAGCTAGTCAGCCTTTGTGTTTCATTTTATAGCTGGCTGCTAATGATATCCATTGATATAGAGGATCTGTAAAAATTAGAGCCTAAGTGACATTGGATAGTGTCTTTATATCTCCATTGATAGCTAACACCCTATTTTCTCCCAGCACACAGAGAATTAAAGAGACAGGGCTAATCCAGGCATTGTTGACAAAATCCAGGAAAAGGGATTAATTAAGTATCATTGTCTGAGAAGAAAATACTCTGGCTTGGGGCATAGCGTCTTCCCCTGGCCTCCAGCCAAGCCGAGCTCAGCACTTCTATACACTCCTCTACACCCCTCTTCCCAGTTCCAACAAACACACAGAGAAACAGAGATCTTAAAGGATGCCTCATTGCTTTATAGCTGACGAGGGCGTTGTGCGAAAGAGGATATTTGGTGGTCTGCTTCCCCTTAGGAAAACTTAACTCTTCATCTGTGCCACAAAAGTATTGATATACAGCAAATTACTATGCTACCCAGCATAAATGCACACACATACACATATGCAGCACTTAGCTTTCACACCACAAATGTTTATACATTTTTCCCTCCAGAAAAGATAACAGTGGTGGCGGGGTCATCTTATGTAACCCATTTTTTTTCCTGTTGAGAGGCATGTTTCTAAAGGACTACCTGTTTACACATATTCGATTATAGATCTCAGAGGATTTCGTATTGGATGAGATTTATGTCTGCCTTTTGGCAGACAGTGAGGAAGTTTTTTGAGTTAAGGTGACCTAGGAGCCTGTAGATGCTTTCTTATAGGTTGAATGCAAATGCATGTAGGTTTATGTTTAATGTTTGACTGTATCACACTGATTTAGTTAACAGACCTGTAAAATATTGTAAATACATCTCTAGAATGCATTAGGCCTGAAAGAGTAACATGGATGTTCACGATGCACCTCTATCTATCTATCTATCTATCTATCTATCTATCTATCTATCTATCTATCTATCTATCTATCTATCTATCTATCTATCTATCTATCTATCTATCTATCTATCTATCTATCTATCTATCTATCTATCTATCTATCTATCTATCTATCTATCTGCTTAGTTTTTCATAATAATTGTAATTATAATTTTTTAAAGTCAAAGTTTAAGTTGCAAAGTGAACAAGTACAATTAATATACTATATATTTCATTATTAATGCACTGGCTGTCTGTTGCAGTTTATCATGCTATGCAACTTTATTCAGTCTCCTTGGTCCTTGATTGTGCACATTCTATATTGGGCGTGAATGTTGTCTCTATATCTGACACATATCAGCTATTTAACTCTGTCTCCCCTTCTCTCATCCTAACAGTCAACAGTGAGGATGTTGTCTCTACGCGGCTGTACTTTGTGAACGCCTCCCTGCAGCGGGTGACCTTCTCCAGCTCGGTGGGGGTGTCCCTGCCCTGCCCCGCGGGTGGCGCCCCCCATGCCGTCCTGCGCTGGTACCTGGCTGCCGGAGACGACATTTACGACGTGCCCCATATCCGCCACGTGCATGCCAACGGCACCCTCCAGCTCTACCCTTTCTCCCCCTCCGCCTATAACAGCATTATCCATGACAACGAATACTTCTGCACTGCTGAGAACCAAGCGGGCAAGATTCGAAGCCCCAGCATCCACATCAAAGCAGGTGAGGGCTTAAAACTGAATGGCCAGAAGGACACTTTAATTCAGGAATGTTACTATGTTTCTTACTTACCAAACCAGCAGACTATTACCTTTTTTCTTCTTTATATGTATTTAGAATATATTATTGATGTCAGTGTTATTGTATTTAAGGTCAGTTTTAAATGTACATTAAAAGTACTGGTCCACCTACATGTTACACATACAGCAGCTGCTCATGGAAAGTCATGCTACGAAGCTCCCAGTGTGCAGTTTTTGTACTGATGTTAATGCCAAAGAAGGTTTGGAGCTCTGCAGTTACTGAGTCAGTGGAGTGGTATCAGCTTTTACACACTATGGAACCTCAACACTTGGCAAACCTGATCTGTAACTTTACATGACCTTCGACCTCATGGCCAAGTGGCAGCTGTTTCTAAATGCTTCCACTTTGTGAAAATATCACTTTGTAGAATCATGCGATATCTAGGAGGGAAGAAATTTCACAAACTGACTTGTTGTAATGGTGACATGTTATTATAGTACCACATTTCAATTCAGTGAGCTCCTATTCAAAGATTAAGAGGTGCAACTTTTGTCATATCATGTATGTTCAGGGCAGGTGAACTAACTAACCTTACCTTTTCATGCTTTTCTGGCCCGGTAGTTGTTGCCGTTATTAAAACTAACATGGAGATAGAAGTATTTTGTGTCCACTGTTATGACCATGTTATGACCATCATAACAAAAAGACTTTTTCGTTCATTTCTAGACTGACTTTTTTTTTTAGCTTTACTATAGAAAGCCACTACTGGACTCTTTCAGTGATTGGATACATTTTCTGTAACAAAAAAAAAGAGAGGTAGCAAAACTTTTTCAGGTGAGGTACTTCAAGTTTTGAAAAACAAATTCTTGTGCCACCAAACTGGTCGAGTGCAGTGCGTTGGAATATGACAAGAAAACTGATCTTCATGTTTTAAATTTGTTGAGGGCCCATTGGAGACCACTAAGGTTATCAATAAAATAATATTATGTGGACATTCTGAAAATTTTCACTTCACTAAATACTCACCAAAAAATGTCCAAGTGCCAAGCTGGAGGCAGTTTTTTTTGGCACACATTGAAGTGATCACAAAAACAACATAGCCACAGCCAGCATCTGAAAATATGGTCACACAAACAGCCCACAGTCATATTGTCATTTTAAACCAAAAACTTTTCTCGGTGGGGCTTAAGTAGCTCCGAGTGCCCTGACACACATGCAGGCACAGAGACAGTTGGTTTGGTGACCTGTCCACACTCCCTGCCAAGGTCAAAGCTGGAGAGAGGTGCTGAACACACCGAGGAAAGGTGTTACTGATCTTTTAACACTTGCACGGTGACACACACACACACACACACACACACACACACACACACACACACACACACACACACACACACACCACAAAAAGTAAAAAACACATGCACATGACCTCATGTGATACACACTTTATACAATAGATATGCACGTTTGCATGTTAATGCGCATGTACACAAACACGGACCCACACATGCACGCGCACACACAAACAAACACATACCAACATGCACACCAGCCTGCGAATAGCTCGTGCCAGCAAGCCTCCTGTCTCCCAGTCTCTCCATCTGTCCATGAACTGGAAAGTCCCCTAACTACACACACACACAGGCTAACACAGACACACACACACACACACACACTGAAACACAGGCTCAGCCATTTTCCTCAAGCTGGCTCATGGTGTTTAGTCGCCAGCTCTTTGTAAGGGTGTTTGGCAGGAAAGATTTTGGAGTGAGCTAGACACATGAAAAGATGTGAAAAGAAATCCTGAAAAAAAAGTAGATTTTTAGGTCATGCTAATAGCCAGTGAGGCATTTTGACTGTGTTTATCAATTCTACCTGAAGAGAGAGTCAGCAGTTCCTTAGCACACACGTATACCAACAAAATCATTCTCCAAAATGCTGCTGGATCATCTTCCTCGCGACCACTAACACAAACACTCTCATATGTGGTCCCCAGAGGATGACAGTCCCTTCAGCGTGAGAGTGACCTTACAGCCAGTCTCTGTGCTGGGATGACCTTCCCTCCCAAATAATTACAACAATTAATCAATTAAATGCTGAGGCAACCACAACTCCACAGCTCCATAACCAGAGCTCACATGCATGTGTGTGCCTCATTACCCCTAGAGTTGTACACAACACACAGGCTCGGTTACACTCACACAAAATCCTGTAGTTGCCATGGGCGACAGAGGCGTGAGCGCTAGGGTGTGGCATGCCCTGTCTCAGGTGGTGCAGGAGAATGATGACAGCTGACAGCTCACAGTGTGACACCCCCCCCCCCCCCCCCTAAAAAAATTCTCTCCCACTTCCCCCTGCGTCATTCTCCCCCTCTCTCTCTCGCTTCACATCTTCACATCTCCCTTTCTCTCTTTATCCCTCCCCCTCTTTCTCACCCTTTTCTTTGCATGCTGATTGTGGTCCAATAATAGCTCAAGCACCTGTCTGGATAGCTCTACATTTATGAAAATCAGTATGTGGGCTGCTTGTTTTCCTGTATATGTTTTTGTTTGGGTATCTCATTTTGAAAAATCTAGTTTTCTCTGTGCATTTTTCACTCGAGTGTAACGCCAGTCTATTGCACGCAACTATTTTTGGTAAAACAGTTTGATACATTCTCATATCCAGAGGCAACTGAAAGGCTATTGATATACGTATGTTTAAACTGGAGTGTGCATGGCAACTTGAGTTTCATCTTCAGTTTGATCTGTACTTACTGGAGGGTTAGGCGCTTAACCCAGCGGTCGTAGGGGGAGATGCAGGGTACACCCTACCCAAGACAGAGAGATGCACATCCACACCGACAACCAATTTAGAATCACCAGTTAACTAAACAAAAATTTCAATATTATATTATAAATGGTATAATTTGTTGAATTCAACTCTGACCAAAAAAGAAAACCTTTTTTCATGACTGTACTGTATATCTATCTGTCTATCCGCCTAGCATTACCTTAGCTTCAGTTCAAAACTTAAAAATATCAAGGGACTTTCTCATAAAGCAAATTTAGCATTTTTCTCTGTCTGTTAATAAACAAAAGACCCAAAGGACATTTGAAGGATAGAAATTTAAAACAAAATTGCAAAAAAACATCTGAGAGTTTTGTTTTTTGCTCACATAACACATCTTTACAAAAACTTGGTATAATGATTTGGGTAGACCTGTTCGGTGAGCCCCACCCTATCTCCCCTTTGTTCCACCTAAAACACACAAACCTACGTAGGACAGGGCCAAGGCAGCAGGTGTTTAGATCTATTTCTTCTATCTGCCCTCCTCATATCTGTCTGAACCTGAACCTGATAGACTGCTTTTTTTCATCCTTTTCAATTCAATAATGCAACCCACATCCATTCATTTCTCTTGTATTTCATTATACTTCCCCGTTTCTATCCTTTCCCTTTGCTGTGTTTTTAATGCTCGCTTTATGAATAAGTAAATGCAGTATTTGGTTTCTCCGTCGTTAATTATTGAAGCGACAGTGATACAGGACTTGCCTCCCAGTGCGCCCAGTCGCCCAGACCCATGTTTTAACTTGTATCTAGGCAACCAGGCTGCATATAGTCAGGCATCAGTAACATCCTAATGATTCTGCTGCGCATGCGATGAGGGGGAGTGCAATTTACACACAAATCAGTTGGGGTACCATTTGCATCATGTCACAAGGCTTAAGAGGATGAATATGTAATGGTTTTTTTCCTCTCTGTCTTTCATATTTTCTAAGAGAAACGTGTGATAAATGACAATGCTATCACAACAGCTGCCTCTTAGTGGGGTCGGTTACATAGATGGGTCCAAGGGCATGTCGCCATACATGGCTTGATTGACAGATTTTAATGGGGTAACGAGTGGTTAAACAACACTTTCTTAAAAGGAATCAAGTGTAGGGCAAGGTGGGATCACTGACAGGAAGTACAAACCCGAGGTGACCTTGACTGGTTTAGCACCTCTGCTGTATTAAAATGTGACCACTGTCATCATCACGCCAAACATTTACAATCTGCCAAGCCGATTTTAAACACTCTATGAGAGGCTCAGTGGGCATTGGGGATTTTACTTGCTATTGACGAGAGGCAGCAGGGTCAGTCAGAGAGTAAATAAATGATTGAAAGAATTGGCTCGGCCACAACAGCCGAGGCCACTCTGTCGATCCAGGGTATCGATCTGAGGTAGATGGCTTCAGTGAAAAGCAAGGGCTGTTTAAATGAAAAACTGAGATTAGGACCTGATTGGAATTAATTGTGTTTTAGTTTTGATTTATTTACAAATTAAGCTTCAATTCACATTAGCCACCCGTGAGTTAGGTGACCAAGTGAGAAACAATAACCAGGCATAATTAAGGTCCAAAGTGGCATGGTAGTGCCATAATTGTCAGTGTCAAGGCTCAATAGCCAATATGCATCATCTGTTTTTGGCAGGATCATATATATGTCAAAAAGTGACATTTCCATGGTGTTGACACAGTCTGCCCCAGTCTTAACTCCTTAACAAGGCCCAAGGATTAGATGAACATGGATAAAGTAGGCTAGTGTGAAAGAAATAGACATGGTGAGACAAAGAATCAGGAAATTAAACATCGAACTTTAAGGTGAAAGACTCCCCACCGTTTGGACAAGGACACTGGCTTTGGTTCCAATGGGTTCCAGTGACAGTGGCGGCTGGCATAAAGCATTATTAATGACCAAGGAAACTGGCCTTCAGGCTAGGCGTTAATTATATCACTGGAGAGCTGGGGGAGAGCGAACACATAGGAGTGCAGGGCCACTCCCTCTGTTGTGTGTATGTGTGTTTTACATTGTTAAGTCATTACTGCCCTCATTTCTAAAGAGAGCCCGCATTGATAGATTGCTGGAAACACTCCCTAATATCAGCCTTTCTGAGACCCTTTCTGACTTCTGTAACTTTGTTTTTCTGTTCGTCTTATTCAAGTCAAATTGTGTCCAATGTGAATTGTCTGTGTTGAAAAATCTGGCAACATACCTTTAAACAAATGAGATGAAGATAGCAGCCAAGGCCACACAGTTCAGTTTATAAAACAGCTCTGTTTATTCGCTCGAGCTAGCATGTCCTTGAACTACCTGTCTGTCCTTCTTACCAGAATAATCCATTAATTTAATTTCACTTAATTTATTTAATGAAAATTTATGCTCTGATTCAGCATTTCACATTTTTCACCAATCAGGCTATTGCTACAGGCTAGTGTTTTCATCATTAAGCCTGTCTTAATCGCCACCATCCTTTCTGTACACTGGCACAGATTCACAGTTTAGTGCTCTGCATGCCATGTGCAGAGGGTGTGTTTTTGATGCCCTGGCGCCTGCATGTGACAGTTCCATCGGCTCTGTGCAACCCTCCACTCTTTGCCGTCTCATAGCATCTGTGGCGTTGTTCTTTAAAAGGCCAGCAGCAACTCGCTACGTATCCCCTTCAACACAGCTCCGAGTCGGTCCTCCTTACAATTGCCCCGTGATTTTTAAAGCTGTGGCTGAACAGTGAAAAACATGCTTAATGTGGCTGAACAGAGCACCAGACAAGGTTATTTACTCACCCTGCTTTAAGTATTTGTCGAACAGGACAGATGTCAGCTGTGAATTGTCAACATGTGAAAAAAGTATTTGAAAAAAATATTTGTGTTTTTTCGTTGTTGTTTGTTTTAGATGTATTACTATTTTTTATACCACTGCTTAAAATCAGGACTATCACTATATCCGAATGCCAATTCTTGATAATAATGACTAAAAAAATGATCCTTTAAGTTCAGTTAATGAATTCTGATTCTATAGAGAGCAACTATAAAGAATAATAGAGAATAAAGAATATTATAATAAAGAATTTCCACACATTTAAGATATATTTTAGGTTGTAATTTCCAATACCTAAAAGTATTCACCACCAGCATTGTTAGCTCAGTGTTCCACATTCCTTGTTACTTTTCTTAAAATGTATTCATTACCTTAATTAATCTCCAAAATAAGTAATTTGTTATATTATTTGTCGCGCATAATTACCTACAGTTCTATAAACTGAGGCAAAACAATATCCTAGTAAGGACAATCATACAATCTTACTTTTAGTGTTTACATTCAAAGTTGAAAACCATCTGAAAGCGACGTCCCCATGTTCATCACAGCAATTCTCCTGCAGGAACATGAACAGGTAAAAATACAGACTCCTGGATGTAGTTTGTACTTTTACTACTACATTCTTATTTTTTGGGCAATAAAAACCAACGCAATGCCTGAATCTCTACTTCTAAAGATGTAGACTTTGCCACCCTTTTCCTAAAAACTAAAATTCACCAGCTGGGCCAACGTCCTCATTTTAGGTTTGACAGCGTTTTAGTAGGTAAAGGTGAATGCTTGGACATGAATTGAGCTGCGGTTTGGGGAAGGCCTTGACTGGCGATGGCTCCCGGGCCTGGCAGATCCCCGTGCACTAAATAGAAGTGAAGAAGTTAAAGAATTGAAAACAAAGAGGGAGGGTGGGGCACGTAAACGAGAATAAACAGCTTGTAGAACTGGGGGAACCTAGATGACAACCGGAAGGAGCGTGTTTAGAGGTCCCACTCCTGAAATTCCGATACTCCAATTAGATGTGAGAAACATTGCAGTTAACTAAAATAAAAGTAAAAACTAGACTTTTGAAGACAAATGCAAATTAACTGAAATGATATTGTGAATTTGGAAAACCAAAATAGAAGTGAGTTTTAGTATCTGTTAGTCTGCTAAAAAAAATATTATTACAACATTCCCAATGAGACATTGATGGATGTGTTTATTGAAACTCTGGATGTTTACAAGATTACGAGGTAATGCTTTCAAAAACTTAAGTGTTTTTATTTTAATATTGATACTTATTTTCCTAAATCTTACCTCTGACATAAGCCCTTTATAAGATAATAATTAAAGAGACTAAACTAAATTAAACTAAACATCCATCCATCCATTTGCTTCCACTTATCCTTTTCAGGGTCGCGGGGGCTGCCGGAGCCTATCCCAGCTGTCATAGGGCTAAACATATTTTAAAAAATTACTTTGAATGAAATTAAATGGAATTAAAAATGAAAATAAAAATGAAAATAAGAATAAAAAACTAATTAGGAAATTAAAAAAACAACAACTATGGTTACTCTGGATTTCAGTACAAGTGCAGGAAGAAAAAGTCCTGTTTGGTGTTTTTATTGTTTCTGTTGATGCATCCTGTAGAGAACTGAAAGAACCTTTATAACAACATAATTGCAAATGTAATGTAATTACTGAATTTAATGCAATACAGTAACATGTTATTGAAAAGTGTAATGTGATTACAGTAGCACGTTACTGTGTAACATGTTACACTAAATACCAGTATGTACGGTAGACAGTAAAGAGAAACACAACAAATGATATTACAAATATATTTAATTTTATGAATTTAGTTCCTTAATTTAAAAGGAAGAATAAATGTTTTCAATGAAAATGTAACAGATTATTATCAGATTATCTTTACCTTGTGTTCTTACATTGTAATTACATATTGCCTTTACGTGTCTGAACTCTATTATAGAGTATCCCAATCTTTTTATGATTTGGCTGTATGGTAGCCCTCCTGTGGTACTTTGCTTGACTAAACATTATAAAGACTTTTGTGGGCTGTTGACAGCCTTTGTGGACTAAATTGTATATAAAAAGCTATTTGAGAGATGTAGATTTGATTAAATTAAAGCATAAAAGTAAACTATACCTCTCATATCACAGTTTGTGCAGACTCCCAATTTATGATATCAGCATTCATCTGTCATTTTTAAATATCAGTATTAATATCAGATTGAGGTTTATTAAACTGAAGTGTCCACTGTCACTCTCACCCAGTGTACATCTAGTGACTAATATCAACTCTTTTCTTCACATACCAGTGTTCAGGGAGCCCTACACAGTCCGTGTGGCCGACCAGCGCTCCATGCGGGGTAATGTTGCCGTGTTCAAGTGCCTCATCCCCTCAGCTGTCCAGGAGTATGTCAGCGTTGTTTCCTGGGAGAAAGACACCGTCGCCATTGTCCCTGGTAGGAGATTCAGCCACTCATAATCAATGATTCATCAAAAAGCCCAAACTAAGACTGCAGACAAAAGCTTCAGGTTCATTTTCCAAGTTCATGCTCACTCTGTTTGTGTCTGTGGTTAATAATGGAAAGCAAATGATCTAATCTCATTCCACTACATAAATGGAATATTTGCAGGTGGAGAAATAAGAATTTTCTCTGTTATTGCAAATGAAGTCCAAGCTTTAAATCCAGGGATGTTTTTTTGTTTGTTTGTTTGTTTGTTTGTTTTTTTAAATGTGGTTTGCTTTCAGAACGTAATGGACTTTCTTGTGATTGTTGATTTCTCTTTATCAATAATAATCAATCTATTTGTGTTTATTTGTGTTGCTGGTACTGGTCCCAGTGAGAGAAGATGACAGAATGCCTCATTCATTCAAAAATAAGGCTGATGAAATGGCCTTTGCCTGACACATTCCTGGCTGCTCAGTCACTGTCACTGCTGTGGTTCAGAGCTGTGTTCTGTGGATAAATCAGACATTAGCAGACATGTGCTATTTGTGTTTGTGTGAGAGAGAGAAAGTGAGAAAGCAAGAGAGAGAGAGAGAGAGAGAAAGAGGAGGACCGAGGGGTGTGTGTGGACTGGGGTGTGTGTGTGTGTCTAATTTGATGTTATCACAGTCACCTAAAAGAGAGCAGCAACACCTCTAGGGCTCTCTTATGTCTGGTGTTGTTCACTCTGTTTCATCTGATCCTCTAAACAAATCATTCACTGTCTAACTGAAGAGTGAAAATATCAGTATGGGCCTCCTGCGTGCTGCTACGCTTGTGCATTGGCACTCGTGTGTATCTACAGTATGTGTTCAGGCTTGTGTTGCAGTGTTAACATTTGCTCCATGGAGCAATGGCAAATTGCAGGGTGTCAGATGAGACTGTTTAGGTCAGATGATACGCATTGTTCTCTGCCCCTTATCTTGCTCTCTGATACAGACTGCCTGTTTCATCTCTCAACACTGTGTGTGAGTGTGTCTATAAAGGTGTCTGTGTATTTGTGTGCCTCTCTATATTGCTCTGTCCTTCACACAGGAGCACTCATTGATCCAGCACAACTATAGTAAGTGTGTGTGTGTGTGGCCTGAGGGGGGTTTCCAGTCTGGATCGATAAAGCTTGCTGGTGGATTCCCCTCTCTCTTGTCACGGATCCCTCAGTGTGAGAGTGGTGAGACCGGGCCAGTCTGTTTGACTCATAGCTCTGTGTGTGTGTTTGTGTGCGTGTGTGTGTGTGTATGTGTATTTGCTAAAGCCACTGTATCATGGCTGTGTGCAAGAGCTCAGTGGGAGTATGTTATTGATCGCGTGATGGACGCCTTTGGTAAAGCATGCACATATAGACAAGCAAAAGTATGCACACACACACACACACACACACACACACACACACACACACACACACACACACACACACACACACACACACACACACATTTGAATGAGCAGCTCTTTGAGCTTTCAGCTGTGACCAGTTCATGTTATCCATAATCTTTAAGAAACAAACTATACATTCCATTGATTCCATTTGAATGAATTATCACTGCACGAACTACAATAATCTGTTTCATTTTCAATAACTGAAACACAATTTTTAAGGTGAAATGATCAGTCAGGTTATCAGTTGTCACTATTTCAATGATCACCATCATAACTTTCAATCACATATTTGTTCTTCTTGGATTTTTCTTGTTCTTATTCTTTTAGATGATTATAAATGGTCACTTTTACATTTCCACACATATGAAGATGTCTAATAAGGCATCTTTAAACAAAATGGTTAATTGATTTTCCAATTGTTTACTAAGTAATATAATCCCGAAATATCTGAGCTGGCATTTCAAAATACTTGAGAGTATTTGTTTTCCCTTTTTCCTTCGCTTCCTTCTCTTCTCTACTTCTTCTCCTCTCAGTCCTGATGAATACGTTTTATTGGTGACACAGTGCATCTCTTCTTCTTTCTGTCCATCTTTGGCTTGATGCCTCCTCCTCAACCCTGGTACAGACTGGTGGCCCGTGTCAGCATCATAACCACACACACACACACACACACACACACACACACACACACACACACACACACAAACAGAGACACAGAGGATCCATGTGCGGGCCCCACCTACCCCACTTGCACTCCACCATACACCTCATCCATCTATCCATCCACTTCATCTATCAGCTCCTGGTAGCATGTACAGCTTTCAGTCTTTCGATAGCGCTCGAGATGCTCTAGTGGTTTGCCATTTATTAGGGACACTGTATGCCAAGGTATTGGCTTGACAGGATGATACATGTCAAACAGACGGCTGTGTTGGTCAATAAAGCTAAGTTTGAATGGGCTTTGATGAAGAGGCAGGAGGGTGTTTGCTGACAGCTGGCCTCACTGTGAGACGACCCTGCCTGGGTGTCATGTCACTATTTGACAGCCAAATCTGTTTGCGTTGAGGCCTGTTCGTGGAGCGATTTGTGGGGGAGTAGACAGATAGATAGACAGGCAGACAGTCAAACAGTGCGAAGCTTTGCGTGTTGACTGGCTATCGTGGATTTTACTCCCTTGTCATATTCCTCCCCTTCTCGTGCTACTTCTCTATCTAGCCATGCCTCTCCCTTTAATTGATGGTTTGCTGGTGTTGCTGTCGGTTAGAAAATTAACATTTGTTTGCTTGTCAGTTAGGGAACTGAAAGAGTATGCTCTGACAGCGATGTGTACGAAGGAACTTCATCCGTGTGTATGTGTGAGTGTTTGCGTGTCACTTTGTTAGTATCGCTCTCCTCCTCCAGTTGGAGCTTAAAACATTGTGAGTTTTATCTGGTCGCCATGGTAACGGGTGCAATCCGGCGGGCGGAATGAGGAAGGTGTGAGGATGCATCGCTGCCTGATTTTTATAAGTGCATCACCACGGTTCATCTCCACCATACTCACACATGTGCACGCACGCACACACATACAGAGGACATATCAGCATATGTAGCATCTTTCTTTCTTTATTTCCTGCATTGCAAACTGTATAGTCCATCATCCATGGTCTGGATTAGGATGATGAAGCACTGTGTGTGACTTGTCGGTGACACTATGTGCCTGTGTGATATATATATTATTATAATAAACCTGTTGGCCACTCTGTTAACAGGGACAACAGCCAATATCTAGGAGCTTCCAGTGTAGAAGGCAGATATTTGAGCCAACACTTCCTAATCCGTCCAGCAGAGTTTATGAATGCAGGTACATTAACAAAGCTGTGTAAATTTTGGTCTCTACCTGCATGCAATCAAACCCCGCTTAAAGATGATTGGTCGTTAGAGGTTCAGTTGCAAACACACCTTGGATACATATTATGCATGTATTGTTATCGAGAATAGCTAATAACTGACCTAAAACCGTACAGCAGAATTGTCAAGCATATGTCAGTTTACTTTAAGTATTTTGAAAATGCATGCCAAAGTTTTACACGTTTGCACTGTAAAAGCTTGGGTTTTATATGGTGTGATCATACTTTTCCTTTGAAAGATGATCAGTTTTTCTCCTGCCATCCTGTAACTATATGTATTTTCTCACTTGTGCATGTTTTCCTATAATCCCAGAATGTGTCCCTGATTTCTACATCAGGCTTGTGTCAGGGGCATAACACTTGTTGCAGCACTCGAAAGGGCCAAGGAAACAAAAATGCAATGTGCAGACTTGGATGTTAATTTTAATCTTAATTTTAATAAATGATTGCCATGGGTTTAATTGTATTTGTGGGAAAGGAAATGTCCAAAAGTAAGCAACACATTCAACAATATCATCAGCATCTGTGATTGGACCATGATGTAGACATAACCCCAAACTTCAGGATTTTATGTTTCTTATAGACCTGCTTTTTCTCTTTCTCACTTTCTGTTTTACCTCTGCCTCCTAGGGTTCTCTTACTGCTTGACTTGACATTTATTCCTCTCAAGTGCTTATCAGGCCCACTTGATCGCCTCTTGTTTTGCATCATTATTTTTCTTCACATTCTGCTGTTTTCAGTGTGTCTGCCCTCTTCCTTTACTAAAATACTGAAGTTAAAATAGAAATATCAAAGTTTGCCAAAAGACATTTACAGGAATGGTCTTTATTTTATGTAATAGCTACACATGAAGTCAGTGTAGTCTTTTTAATGTTCCTTTCTTTTGTGAGGCAGCTGAGTCAGTTCTGCAAACTGTACACACTTAGATATAATGTGCTTGCTTCATTAGAGCCAAAGAAACTACAGCTTATTTGAATTACACATTTACATACTGTGGTTGAATGAACTATTCAGGTGGCATCTGAGTAGCATGCTTCATTAAATGTTAATGAGAACATTGTGAGTCATATTACAGCATTAAACCAGGGTAAGGGATAAAGAGATTAACACACACAATTAAGTTGTTTTCGTTTATCTTAAACAATGTATGGCTTCTTAAAGAACAATCTTTATTCGTATGAGAAAGAAGACACTTGCAATGTTACAATATTTTTGAAAATTGTAATAGATTGAACAAGCAAATAGAGTCACAGAACAATACTAAGTGATTGATTAGTTGATATCGCGGGAGATAACAACAGAAAGCGTAAACATCGAGGGTGAAGAGGGTGTGGAAAAGTGTGACGTCTGTGTTTTTTTTGCATTGATTGAGGCTGTTTAATCCCCCTTCTCTTTCACACACACTGCCTCTCTCTCTGTGAAGTGTAGCGTCACCACAGCTGCAGTAGCTTCTGTCCCAGTCTCCATTTTGTAGCCACTCCGCAGAGGACCTGTACTCTTCCCACCCCTCTGTCTTTCCACTTTTAACTTTATCCCTCTCCCGCCCTTCTTTTCTAGAGGCACTTATTAGGAAATAGTGAAGTGACAAAGCATCGTCTTTTTTTCTTCCACTCCATCAGGCCTGAAAGTGAACAACAGATAGGCTGAAAAATGGCAGAATAGGCAGAAAAAGAGAGAGACAAAGTGGCACAAAAGCATGACATGTTAAATTATGCAGATGGGAAAGTGGGCATAGGATGCAGGGATGATGGAATGAGGTGGGTAGGTGTATGAGGACATATAAGGGGTTGGACAGATGGACAAAGAAAGAGGTGTGTGCGCTGAGATTTCCTGCTGTCCCCAGCACCCCAGGGAGGGAGAGAAGGCCAGAGGCTTTAAAGCCAGTGGGGCCTACCATTAAAGATGCATCTGACAAGTACTTAATGCTCCCCTACCTCCCCTCTCCCCTCCATTTCTCATTTTTCTTTAGACTTTCTTTACTTGTTCCTGTTAGTATCTAACCATTAACCATTACACACATGGTGCACATCTATGTGTGTTTGTCTTTAGAATGGTTACCATTCATACCTAGGGTAAAGGTGGGGGAAGAGGGCAGGCAGGGGGGTAACTGTGGAGGGGAAATGGGTGCTGTTTACTTATTGATGAGTATTTATGGGCTGTGTGTGTGTGTGTGTGTGTGTGTGTGTGTGTGTGTGTGTGTGTGTGTGTGTGTGTGTGTGTGTGTGTGTGTGTGTCCGATTCTGGCAGTGATGCATGTTAGGTTGGGTTATTTATTCAGCACTCGTGTTTGGATGTTTTACAGAGAGAACAGGTGCAGAGTGACTCTGAGCTTGCTCTGTTTGAGCGGACTTTGTGTGCGCATGTGTGTGTGCGTGCGTGTGTGTGCTAGCTGTGTCAGTGAGACAGACAGAAAGAGAGTCAGACACAGGGGCATTCACTGCTGTCCAGGCACTGATAGGGCCGCTGTGTTTGTCTTTGTGGATAACATGATTTGAATATTGAAAAGAAATTCTATTTTGTAGATTTCAGATAGATAGATATAGATATAGATAGATAGATAGATAGATAGATAGATAGATAGATAGATAGATAGATAGATAGATAGATAGATAGATAGATAGATAGATAGATAGATAGATAGATAGATAGATAGATAGATAGATAGATAGATAGATAGATAGATAGATAGATAGAAAGTACATGCTCAGGAACATGGATGTTCTGCATAGAGATTGAAATGGCGGGAGAGATGGAGGGAGGTTGAAGGAGGGAGAGAGGGAGGTAGGAAGTGAGAGAGGGTTGTGCACGAGGAGAATTTCAATGGCACTCCAATCATGCAGGCAGTCTCGTTAGCCCAGGGAACATTTGCATAGCGCTTCGGCGAATTCATTTGGCGTTACTCAGAGAAGATGGCTCCCTTTTTCTCTCAGCTAGTTAGTTATTCATTAAGCACAAGGTGTTCAGAAGCACATTCACGCGAATTTCTCATGCATCCGTGTGTGTGTGTGTGTGTGTTTTTGTGACCTGTTGACCGGTGTGCCTTTCATGTTACACTGTATGTTTCTTGTTATATAGGCTTTGTTGCAGATCTACCTCCCATGAGGTTTGCATATTTATGACTGACTGGATACGTGCCCTGGATCTTTCCACGTATATCCTTACAATACTGACTAGGTACATGCCAGCAGACAGAATTGCTGTCAGATATTGTGCCAATTGCAGAGCCAACGTCAGAGCATTACTCATCACCCACCGTGATCTCGCCAACAACTTCTTCCTCAAGTAGTGACGCCGGAGCTTTAAATTTTATATCGCTGCTGCCTTTCTCCTCCTCTTCCATCCCAAGAAGCTAATTAGGGGAAAAAAATTACATGATAGAGGTTCAGACAATTAGATTTTTACCTCAGATCATCACTAATGGGGAGCATAACTTGCCTAAAAAAGCATGTCACTTGTAAGATTGGTTAGGATTGTGTGTGTTTGTCAGGGGTGGGAGTATGGGTGGTGTCAATGAGGAAGCAGAGCCAGTAAGTGAAGATGACACACATAATGAAGAATGCAGTGGATGTGTTATTCTAATTATCCCACTGAGACCTCCTTGCGATCTAATGTTGTTTGACAGTGCACAAAAACCATGGTGAAGAGCTGCACTTGTATGCACATTTGTGTGTGTATGTGTGTGTGTGCTGGGTGTGTGTGTGTGTGTAAGTGCGTGCGTTGGAATCTGCAACCAGGAATTTGCAGTGACAGTGTTTGTCACATGTGCTTAAGCTGTAGGGTGAATTCACTTTGTGTGACCTTTGCTTAAGTTGGTCTGCTGCTCATTTTAAGTAGGCAAACACCATAGTTTGTGTTTGACACGAGTTACTTATTTCACCTTTATTTGAAAAAAGAGAACTGCATCATGTATTGGCTTCAAATGGTTGAACTGCACTCTTAAGTAGGTGAGAAAACATGAGCTGGAACTGTTTAAAGTTAGGAAAAAAAACTGTGCTGTGGGCCAATATTTATTGTTTTCTTCAAAAAATCAAATAGTGTATGATTGGTGAAACCATACAGAAGCATGTTTTAAGTAAACATTTCAAGCTATTATCTTAAAATTTCAACTAACTAAAATAACTTGAAATTTCAAGTAAGTCAAAATTTGGAGATAATAATTGAAAATTCAGGTTTTTCTTTTTTAATGGCCGAAATAAGCTTCCATAAACACCACCAGCTGATTAAACTAAAGGAAAAAAACGATTTGGAATTAATTGATTAATGGTTTAAGTCATTCTTGAGAAAAAATGAAAATACCACAAATTCCTAACAGGTTTTATAGAAGACGATTTGCTTCTTCTTTGCATCATTGTCGACTTTTAGAAGTTGAGATGTTGTGACAATTTTCTGCCATTTGTGGACCAATTGGTTAATGATAAAATGTGAGGCTTTATCATTATTGATCATTTTCAGTTCAGCCCTGCTGTGTACAGAGTGCAGTGTTGCCATTAAACACTGAAAATGTTTCATTCGGAGTCAAGAATATGATGACTTTGACGACTGTAATCGCAGCAGATAATGCTGAAGTTGAGTGTCGGCAGGTCGAAAAATGTGTCTAGTTGTTACATTTGTGTTAAAGAAAAGGCTACATAAGCAAAGGAAAAGAAAGAAAACAGAGCATTCCTATGTGCATCTGTAGTTGTAGACATGCATGTGTTTCTGTGTATTTGTGTTTTTAGTAGTGCGCTGGGGGCAGGGCAATATGAGAGATATCCTGTTCCAACACATCCCCGCTGGAGCTGACTTAATGACCCATGACCTGAAGATGTACATGCTAGGAGAAGAGAGAGGGAGGGTGCAAGGAGGCAGGGTAGCTGAAGAGGAAGAGGAGGAGGAGGAAAGCAGAGGGGTGTTGGACCGGGAACAAAATGGATGAAAATTAAAGCAAATAAAGCAGAAAAGAGATGAAAATGTGTTCTGCTTGATGCATTGCTCTCTATTTCTTTGTCCTTCCAGTCTCTTTCTCTCTCTGGAACACGTCTTGGTCTGACCAGCGTCGTGTCCATCTGCTTGAGGAGCTCCTCCTCTTACCTCTCTTTGTCTGCCTCTGGCACTCTTCTCACTTTTCTGGATCCACTTCTTTTCTTTGGGCTGAAAGATCACAGTTAATCAAAGTCAGGATGGCGACAGCCGACAGACCCATGACACGCAGCCCACAGTGGACACAAGCAGAGGCAGTAAGGGAGAGACAGAGTGCTTCAAAGTAAAAGGACAGCGAGATAGCCGTAGAATAAGAAGACAGGTGAAACAGGTTTGCACATTTGACCTGCACTTCCTTTTTTTTTAGTCCTTCTCAATTTTTATTTTACCCTTTCTGACACTTGCCATTTTTATTGGATTTCTGGACTTTCCCGCCCTTCCCACTCTTTCCCTCTAACCTCACATAACCTCTGTCATATCTGTTAAATTCAGATGTGCATCTGCCTGTGTGTGTGTAAGTACATGAGCGCATGTGTGTGAGCCCACTGATCTCCCTTGTCAGCAGTGCCATCTCTGTGTTTTATTAATAGCTAATCAATGAGCTCTCTGGGATCTATGAGATGGCCTGAGGACTCCCATAAGACATATGCCTCCGTATCAGCGCACACACATCAATAGCTCATAGAAGTCGGTGGAGTATAACACATTTAGAGTTGGTGTTGTTGTTGTTTTTTTGTCAATACCTTTTTTTTTTTTCAAGTTTTCGGTTCGTATTTTAATTTAGCTGCAGCAACAAAGTGGTGCAAGCAGCTCAGATCCATTATAGACCGATTCACATCTGCCCTTCATGTTTCCATATCTGGTTTGTTTGTGTCATAAATGCACTCTTTCTTTCTCACTTTCTGTTTTACCTCTGCCTCCTAGGGTTCTCTTACTGCTTGACTTGACATTTATTCCTCTCAAGCGCTTATCAGGCCCACTTGATCGCCTCTTGTTTTGCATCATTATTTTTCTTCACATTCTGCTATTTTCAGTGTGTCTGCCCTCTTCCTATTCTTCCCTCACCTACCTATTTTCTCTGCGCTCACTTTCTGTACCTTAGCTGTTGGTATTTTGAAAGTGCAGCCTGTTTTTTTTTTCTTCTTTCCATTTTGTTTTTTGTCTGTTTTGTTCATGTGCATAGCCATTGTTTTACGATGCCCAGGGCAATCTGGGTTTTTGTTCCTCTCACTCACTGGGGACATTGTTTGAAAACAGAAATGTGAGTTTCAAATGTCTTTGGAGGAATCCTCCAACTTTTTGCTTTTTCATTTATAAGCACCCAAACTAAATAAAGGATACTGCTATTAATAATCCAATTTTTGGTGTGGTCAACAAACAAAATTAAACATTTTGTTTTAAAAATCCACTTTTAAAAAAGTTAAAAATGCACCTTATTCAAATATAATGATTTATCCATAACATAAAGTCATTAAAACTTCTACTAAGTCCCCAAAACAGAACCCAGTCCTCCCCAGAATTCACCCCCAGTTAATGGGAATACACGATTGCAGTGTTGTGCAGATATTTGGAAATGTTTATGCGTTTCTTAGAAGTCATTCTGCTTAATTTGTCTTTACTGTAATGGGTGTATCTGATTTTTCAAACAAAACTCCTGAGTTTTATTGTGTTAAAGTGACAGAACAGAGACAAAGTTTAGGCTAAGCCTTAAGTTTCTGTTTTAGTGCTTTGGTTTACAAACTTGCATTCGCAGCACCATCTATAGTAGCAGCCCAGGTGTATTAGCAGCTCACGGCCGACACCATGCCCTTGTATTTCAGCCTACGCTATGCTGAAGTTGTGGACACTATCATATTTCATGCTTCATCTAGCCAACAATTGTGGTGCCAAAATGAATGTAGCCTCTTCTCATGTTTTATTTTTTGGCAAATTTTGCAATTTTGTGGTGTTTTGTGAGCAATGTTTTTCTCTTGGACAACAACTGTCTGAGCAGTCACTGAAACAGCTTTTGACTTGGCTTAGACTTTATGCCAAGTCAAAAGAACGTTCTCATCTGTTTTTCAATGCAGTGACACATTTTGTAGGTGGGAAATCACAACTCAAAATTGTGTCCTTTTCAACCTCCAGGTGTTCAATGCACAAAGCCAGAAGAAAAACCTTGCCGCCTCCAGGTTTGCTTTGTTGCGCATGAAGTAAAGTTAACAATGTTAAGCTAGTAGTGAGAGCTTGCATCAATTATGACAATACAGCCACAGTTTCAAGTGAGCTAAAGGACTAAATTAATTATCATTCAGCCGAACTCATACGTAGAGAAGCTCTACTTTATTTTTATTGTCCAAGATTCCATTATGTGGAATAACATCAGGACTTAGAAAGAGCATTACATTGAACTTTTTTTCTTTGAATTTTCCTAGACACTGGAAACTTTCACTTACCAGTTGTCACTGAATGCAGCACGGAGAAACACGCTGCCATAGTGAAGGCCATTTTTTAAAGGAAGCTTTCTTATAACCTGACTATATTTTGTCTTTCAATACTATTCCTATATCCAGCTGCCCTCTGACAAAGAATGTGTGTTTTGGTGTGTGAGAGAGCAAGAGAAAGAAGGCAATCTTTTTACATCTAAGCTTAGCTGACTAAGGCTCCCAGAAGACAAAGAAAGGGTGAGAGGAGTGCGGGAAGCGAGAGTATAGTGGAAAAAGAGAATGTAATTTGAATCTCATATACATTTCAGTTGAAAGTCATTTTAGCCTTGGTACATTCTCTCTGGAGTCAGTTTTACACACACACACACACACACACACACACACACACACACACACACACACACACACACACACACACACACACACACTTGTGGACAAAGCTCTTGTGTATGAGCACAGATTGACAGTTGAGTGCTCACACTACAGCTCATTCATCCTTGTTGACTACATCTCTGCAGCCAAGTTGAAAATGAATGATGTGTCAGATGCAGCCTCTCTACAAAATAAAACATATTGTTTTCTATTGTAGCTACAATTGCTTGCGTACAAATACAACATTACAGTTTTTTACAGACGCTAGGACACATTTCTCAATACTTAGGTCACTTTTGCAAAACTCCTCACACAGTGAGCACAACAGAAGTCTATGTGGGCTAAACTGAGGATCAGTTATCATTGTTTTGGCTCAAAATGCATTCAATGACTACATCTCTCAAATTTCATGAATTATTTTCTCACTCAGACACAACAACTGCCAAAAATCTTTGTACGTACAGGACATTTTGCATGTGCTTACATACTGTTTTCAAAACTGTTAAACTTATGGCCAAAACAATAACACAATGCAAAACTTAAAAAGACAGCAAAATGCAACAGCAATATTTTATTGAAACATATTTTAAATCTAAAAATGCAGTTTAACCAGCCACAGCTTATTCTCATTGTAGATGAACATCTACACAGGTGTTACTCCTTCAATTTTTCAACTCCTTCAATTCTGGCAGCCAGAAGATTATTTCCTAGGTGTATTGCCCTAGATGACATGAGATGTGATGTGGATGAGAACCTGTGGCCAAATGGAGAAGACCAAGTAGATTAGCATTACTATTGTATGTGTATCAGTGGATGGTGTGTATACAAATTCTTGTATTTTGGGATTACTTAGTGCAAAAAAAATAAAAATACATAAACAAATATTAACGAATTCTGCATGATGTCTGATTCATTCCAGTAACATATATTGAAATTATAAACAGAGATGTGTCCTTGTTTTACACAAGAAAACACTGTGTAATGCTACATGTTGTTAGTGTTTTTTAGGTCATTGTTTTGTGGGTGACAAAGTGTGTTTGTCGGCTGTCAACCTTTGCTAGTGTTCTGGAAGAATGAGTTTATTTGAGACCTGAATAAAGTGTTTTGGTAGTTGTAGTGCATTTTGAATGTGAAATGAACTGCTTTGCCAAGCTGACGGTCAGTTAGGAGGATTGTGTGAAGTGTTTTGCAAAAGTGACCTAAGTATTGGGAAATGTGTCCTAGCGGCTGTAAAAAACTGTAAAAGCTGGTAAAAAGAAAGAAAGGAAGGAAAACAACCTGTGGGCGACAAACTTGTTTTTGCGTTTACATTCCTCCAAAACATGTATCCTAAGAAAAACACAGCTGCTTTAAAACTGTGTTTGGTGTCCAAGTGAAAAACTTTAGAAGTTTGATTTTTTTAGTCTTTCTGGGCAGTGGTCTTAACTTTTTGGCCTTTTAAGAGTATATGTGCAATTTTGGAAAACCAGGAAGTTAATGACACTGTTGTGACTTAAACCTGCCAAGGCTACATATCAGGCGGTTCTTGCAATGTCAACACTGTAGAGAGAGATTTTGACTTAAGCACTCTCACTCGCCAATGGCATCCATCCCCAGCATCCCCCGATTTGCTTTGTGTGTGTGCATCTGTGTAAGCATGTCTCTTTTCCTCTGCATAAACAGTGTTCCCTTTTCCTGCAGGCTGACAAGTGAATGCCTTGTTTATTTCTGTTGACTGGAAAAAAGATGTCTATTGGTCCCTTATACCTACAATTCTTTCTCATTACCCATCTTTTTTTTTTTTTTTTTTGCAATTTTAGACTAACATAGGTGGGAATGATAGAGTAATCAGCTATAGGACAGATGAGAAAACAAAAAAAAAGAGTTTCATGTTTATTACACAGTTATTAACATTAACGTATCTTCATGCTGTGGCAGCTTATATAGACTGTAGTCATGTGGCACTATGGAATGTATGTTGAAAACAGTATATTCAGTTCTATCCGCCTGATACACTGACCTGATAAACTGATCCCCCAATTCATTTGGTATCACCCTAGAGGGTGTGGGTATAAGTGGAACTTGACATCACTTTACTGGGCATGCAATAAATTCTGTTCAGTTTTTTAAGTGCAGGATAATGTATAACATGCAAAAATGTGATTGCTGTTATTTTTAAAACACACATTTTTAAAACCACCATGTGCATACACAGTGTGTTTGCACAAGTAGTTAGGTGCAGATTAGCCAAGTAACTGCTGCTCTGATGCCTGGCATCCTGGATTCAGGTTAGTTTCTGTTGCTATGGAAACGGCATAAACTTTCATGTAACCTCAAGCTGTAGCTATCTAAAGGCATTTAATTAAGCCTATCTTTAGTTCACAATATCGGAATATTATTAAGCAGTTCTCTATTTATAATAATATTTAATTCACAATAACATCAATGTATAAACTGTGAAAGAGCATTGTGGAAGAGTAGCCTGGACACACTGACATAACTAATTAATAGTGGTTCAAAACCAATGTCAGAGCCCCAATTTTTCTGTAATTCAGACTGAACCAGAACAAGCATATTTTACCCACCACAAAAGATTTGAAAGAATTCTGCTTCATACAGAGAAGTACATTGCTGCATCGCGTTTTCTTCTGTTTCTTTTCAAGTGACCAATGAAGAAAATTTAATCTTCAGTAACAGTTTAAACATTTTCTCTCAAATGAATAAAATTAAAATGTAAAAGTTGGTTAAAAATACGCATTTGTATCAGGTTAAGTGACTCCTATCGAAGTGTCGTTGGAGATAACACCCTATCTGCAAAATAAAATCTTTATTGTGTTTTCCTAAGCCAGATAAAAAGGTTGCTAAACATAAGGTTGTTAATTGAGTCCTGCAGTCAATAAGTGCCTTGCCCCATTACCGCTGTTGCTGCTGTTTTCTTAGGACATAAATAAATGAAATACTTTATAGTACATCTTCATGTAAACCATAATTAAGAGGGTATTGATGCTTAAATGGATCAAGATATGGATGAATAGAAATAGTCAGTTGTGCTGCTGAAAATAGTTAGATTAGCTAGATTAGTGTAGTTATAACTAATTAAAAAAGTTATATTATTAATTTATATTAAAAAATTGGATGTCAACTGGGCATCATTTGCATCTAAAAAAATCTAAAATTTCTTTGTCCATCAACAGAAAATGACCCAATTTTTCAGTGTTAGCCATTATTTTAGTTTGACCTACTGTATGGAAGCCATCTACCTATTACGTGCATGTTGCACATGCTCAGTGTAGGAGGTGGGTGGGTAATTGTAACATCAGTTGATAACCTCTGAATATGACTGTATGTTTTCCTCTCCAGAAGTCGACAGCATGTAGCAGTATTCCACTAATAGGGAGAGTGGCTCTGCATATACGCAATGTGTTGCTGTGCAGGACAGAAGCATTCTGCCATGCTTAGAGTGTGTGTGTGTCTGTGTGCTGTGTGTGTCCTATCTGTGGGCTTGAATTTGTACATTTAAGTATGAATATGCATGGTTGTGCATCTGTGTACTTACGCTTTCGTCTGCTTTTTCTTCCGTGTGTGCACACTCAAAGTGTATGTGGGACAATAATTTTGGACTTTGGGGAGAGAAAGAAGATGAAATAGAGATACAGACTCAAGGAGAAATTGAGAGATAGGAAGAAGAGAGCTAAGAATAAGTGATGAAAGAAAGATGCAGGATAAAGGGAAAAAAAGAAGTTGCCAAGGAGAGATTGATAGAGAGAATAAAAGGCAGAGGAGTACTCTCCAGAGATATGCTGCACATGGGGACCAAAGACACTTTCTGCCACCATAAGCATGTTTAAATTTTGAACAGGCACTTAAGAGGGACAGCACAGAAATGCATATTTCTCAAAGAGGTTCGGAGCAGGCGCTTGTGGGTAAAGCAGTGATTTTTATGAAAGACAAAGAGGTGTTTAAAATAAGGGAGTGAGCAGAAAAGGGGAGAGTTAGAGTGGAAGAAGAGAGGGGAAAGAGAGATGCAGGCTTTCTTAATGGAGGTGTTTTTGCTTCACTAATTTTAAGGCCCATTTAACAGAGTGTGCTTCTTTCTACTCTCCCACTGCCTCTGCCTCGCTCACGCCCCATCCTTCCATCTCACCCTCTCCTCTCTTTCCCTACATCTTCAGTTAATTTAATGAAGGGTTACCCGATTGCTTTTAGCATTAATATTCCAATACCAAGTGATGTAAATAATGAATGCAACCTTCCCCTGTTCTGTCCCTCCATCTCTCTCACTCTCTGGATGATGTTGAGCCCCATCTGTCATCTCTGCGGTGGCACAGAGCACTCCCCAAGGATGAGAGGGAAAAGTGGGATAAGAGGGCAGGGCGAGAAAAGGAGGGAGGGGAGGGCGAAGGGTGAGAGATGGTGTGTCTAGATGGAGCATCGCTGAGATTTTGTGGTTGTGGTTTTGTTTCAGTATGAATAGAAGATTTGTTTTACACATTTGAATTTAGTATCACAGCTGATCACTACACTGTGGGCTTTAATGGTCTCCAACTACAGACCTGGATTCCAGGTCCAAGAGATTTCTGAGGGTTTTGGATTCATTTTCACATGCAGCACACAGTTGTTTCTTTAACTTACCCGATTTGGGGAATACCCAGTCTTTTATTTGAGAATAATTATTGCAGTTATAGTGGGATAGTTGATTTTTTCATAGGTAAAACTTACAGGAAACCTGACCAAAAAAATCTGATGCTTAAAGAAAAGTTCATATTTTGCAAAGACAGTTCTCTCTCAAGAGAGAACTTCAATGTGTTGAGCTCTCATTTTTGAGTCTCCTAAACATGCAGAGAAGTGTAGGAGGTACAAGGAACATGATGGGCAAGAGTTGTTAATTTTTCAGTGAATAGAGATGAAATTTAGGGGTAAAATAGTATTTATATTAGTGTGTATGTCAGTGATTTTTGTTCATTTACCCAAATAGGAAGAATTCCAATTGTACAGACGTTACCTGTAATCCAACAACAATGAATGTGCAACTGTGGCTGTGTTTTTGTGTTTGGTTTAGCCTGTGACTGATCTCACAGCTCACCAGGAACTACAGTTCTTCTCTGATATCCTCCACCTTCATTTCGTCTGATCTGCACATTTGTGAAAAAGACTCATAATGCCTCACCGTGAAATATGATCAAATTCCCACCCACCTAAATGTTTTCCTTTGACTTTGTATATCATATCACTGTTTCTCACATTTGAACGTTTTGCCGTTATTTAACCAGAAAGTGAAACTTATGAGATGAAGAGTTTCTTCCATCAGCAGCATTAACCTAGAATGTTTTTCTTTCTGATTTCACTTTAAGATAGACAAGCCTGGCCAATCCCTGTGATTAAGGTAAAAATAAAACAGTGACAGTGAGTCTGTTGATGACAAGTTCAATTTAATATGTGCATTATAATGTTAAACATTTCAGCACAAGGTCTAATGTATGCTAGGAAGCTTTTTAGTCACAAGAGAGGGTGAAGAAGAAGATACTGTGAAAAAAGGGAAGTTGGAGAGCTGGTGTCTGGTTTAGACTGCAGGCCTCTTGCAAACTAGTAATGAGTGGAGCTAATTAATTTAGACTCTGCCAACAGATGGCTAAAGCCACATGGCAGCCACTAAGGGAGGTACTCCTCTTTCCTCTCACTCTCTGTTTCTCTTTTCCTTTAACTGTCTCTGTCCATTTCTTGAGCCGCACTCATTGTTAGCCCCTATGCTTCATGTGTGTGTGTGTGTGTGTGTGCATGTATCTTCGAAGTTGTCACTGGCAGCCAGAGTATTTGATCGATCTTCACTGAGCAAAGGCCTCTGGAGTAGACATGGGAGCTTTCAGGCTATTAAGCAATTATACACTCTCAAGGTGGTCACCTCAACCTTTAACACAAAGAGAGAGAGAGGGTGAGAAAGTATTTTTCTAGGTATGCATTTGTTCCTGCAGGCAGAGGAGACTGGATGGAGGGATGAAGAAAAGGCAGATGGAGAAATGGTGGAAAATGATTTTGGTATTAATGGCTACATTTGTCTGCAGCTTCGCTTGCTCGTGTAAACACGACTCCAGCATCATATTGTGACCTCACCCCACTCATCTACCGCCACACACATACATACACAGCCACTTACCACTTAAATCTACTTCTCTCACAATACCACCACACACACACAGAAGCCACACTACAACCACTCTGGTGTTTCTGCAACTAAAGCCATTTCTGAGGAGTTTCCCTGAGTACCTAAGCGGGAAAACACATTAAAGTTTAACTCGTTGTGGAAATAAGGAGGAAGGAAAGGAATAAAGGGGACAGTATTGTCACACACGCTATTCTTCCCTCGCTACCCTCTCACTCTCTACGGTTCACTTTTCTTTTTCTTTGCTAAATCAGAAGGCTGAAGAATTCGAAAGGGATAAAGAGAGGAGACGATCAGGTATTGGGAAGAATATTGATATTCAGTAATAAGTCTGTCCCGCTATGATGCATTATTTTATTCCACATTTTACACAACTGAATCGGTGTTTAGCCACTCGAAAAGAACCTGCTGTCCACTGTATAGTTCTGAGAGAAATGTAAGTAGTAAAAATTACGTGTCTTTATTCCAACCCCTCCTTTCCAATAATGGATTTCCCCTTTTCTGCCGAACGACAAATGTCTCAGGGTGCAGAAACATAAACAGATAAAAAGTGAGGGAGGGAGCAGAAAGAAAAAAAGGGGGAGAGAGTAGAGGACAGATGGGGTAGCTGGCAAGCACGTGGCACACTTTGCATGGGAGTGTGTGTGTGTGTGTGAGAGAGAGAGCGAGAGACACAATAGTGGTAATTATCCTAGCCGTTGAGTGCACAGAGAGCTTGGCAGTATAGGGTCTGAATGGGGGGGTGGGGGGGGGGGGGGTGGAGGGAGAGAGGGATAGGCAGTCAAACAGTAATATAATCATAGTCCTTTGTGTGAGCGAGAGCAGAGGGCAGCTCAGTGTCAGCTGTTATTGAGTGCTTATCCCCTAACGGCCTCCCCTACACGCAAACACACGTACACAAATGCACACAATGTACAGCCATGCCGATGAAATCGCACTATTCATGCAGTGCTCAGCCACTTTCACACGTCGGTTCCCTGCAAATCCATCAGTCACAGCCGAACAATGTGCATTATTTAAGCCAAACATTATGGCTAATCTGACATGCAGTGAAGGGTTCCCCGTTGTTGCGACAGGTGACAATTTGAGTTGCTAATACAAAGCTTAATCACTATGGTAACTAGTGTTAATGCTTGAGTTGTCTTAACTACTGCACGCAACGCAAGCTTTGTTCATTCATCATCTGCTTCTCATTTACCTACTGTGCAGGAAATCTGCAATCCCTTCTGCTTTTGGAGAAAGTCAACATCTCTAATACTGTATGTGTGCACTTGTGCTGGTAACATGGGGGCATGTAATGCACATTTTATGGGCACTTCTCTTCGAATCCTTTACAATAGAGGAATCAATAATTGAAAAAGTAGTCAATTAAATCCCAAATAAGACACTTATACACAGCTGTAGTCTTAAAATAACAAAGATGTTAAAATAATGGGCTTGCGACAACATCAAGTTTTGTGTGTGTGTGTGTGTGTGGGGGGGGGGGGGGGGGGGGGGTAACAGCAGCAGTTAAACAGTGTGATATGGAAGCATGTTTAGGACTCATAAATAATTCTCTGGCCTGGTCTTGATCCTTCAGCCCAGAGGAAATCCCACAGCAGACTAGATAAAATGCGCAGGACACATCTTAGACTTGACCTTCTACTGTATCCTCACACAGACACACTGAAGCCTCCTTAGACATCTTTCTTTCAGCATGGCCTCTTTCTGTCTTTTGACCCTCACTTACTCTCTCTTTCTCTCTCTGTTCCAGCTCTGCGGGGATCGGCTTAGCTTCTGCACATCCTTGATGATAAATAAATGTTTCGCTTTGTCTCCACATCAATAATGCAGACTTACTTTAAGTGCTGCTTTGGGGGCTTATATTCTCCGTCTTTTTCCTCTGTTCTACCCTCTCCCTCACTTCTTTCCTCACCTCCATTCTTCCATCTGATAGAAGACAAGAGGCAGAGAGGGAAAACTTCGAAAAGCACTCAGAACCTCCTCCGGTCTTTCAAGGACTACCTGTGGCTTTGTGAGTGAAAAGCATGGGTTTACTAAAGCAACAGGAGAGAACCACAAAAAAGGAGATTAAAACAGATTTTGATTTATGAAAAATTATTATTATTGATTGAAAAGTGGGAGAAAAGGCAAATATTCATTCAAACCTGCTGTGTTTTGACTAAAAGAATCAGCTCAGCAGCTCTACTCAAACACAAAAAATATAAGGCTTTTTTTTGAAGTGTGCAGAGAAAAACATGATTTTTACAGATATAACATATTCCTAAGTTACAAGCCAAAAAGTTACATTATTGGGCTCCTGATTTAGTGATCTGCTGTCCTGCAGAAACACACTCAACTCTTTAGGTTGAGTTTTGCTTAAGCTAGATGGTTTCTGTAATGTGTGTGTGTGTGTGTGTGTGTGTGTGTGTGTTATGTACTGGGCTCAAGCAGCAACACAATCATCTGTGGCATAAGATTTTTTTTAAATCTTATCTTCAAAAGATGCAGCTCTAACTGTCATGTAGATCTGGCAATAGATTATAGAGTACTTTCTAGACTCATGACACAAGAAATGTTATACTTTATGCAAGGACCAGGCCGAGCTGATTTCACAGCCTGCCTGAAGTAACACTGTCTATGACTGTCTTCAACTTCTCATCATATGTTAACGATGTCCTTTTTGATGACCTACCTCACGTTACCTTGTCATTTATCCTATTATTAAACTTCTTATCTCTTCATTTGACCGAATATTTCCAGGGAATTTCTTTATTGGAAGATATTTGTAGCTGTTTCTTATCATACTGAAACCAGTACTGCAGCTTGTGCTAATTGTTGTACTCGTTTTAAGCTGTGTAAGAGCACACGTCTAAAGAGAGACTACACTTAATTAAGTTCCAATACAAGAAGAGAATTAGTCCATAGGAGTGAAGGCAGGTAATCAAAAGGAAAGAAAGGAGTGAAGGATTTCGCAGCATAAATTCATCACCTGATTAAAAAACCAGATAGTGCTTTGACACTGCAAAGACACATCTGCGTGATATGACTTGCATGCACGTGTGTACTTTATATCCATGTGCAAACATAAGCCCATATATGATTAAATAATAGAGAACCTTTTGGTTTATGGGAGGGCATAATCTCCCTTATTTCAACTATGACTATGACTGCTCACTGCAATCTAGGCTGCTTTCAAGTCTTATACTCCTAGTGCATGGAGAGTATCGAGATGTCATGGTGACTAACTACAGTGCAACCAGGTATCATTGCAAAACGTGTAATAGACACGCTGATCCACCGTAGGCATTTTACGCTTTGTCTCCCCAAAATGAATCGATTAAGCTAGGGGACTGATATGGATATACATGTAAATGTGTTAATAATTTCTGTTTAAACACTTTATCGTGATTATATTTTCATGTTGTCTTGAAAAACAAATCTCCCTCTGCTGTTACTGCAGATTACTGCAACTTCTGCATGCGTGCACATTTCACATTTTGGAGAGGCAAAGCGTGAAATGGACACCGTGGATCGGCGTGTCTGTTACACGCTTTGTCATGATCTATATCAGGTTGTACAGTGAGCTGCTATTGATATGTAAGTATCAGGTTACTACACTGAGCCCAATTTATGCCAGTTATAGTAAACCAATTAAAACACCAACACCTCCATAAGATTAGGGTTGAAAAAACTGAAGGAGATAAAATTATTGAGATTTGTTGATCTTAAATTGATAGTTACTGACCATTTGCTATTGGGTGTTGTTTCAAAAATCAAACCATAGGATATCCCTAAGCAAAAAATGGGCTTTAAAGGCAAGGAAACCCCAGGAGAGTGGTGTCTACAACAGGCTTTCATTGCTTAAGACAATTAAGACAATGAAGCCCATGTCTCATCACCATAAAGTCACTCAGAGCGTTGGGAGTGTTAAGGGGGGCGTAACAATAACATGGCACAAGGCACTCATTGCCTTATTAGCAACAGCCATAGCTGCTGTAACTATGCCTTTGGATATGTACTATACATACATACATTTTACTTCATCTAAACTGCAGGATAATACTGTACATAGACGTAGCCTGTAAATGTAACCTGACAGTAAAAAAACGCCTAAAAAAGTGTGTCAGTATTTGGTGAAACAAGCAGCAGTGTGTGTGTGTGTGTCATTGTAGCCTATGAGTTTCTGGGTAAGGAGCTGCTGTGTATCAGATGTGATGTGCAGTGTATGCTGTGTGTCACAGCAAAACAGCTGTTCTTGCACAGAGCCGTTGGGCACCTGTGTGTGTGCATGTGTGTGTGTGTGGGGGCAGACTGCCTCGTATCGCTGTCACTCACAGAGACAGAGAAAGACACTGATGTTGGTTCGCACTGACACTTATTTGACTCCACTGTCCTTAACTCTTACCCTGCTCCAGGCAGATATCTGCGTTCTTGTGTGTCGTACAGTCATATCACATCAAACCTTGGCACCCAAACACTGGCCTACAGCCCATTCCTCTGCTCCACAACATTTTTTGGCTCTCCCACCATATTTGCCCTCATTTTTTTCTTCTCTCCTATCCCTGTTTCATCAAAATACCTTACTAAATACTTACATTTAAAAGCTTTATGGTCATTTTATATTGATTTGTTTTGACATGAGTCACCTGGTGGGTTTAAGGCGTGGTTGGTCTTATCTGATTTCAGTATTGAATCCAGCACTCATTGGACTGTTTAGTCAAAAATAATTTTACTCCTGCACATGAAAAAACAAAAACAATATAAAATAAAATATATATAAACTGGCAATATAGATTGCACAATGGAGCAGAGCCACATATTGGACATGTTTAACTACATGCTTTTTATGTACTTTAAATTTTTTAATTAATTTTTTACTAGTATGTGAAAGAGGTCAAGTCAAGGAAACCCCGATCTCTTATAGAAGCAAAATAGATGATAATGACTTTGAACTAACAGAGGGCCAGTCGTCACCCTCTAAGTCAACAAAGGGTTTGATGCTTACCTGAGTTAGCAGAACATGGTTTTTGTCTTACAAAAAAAATGTGTTTTTGTTACAAAATACTGTCTCTGATGGGGCTGTACTCTGAATTCATAGGGTTAGGTCACAGCACACACACACACACACACACACACACACACACACACACACACACACACACACACACACACACACACACACACACACAGTCAGCAGTCATGTTCTGCCAGCACTTCTTGTAATCCCTCAGACAAATTACAGCGTCTTCTCCTCCTCTTCCTTTCTCCTCCTCCACCTCGCTCACTCTACTATCTCCTTCCAGCTGCAATTGGATTTGGATAAAGATGGCTTTTCCTTTTCTTCTCTATTCTTCCCTGCTTTGGCTAAAGAGGGATTTGCCCAGGGAGATTACACACAGACGCAGGCATACCTACGTGCATGTTCACAGACCACAGCGTGGAGACATTGTATTTGAGGAAAAACATCTTTGCTAACAAACAGCCCCCACCCCTCTACCTCTCACACCCACCCCGCCTGCACTATAGTGACAAGCTTCATAGCCAGAGGTCAACAACCTCTCTTGCCTTCTCTGTCTTTCACTGCTTCTCTCCCTCACAGTTGGTCTTTACGACTATTTAACTCCTTTGCACAACTTTTTCTATCGTTCCCGTCTGTTCTTTTACACACTATCCTTGCATTGTTCTCTGTACATCCTGCAGTCAATCTTCTACTTCATCTTATAATTTGTCTTCAGTGCTCTTCTTCAGGCAGAGGAATTGGCCTTACCACAGTGTAATGTTAACTCCGAGCCCCCCACAGACGACTGCTTTCTTAAAGTGCAGGGGCTGACTTCCTGGGGTTAACTGTTTGTTTGTGCTTTTGTGAGTTCTATTCTAGTTGTGCCATGTGATGAAGGAGACTGAATGAATGCGAATATCAGTAACCGGTAACTCAGCCATTTTTCAGGGCACAGAAGCACACAGTATTAGGCTATCATGACACACAGAAACAGAAAATATGCCCCCAGGGACTAATTTGTGTCTGTGTATGTGTACGTGTTGGAGTAGGGGGCTGGTGGTGCTGTGACTGAATAATTGAAGGGTGGAGGCAGCAGATGGTCTTTAACCCTGAACCCCAGACAAGACAACAATCAATATTTAAGCAGAAAAGAAACGATGCATTGTACACATGCACACACAGAGGCCCGCGTGCACTATATGTAAACTCAGTGACACTTTCTTATGAGAGACAGGGCATGGATGTCACTGTGCATGATATATAGAGTTTGCTTTTCTGCATGTAGCGAGGGAATACATATGTGTGTGTGTGTGTGTGGTGTACATCCAAGAGGTCAAGACTTTGTGTAAAATGTGTTTATTTTGCAAGTGATTTTTTTCCACATCAGAGTGTCAGGGTGTAGTTTTTGTGTAATTGTGGTGTGCTTTCAAAAACGTATGAAAGTTGTTGTGTACAGGCACCGTTTATATGCAGATGTGTCATGATAATATCGTCCATGTGCACAGAAAGGAGAAGCACATCATGTGTTTTGAATTGTACAGACATTTGGTAAAAACCACAGCCAACCCACCCACCCACACACACAACCACACACACTCACACACACACACACTTCTCTCTCTCTCTCTCTCTTGCTCTATCTCTCTCTCCTTCGCTCGGCCACCAGTAGTGGTAATGGGGAGGGACCTGTCAGCTCACTTAATGCAGCTAATGTTTGCCTGCGCCTAGGGACACAAGCACAGAGACACACACAGTCCTGACACACACAGCGCTCCACTCTCTCTCTCTGTCACCACTCTGTCACATTCCCTCTCTTCTGCCTCCATCCCCCCTCCTTCCCTCCCCGCATCCCTCTCATTCTCTCCCAGCTTCTTCTCCTCTCTTCACTGTGCTGCGCCCAGGCTCTTAATATTCTTCAGTCTTGCTTTTTCTCACAGCGTGAAGCTTTTTGGGCAACATTTATTATGATCGCATTCATCTTGCATATTACTCAGAAGCTCTTGTTATTCCAAATGACCAGTCTGTTTCGACGGCAGTGAGAGGGTTCTGTTTAAAACAACAAAAGTCACATTTTACGTTAAACATTGTGGCATTATCCTTTTTCTAAATGCCAGCAGAAAAAAAAATGTGATCATATGTCTTAATACTTGGTGACTGAGTGGCCCAAGGAGGCATGTGCTGTAGATTTTAGGCCTCGTTACTGAAATGTGTCATTTTTGTGGAGAAATATGTGACTTCCTCCATGAGCAATAAAATCCATCTTAAAAGTAATAGTATTTAGGCAGGCTAAATTCCAATTGCGGTCTCTTTTAGCATCCTGTCCTCTCCCTTTTCTTTACTTTGCACAGCAAATACAAAAATCTAGACGTTTTGACTGCAACACTTTACCTTAAGCTTGTAATACCACTATATTCATGCTCCTGTAACTGAACATAAACAAATACAAACCAGTGAAGAGTGCATGAAACAGCTACAAGGACAGGCTTAATAAAAACAAATGGCTTATAGAGACAAAAAATACTTCTGTGTTCTTTCTCTCTTTTCCCTTCACCCTTGTTGCTGCCTCACCCCATCTATTCCTCCCTATGCTCTGTCGCTCTGATGAATATCACCCAAGCAAATCAGAGATGCAGAGGAATCTCTCTCTCGCTCTCATTTCTCACCCTCTTTCCTCTCCCCTTATTTCTCCTTTCCTCTCCACCCTCCGTGTTTCTTCTGGTCTCCCTTCTTTCTCTCTCTCTCTCTTTTGACTTGATTTCCTTAACTACCTTCCTTTCCTCCCCCTTGCATATGTGGACCTCATTCTCTCTCATTATGATGATTTGAGGTTCAGCTTCAGTTGCTGGCCCATTAAAAAACAAACAACAGCAGCAAGCCTTGCCTTTCCTTATATTGCACTCAGCCTCATAAGATGGCCTCTGCTCTGCATACTGCATTATAAGCTCGACTACAAAAATTGCCCATCTGTGCTGTTCTCATACTCCAGTATAATATGTTTAAATATGGTCGTGCAGCAGAGATGGTGGTACACACACACATGCTGAATGACCTTGGCAAATGCCACCTCTTGCCAAACTGCCATATCTCAGTGCCAGCCCTTCATGAGGCCTCCCACTCTTTAGGGGGAGTGCTACATGGCTGCGCGGGGATTGGATGCTGGACTAAGGGGAAGAGAGGGGTTCTGTTGTAAAACACACATGTTGGTGTACGGACAGGGATCTGGAGATTTCTGGGGTGTTTCTCACAATCTTGCTCTGCTCTGTAAGACTGGGTCAATATGTACTTTTAATCAAAGTTCATCTGCTGATGTGCTTGGCCCGTCATTTACAGGAGAATTTCCCAACCATTACTGCAACCATTTCAAACACAAGCAGCTGTAATCTAAACCCATGTCAGCATAATATTTTGAGTGTGTTTGCGTTGTTGTATCCTGAGCTGGACTGAGGGAAAAAAAAACAATGTCATGATGTGATAGCACCTGTTAAATTGGTCTCAAGTGAGATTAGAGGGTCTGGTTTCAGAGATGATGGGATTTAACAGTATTTGTTTGAGTTGCAAGACAGGCTATATCAGCCAGACTGAGACACAGAGGATGGAAAGATAATGGACAGAGTGGAGAAACATATGAAGTTAAAACATGGAGGAATAAATTATAAAAATAGAAATAGATTTTTACTGTAGCAGGTTACAGGTTTACAGTTGTTTCATTTTTTTAAATTCATATTTAAAATGTTTGGTGTTCAGTGTGTGAACTTGTCTTTGGTTGAAAATGTTCAAACGTGATCACGGCCTCTTTTAGCCATGTGGACTTTTGCGTGACTACACTGTGTTGAAGTATTCAGTCATGCAATACAAACTCCACCTCAAGCTGTACCTTTCAGTTTGATAATAGAATCAAATGTAACCAGGCCTTGTGAACAGTGAAGTTTATGCCAAATTTAAACATGTTCCTTAATTCTGTGCATATATACAAAAATTAATCAGAATTCGTTTGATGGGTCTTTGTCCCTTGTGCTTCTCTTTTTTACCAAATATGGAGCAAACACCTAATTGCCATGAAGAACAATAAGTTAAATTCCCAATTAAAACAATCAGCAGTCAGTTATCTTCCAGTATCACGTAATTTCAGCTCGTCATAATCTCATTATTTGAGTCAGGATAAATGTTGCCCTTTCCCTGATTTTTCTTTGAAACTAAAGTATCTGTTTGTTTTTCAGAATAACATCCAGTACTAATCAGGCTTCATAAACATGCTGCTCAAGACCAATAATATGTTCTTAGAGTTGTTCATTCTTTTTATTCTTTTTATTCTTTTAAGATAGAATTTAAGGGTAAAGTGCTATAATAGACTACCCCAGTTTACACCTCACAGTGTAAAGAAAGCCTATTGATCCCCCTGACATTTGAGCAAATCAGAAGCTAAGGAAAATGTTTGTAAATGGCAAGGTTAGCAGATACATTCTTGGTCTTGTGTAGACATGAGAGCAGCAGCACATTGATTGTGCCAAATCTGTTACATTCAATAATCCCCAAACTCGAAGTCCTTAGCACTTCTAGGTTCTGTTTGAGACTGCAGAGGCCTCCAGGGTGGATTTGATTTCTGAGTCTTAATAGAGCATATTCAGAGTGACCGAATATGCTCTATCTGTCTAATCTTTCTCCTGCTTTAGATTTAGAAAGGCCACATTTGCTTGTCGAGCCCTGATTAGTGGGGGAACACAGAATCCATTCACGCTCACATCCACAGCTACGGCTAATTTAGAATAATCAGTTAGACGAACAGTAATACTGCTCACCACTGCACCACTGTGAAACCTGTTACATTAATCCCTTGTTTTGCACATTAAAGTCAGTTTACAGATATTTGTGAAAGCTTCTGCATTTATCAAAATGTGTTTTGCAAAGACTTGTACCTCTAAAGGGAGCTGTCATATGAGTCAGTGTCAGTTGGTGTTGAAGGGTACAAATTTGAATATGGAAAATTTGGGGGTGTGAACCAAGTAGACCTTAAATTTATTGCTAGTTTCTGAAATGGTTTCTGTTTATCCCTTAGGAAAACACTCAACCCTAACTCTGATTAGAGGTTTCTTCCTGTTCAAAGGAAATATTTCCTTCCCACTCTAAACGGCTGGTGCGCAGAGGGAAAATAGTTGCTTTTGTCTATACAATTATAAATTTTGGATCTTGTAGTGGCCAAAGATAACTGTTGTTATTGTTTTTTCATATTATCAATTGAAATGAATTGAACTGAATCTATAATTAAGCTGCTACTGCTTAAATTGCACAGGCACCTGGATTTGGAGCTTTTTTATATAGATCATCATGACTCTGTTATAGGAGTGTAAGCATAATTTTTGGGGTGTCCTCTTTTAATAAGATCCATATTTGTTCCCCATCCTACACCTTAATTGTCTTTATTTTACCTCTGTGTTGTTCTGTAAAGACCGTTCTATAGCTGTTTGCCACTTTCTGTACTTGCAGATGTGATTTAACCATAGCAAAGCCTCAGAGAAACCATCTTCTCACAGCGACTTTGGACTGTTTTCCTATTAAGTATGCTCATATCTAAAAATCATACCAGGAAATGCTGGATCAGCTGGCTAGCTGACTTCAGTGTGCGTGCAGGCTGTGTGCAGATGTGTGTCTGCACATACATGTTTTTACTTGCTTGCGTGTGTAGCTCTACATATACTGAGTGAGGAATGTTTGTGTGGCAAAGAGACAAAAGCATTCCCAAGGAAGAGATAGAGGGAGAGAAGGAAAGAGAACATCTTCATACATGAAAGCGGCAAGTGATGGAATCTTAACTGGACTCTCAATACTCCCTTTGAGCATCCTCCTCATCTTCATCCTTAATGTGATCTTTCTTTCATCTATTTCTCTTCTCTTTTCCCCAGTTTGTCTTTACTTTTTTGTTTGTTTCTTTCTCTCTCTCTTCATGTCCCCTCCCCCTTGCTGAGACAGTGACACTGGGCTTAAGTGGGACAGAGTGTAGGGGGGCATTGAGGCAGAAGAGACAGAGAGACAGTCATGAAGGGAGGGAGGCAGGAAGAACCGCTCCTGCTCTGCTGTGGCTGTGCCCTCACCCCACACCTTCCCCTAGTGCCGCTTCCTCCGAGAACGTACCTCGGGCACTCCTGGACCCTCAGGCCTCCTCGCGACATCTGGGGGACCCGCTTTTAGCATGTCACCACTACTCCACTCCAATCTGCAACATCTGTCTCTGCAGCTCTTTTGCCTCCTATCATCCTTTATGTCATTCTCCTGCTCTGGCTCCTCCTCCACATCCTCTTTTGGGTCTCTGTCACCAAGATGCCCAGCAACAGTGGTGAGGGAGCATCATCACGGTGGTACGGGCAAACGATGGGGGTTGGAGGCCATGGAAAGGCATGCCTAGGAGAAGGGCAGGCCATCTCTCTCCCTGCCTCCTTCCCTCCTTCCCCTCCCTCCCCCGTTCCTCATGCAAGGTGCACTCATCCGCACACAGGCCTTGCTCCCCGGTGACCCCCCTGCTCCCTGAGATTCAGTATGTGTCACTGCGCGCTTGCTTACACGCTGTGGCACTGTAGTACTCCCACTGAGGACAACATGGCTTTACAAAGGGCAAGGCTTTATTGATTTGTGTGAGAGAGTTTATCACATGTGTGTCAGCACACTCGCTGTTCTCCCCTTCTCATGTATACAGAGGGAACACTGCAGGCAGTACCGTATGTGTCCGGATACACATATGAATATACAGTACATTGTTGTTGAATTTACACAAGCACACAATGGAATCAAGTTCAATATCTAAACAGAAAGTCCAAGTGGTGCTTTCAGAGGATCCATGATCAGTCTTTTCCCTGTTTGCCTTGTCTTCCCTTTCATAATGTATGACAATCAAACAAAAGCGACCGGCGTGTGAAATTAGACCCTTCATGCACTGTCGTTTTTGTGTTTTCCACGGCAGAAATAAGGTCACGCTGTAGTAGAGTTTACTTTGCGCTGCTGTATGTGTGTTTATAATGCATTAGATATGCCCTGTTATCATTCTCATGACTGGTGAGCTTGTCTCAATCTATTATCTATGAGACTAAATAATTAAAGACAAAAGCAACACAAAGCACCACATGTTGACAAGTCTAGCGTATGTGTTTGCATGAGTGTCAGTGACCGAATTTAATCTAAGATAAATGCAGATGAAGTCTTTTTTGTGGTTGTGTGTGCTGTGTTTGCATGTGTGCTCTGACATGCAGAACCATCATTTTAAGAGGAAAAGACAATCTGAGAATATGACGATGGTTTTGTCTTAGTCTGACTTTTGCATTGCATTCCTTTATTGTTTCTCTTCATCCAGACATACGTAACTACTCCCATCTTGCTGCTTGAATATTTATGGCCATTCCAATTAAGGTTTCTTAACTGTGTTAGAGGCCTTTAACCATTGCAGAGGGTAGTCTGAGATAAAGATGTGGGGGTGGGCTGATGATAAAACAGATTCTCCTTCTCTGTTTCTTTCGGTTTGGATGAATGCATATTTTCATTTCCTTTATTTGTTTTTCCATCTTCCTTTCTCTTTTTCTATTTCTTTAGTCCCAAGCATGAGTTGTTCAGAGAGGGTGAGGGGTGTGTGGGCGTATGGGGTGTCACCTTCTAACAACAAATATAGAAAGAGAGTGAAACAGAGAGACAGCAGCAGGAAGAGAGAAGTATGGAGAAACCAAGGAAACAGATACTGTGAGAGGGAAAGACAAAGAAAACAGGAGACTTGGTGGTGGTGTTGGGGAGGGCAGCAGCTGGCATTTGACGGTGAAGCATGCTTTTTTAATGAGTGCATTAGTCCTCTGAATACCTATCCTCAGATCACTGCATCACATTGAACCTGGAAAACAGACTGAACAAAGGAAGAGAGGAGGATGCGAAGGTCAAGGCTTGGGGCTGAAAAACCAGAACACTTGTAGAGAGATAAGAATAGAGTAAATGTGTATCTGTGCTTCCTCTTCAATTATTCTGCTTCTAGTAACTGTGTGTGTCCTACACTCATGCAGAGTCAAAGAGGCAAACTCTATAAAAATTCACACAATTCTTCTTTAATAACCTTCTTCTGCTATTTTGACACAACCTCTCCCCAGTCTTTTTTTTCAGTTTTTGTCAATGATTGACTCAAAAAAAAGTGGCAGTAATATGTCGTCCTTGTAGGTCTTTCTATGTCTGGCTTGTTCTCATAGCACTTAACTATTACAGACTGCTTTGAATGTGAATAGAAAGGAAATAGGAGCAACCATCATTCATTTCATACTAGAGAGAGCAAAAGGGAGAAAGGGGTGGGGGGGCTCAGATAGGGAGAGAGCCTATTGTTGGTACGTGTAGATTTCCCTTTGTCAAACACATGCCAATTCTTAAGCCCCAACAGAAGAGAGGAGAATAGGAGAATGATAGCAGCAGAGAAAAAAGATGAAAGGAAAAAGGGCGGGTTGGAAGGCGGGAGTAGAACAGAGGGGAGGGGAGCAGTATTGATTTGACACTAAGGGAATCACACCACAGCGCTGTTCATTTTCATTTATCTGCCCTTGTAATGGGTGTGTTAATATGGCAGGTAGGGGAAGAGGGCAGGAGGGGATTTAGGAGGATGCAAGCATTTTATTAGAATTCAGTCTTTTTTATCCTTCCCCTCTGCTCACCAGAAAACCATCCTGCATACATGCACATGTGCACATACCACATGCATCTACAAACATGTCAGGGTGAAAAAAGTAACATTTTAATACTTCCCAAATACTTCCCTACAAGACACAAAAGGGAACATGTTTGCCTTGTATAAAAGCCCTCAGCTCAGTGTAAAAACAAGAAGTAAGTATTTTTAGCACAAAACATAAGCCAGAGCTGTTTATTACATGTGTGCCCTAATATTGGAAAACAACGGTCATAAATTTCTTAAATGAAGGTAATATTAAAACAAGACTATGTGCCATTATGTGTTATTATGTAAATATGTTTGTGTGAGAGATAACTAACTAATCTAAAAAGATACTGATACTGAAGGATGGCTGTTGGAGCCGACACATAATGCTTTTAAATGTGAGTGAAAGTGGGGTCAGGGTGGTAGTTACATGTTGGGTCTGAATGGATAAAATAATGCTTTATTTTGTGTTCATGGTTGTGCTTTCTTGTATGTCTAGCTCTACTTGAAATTTAGGTAGCAGGAGTGAGGACATTAGTAGAAAATATGGACAATTTTAGCGGCCTTTACTTTCACCCAGGCAGCACGGTGGAACAGTTTAAATCCACTGGCTAGCTGGAGCTTTTCTGTATGGAGTTCAGCATGCTATCTCTGTGCTTGCATGGGTTCTGTCTGGGTATTCTGGTTTCCTATTCTGAGTGCTTGTCTGTCTCTCTGTGTTTGTCCTGTGATCGACTGGCAGCCTGTCCAGGATGTACTCCGCCTCTTGCCCTGTGACAGCTAGGACAGACTCCAGCCCCCTGTGACTTTGAATTGGATAACTGGAGGAAAATGGATTGATTTACTTTCTAACCCAGCTTCTAAGAGCTGGCTGAGGGTTCTTGGTTTTAGAGTATAAATTTCAATTGGGTTGGGTTAAGTTATGGTTATTGCTAGGCGTAAGGGGCTAGGAAAAATATGTCATGTCAATAAGGGTTCTGTGTGTGTGCGTATGTGTGCTTGCGTGTGTGTGTGTGTGTGTGTGTGTGTGTGTGTGTGTGTGTGTGTGTGTGTGTGTGTGTGTGTGTGTGTGTGTGTACGTGTGTACAAGGAAGAAGCTTAGATACCGTATGAGCAGCTCAAATGAAATAGCTTTTAGTAGACCTTCCCAGTGCCTCCTTGAAATCAACCATAATGGGCCCTTGGTAATTATCAAATAAATTAGCCAGGGGAAAGAGTGGGAGAGCAGGAGGAGAAGGGGGAGGAAGAGGGAGGGATCAGGGCTGACTCCTTTCATTCTTTTTCATTCTCATAGCTGTCTTTGCCTGTTAAAACGCTTTACCTAAATTTATATAATTTTGTCAGACAGGCATCTTGGTGTAATTTAATACTTTTGTTATGCAAATACACGTTGGTTTTTATTGTAGTTTAGGGCATGTTTTCTTTCTTTATTATAGTGTTCATCAGCTGAGATGGATTGATAAATTAAGGATTAGCACGCCTCCAGTAGGATAACAGGTTAAAGAAACCATTGATTTTCAGCCTTTTTCTCCCCAAACCCATATTATTTAGGAGTTAAAAATACCTGACATTTCAACAAACCTATTAGAACTTGTAATATTTAAATAAATACGCATGTGTAGGGATGAAGTGTTGATTCTTAAATGGTACTTCTAATGTGGATGGGTGGTTAAAGAATCATGTGGTCATGAGATGAGTGTTTGGAGATGAACTGGGCAATATCAATGGACAGTGTTGTACACTATTATTTTATTGCTCAGAGACAGTATTCACTATAGGTAGGATTATCAAAGGAAAGCACACTGTTTGATTGTGACAATTTTGGGCTCTAGCAACAGAGCTGTCCATGGTGCTACTTCAGCTACTATTTGAGAGCATTGCAAAATGTAAGTATGCATTGTTCTGATCTGATATAGTGACTCGATATTTCTTCTTGAAGATACCATTTGCACTGACTTGTGTATAAATAAATTGGCTTTCTAGCTTGTTAAAAAGTCTCTACACACTGAAGGGTGCACAATGTGAGAAAACCCTATGTTAGCCTTAATCATAACCCATTTAAACATATTTTAGACAGACGTGCTTTGGCTTTACTCCATCGTAACACAAATATATAGTTCATAGTTTGCAAGAAACAGATACATGCGCTCATAAAATCATGGGCTTAATGGGAAGCCGAGGAGGCCTTTCACACAGGTGCAGTTTTAGCCTTTGCATGCTTTTGCACTCCTGTTTTACTATACTCGAGAATATTTACTTCTACACTTCTGCTTGTTTAGATGAATAAAGAACATCTTCTCCAAGTGAAGCAGTTGGGACTAAAGGGCATCAAACCAAATTAAATAACACACTGTCTCTTAATAGTGGTAATGGATTCACGGTAACAACACTGCACTGGCTTAGTAATATCTACATTTTGGAACATAAGAATTTTTTCACTCCAGTAATAATGTGTCTGCAAACCTGGATAGCTCCATAAGTTTTTTTTGACTAAAATATGGTTATATATTTTTGTGTCTGTACACTAATAGGGGGTTTGCATTCAAAAAAGATTATTTAAATCAATATATGATTGTGTGCAGAGTTTTACACTTCATATTGAATTAACCCTAGAGCCATTTTTATCTATAGTCCCCCATTTCCAGGCCCCAAAGTAGGCCAGTTATATGCCAATCATGTTCAAGTGAATGATGCCATCATCAGGCTGCAAAAGCAAAATAAACCAGTATACATTCATTTTAGCACTAATCAACTCTGGAACACCAATAAGACTGGAAAACCACAGAAACAACAAGTGGATGATCGCAGAATTATCTCCATTTCAAGAAAAACTCCTTCACATCATCTCACCAAGTCAAGAACATGCTCAAGGAAGCAGGCATATCACTGTCAAAGTCGACTGCATTTATGAATGCAAACACAGAGGACTTACAAGAAGGTGTAAACCGCTGGTTACACTCAGCAACAGGAAGGCGTGATTAGACTTTACCAGAAAACATCTAAAGGACTCTCTACAGTTTTGAAAAAAAGAAAAGAAGACAAGATTAACTTGTACAAGTTGTGCGACCACAACACATCATCTGTCAGATATAGAGGAGGCAATGTTATGGCGTTTATGGCAGCCTGTGGAACCAGGTCACCAGTGTTTATTGATCATGTGATTGCTGATAGAAGCAGCAGAATGACTTTTAAAGTGTACAAGGCAGTATACTCTGCTCAGATTCAGCCAAATGCTACAAAACTGATTCAACAGCGCAAAATGGATAATCATCCTAACCATAAGACAAAAGCAATCAAAGAATTTGTCATGGTAAAAAAAATAGGATACTCCTCTATGGACAAGTCAGACAGCTGATCTCAGCCCAACAGATGATGCTTTTCAGTTATTAAATAGAAAAAACTGGAAAAAGACTCAAAAGCAAATGGAGGCAGTCGCTTCAAAGGCCTAGCAGAGCATCACAAGTGAGGAAACACAGAATTTTGTGATGCTCATGGGTTCATTGAGTGCAAAAGATTTTCATGCAAGTGTTAAAAGCAATCTTTATATTTAAAATTATGCTAGTTTGTCCAGTTAATTTGTAGCCTCTGAAAATGGAGGACTGTATAAAAACATCTTTTTTAAAGCACACGCCTAAATCCCTGGCTGTGACAACACATACACACAAAGTAGACATCTTTCATTGTCACTGTAGCATATGTGACAGCTTATGTGTGTCTGAAAGAGAGATTGACCATTAAAAGTAGCATTGTAATGATGGAGGGTAGATGGAGACGAATTGAATGGAGGGAGTGGAAAAGAAAAGGAAGATAGAAACGAGAAGGTAAATCAGGAGGAGGTGAATAAATAAGGAATGTGTAGGTGTACTCCACTGTCTGTTCATTGCTGCAACACGCTGTAGTGAGGATACTCACCACAAACACACACTCACAGTTTGTTGAGTGCACTTTGCAAATGTGGATTGTAAGACAGTGGGAGTAAGAATAGTGTAGCTCGTTAGACAGATTGTGAGTGTCTCTCACTGTGTGTGTGTGTGTGTTAGTGTGTGTCTGTGAGCACATGCATTTGTGAGAAGTCCATTTGCGCAACTACTGGCCTGCATTGTACCAAATCTGCAATCCATTTAGCCCAAAATCTGAAAGGCAAACCTCGATGTTATGAGTGTTTTTGTTAACTAGTGCAGCCTAAAAAATAAAGTGACAGGATGCACAGAGAAATGTGGTGAACTCCTCTGTGGCCTATAGCCTAGACTTGTGAATCAATTACAGATCCATTCAGCAGTTCCTTTCCTCTCCTCTGATCTCGTTTGCCATCATTTAAATGGCTGATTTCGTTTTTACCTCTAATGAAGGGTACCGTGCACGCACACACACACACAAAGACACACACATAGACACACGTGCACACAAAACTCACATGAAACGCACACTTGCACGTCGCTGTGTGCTACCGCAGCGCCCCCTACCCAGCTGTTATCACGTGAGTGCACGGGCCCTAGCAACAGCGAGCGAGAGAGTGAACAAAAAAGAGAGATCCTGGCGAGAGCAGGGGACAGGGGAATGGGTAAAGAGAGGGAGAGAGAAAGAGATGAGAGGGAGGGGGGAGCTGTGGAGCATTAATAAGTGATGAGTCCAACAGTGTGAATTGCTGTTAGTTAGCATTGCTGCAGCGCCGCTTTCATTTGCATGGCAGCACCAAGAACAAACCCCTTTACTTACGCCATTTCCTCTCTCGCTCTGTATTTCTCCGAGTCACTTTTTTTTTCTTTTTCCTGAACCATTTTATCTGTTTCTATCTTTTCCTCATCTCCTTGGTCTAGTCAACATCTCAAAATATGTATATCTTTTCTTAGGTACTTTTTAATCTTTTTTTTTCATATCTGATCTGTTCGTCTCCTTCTCCGAGCCTCCCCTGTGGCTACAACATCACTACATTAACATTATCATTTTTTTCTTCACTGCTTTCCTTTTTTATGAGCTCTTATGCTACCGTTCCTTCCTCCTCTATTTGACAATAATTTGTTGAAAATGGCAGCCATATACTACTGGAATATATTTAGCATCACCTTTCCTACATCCCTTCATCTTCTGCCTCCAACTCCTCTCCCCTTTTCACTATATCTTAAAAAAAAGAGGAGTGTCCTCTCTCTAGGGGAACTTTGGGGAAGACAAGTGATGCTCCAGGGCTCCTTAATCCTTTTTTCATTGCCCCCCCTGTCTCAGCATCTCGTTATTTGCATGTATGTGTCTGCCTGTGGAATTTTTGGCATACGTGCGCATACGCTCACACAGAGATCTAGCAGCAGCTTCTGCACTTGGCTTGACTTGATGCCTCAGGCTGATCAGCTGAACTGATTCCATTACTTACAGACCCCCCTGAAAGAGAGGAGCACAGACTAAGAGGGAAAAAGGCAGAGACAGAAAGAGGTGGAGGGCAGAGGGGAAATGAGTGGAAGAGAGACTGGGGATGGAGAATAGATGCCATGCAGAAGGCAGAAAAAGGGAAAAAAGAGCAAAAAAAGGGAAGAAAAGGTTGGAAAACAAGGAGGAAGTGAGAGGATTTTGCACCTCCCTTGGGTGTAGGATAGACCTCAAAATTCTCATCCAGCTTCCTACAGTAAAATAAATAAATAAAATACAGACACAGAAGCACATACAAACACACACTCAAAAACAACATCAACAAACTCCTGGAGGCGAAGGCAGACTAGACGAGAATTGATCTCCTCTCCCACAAGGAGAGGCTTGCAAGGAGGGAGAGAGAGAACGGGAGATGGAGAAAGATGTAGAAGAATTGTTTTTACCCATGTATGGCTCTCAGGCCTGTAGGCCCCTCATCCTTCTCACTCTCACTCCCTCCTGTGTCACTCCCAGCGGCATGTTTCTCTTTATCTCCCTATCTCTCCCTCCATCAATCTCCATCTGCCGTCTTCCTCCCTGTAGGTCCAGACCCTTCCGCTACTCCACTGCCTCTCGCCGTCGCTGCCTGTTTTAGGTGTGTCACATCTCCAAAGACAGCAGGGAAGCAGAGAGTGGCTAGAAATTAAATATCAGTAGTGAAAGAAGAGGAAGAGTGGTAGAAAGCTTTGGTCAGTGCAGTCAAGGGGAAAATAGAGCATGTTTTTTTTTACATTTTCTGTTTTTATCTTAATTTTACACACTGGATACGCATTTAAATCACAGCATTGAAGGACCAAATGTCAGCCATGATCACCATGTATATAAAAAAAATCTTTTTTAATGCTACCAGCTACAATGACCATGACTGGAAGGCAGTTGAAAAGGAAAGAAGATATGTGCATGCAGGTTGGCTTGAAAAAGCATATTAATAATAAGATGCATAGTGAATGATAACTTTCAGTTTTTATACCATGTCCGCTTTTAATCTGGTATACCACTGCAGCCCTACTTATGGAAAATGCTACAGCTGGACATCTAAGGGGATTAAAAGGTAAATTAGGCTTCTCAAAAAAGCCATCTGTTAGCATCCTGTATATGTCCTTGAGGTTTTTTCTGTTTAAAGTCACTTCAGGTTTTGAAGGTTTTTTTGTTTTTCTAAATAGTTTTTAAAACATAGAAAATGTCTGCATATTAATAAGAATAGAAAATACTGTTCATCATTACTGCTAAAACAATCTATAGTTAGTTTATGATTTTTTTCTATGTTAATTTCTAATTATTATTTTGGTTTGGTGAAATTTGATGTTTAATAATAATAATAATAATAATAATAATAATAATAATAATAATAATAATAATAATAATGGATTGCATTTATATAGCGCTTTTCGAGACCCTCAAAGCACTTTACAATTCCACTATTCATTCACTCTCACATTCACACACTGGTGGAGGCAAGCTACAGTTGTAGCCACAGCTTTAATGTAACATTTAATGATATTTATTAATTTACAGAATAAATTAATCGGTTACACAGAAAAAAAAATGATGCAGGATGAATTCTTTTCCTTGGATCCTTATGCAGTTTGAACAAGAGAGAAAAAAACACAAGATAAGAACAGAGTATAGAAAAATAGTGAGAAGGCTGGCATAAGTTTCCTTCACAGTCAGCAGTGACAAGCTCCTTTTCATTAAGGTCCCCTGCATCACTTTCCTTTCCTCCATTCTTAGCCATTTCTTACTCTACCCACCACTCTTCCCTCCCATCACCCCCCTCTGGTCTGTCTTCCTCTCTCCAGGCATGTTGTGACAGGGTGTAGCAGTGTGTTATACAGGGTTCTACTCACCAAGTGCATATTATCCTGTAAGGCTTAATACCTAGGTTGGAACAAAAGGGCAGGCTTGGAAATTATAGCTTACGTCGCTTAGCACTCAGCACAACAGTCTGACTCACATGAAAACACGCGTGTGTGAACTTCATATATCCATGCAGATGCACAAGATGACACTGCCGTGTGTATGCATATTCAGAACTCTGACAGCTTAGTCACAGACACACAAAGATTTTGTAATGCCTCTTTCACGATTAGTTCAAATGCATTAAATCCTGTTTTAGAATTAACTGCCTTAAATAAATCACTCAATTTATGCCTGGTATTGACAAACAATCTGTAATTGGATGACAGTGTATAAGGCCCCAGACACACAGGCAAGTAGTCCTGGAAGTTGCTGTCAGTTGCTAGGTGAAATTGTTTGCAAAGACTGCTGCTGTGCACCTACTTGCATTTGCAGCAGTCTTTATTGTAGCAGATTGCTTTGATCGAGTGTTTTTGGGCAAGGCAGCATCTTGCATGAAAACTAAGGGCGGCCATAGTGATATGCTAGTAAGCATCAGGGAATACACCTTACCTACTGACCAGAGGTTGGAGAGGGTCACTGACACGTCTCTAGATATGTGAGACTGAGGCCTAAAGAAGAAAAAGTCTTTGTAAAAGGAATTTGTTCTATGTAAAAAACACAAAGTGCTCTGAGTTGTAATGGAAGGTACTGTGATCAGATTTCATCCAGGTGAATATAGCTCATCAAATAATGAATAAATACACCAAACAAGTTAAAACGTCATCTGAGTCTTCTTGTAGACTTCAACAACTCTAACAAAATGTTTGTTGACAAGTCTGTGAGCCGTGTTTAACTTATGTTTTTAAACTGTGTTAACAATCAAGATAACAAAAAAGAATTGATGGACAATTGCAAACAGGCCCCATGGACTGTATTTATTACCAAAGATTAATGCCAAGGTGTGACTGTGGTGAAGAAGTACAGCCGCGACTCTCCGCCATATCTCAGTCTTGTTAGTGTGTGTGTGGCAGAAAGCCAGGTCAGTCTTCTCTGTTTTATAAATCTCCTTTGGATGGACTTGTGCAGCCATAAAATGCATTGATTTTGTTGCACACATTGTGGTAGGAGACACACACACTCACACACACATAGACAGATACAAAGCTGGTTATTGATACTTAATACACAGTAAACATATGCATATACGTATTATACACAGTTTTTCACCATTTGCCAGCCACAATAAAGGAATAAAAATGTAAACAAATAATCATTTAAATCATCTTGTCAATAAAATGATTATTAGCTATGTTCCTGATTAAAACTTTACAATTTAAGTGTTTAAAAAACAAACAGTAGCAATAAAGTTTTAACACTACATTAGCTGTTTTCCATAAACCAATTGATTTGCTTGCACCCTAAAAGTTTCTAAAAAAACCCCCTAAAAAACAATAATAATGCTGTGCTACGACTAGGCGCTGACCTATTGCTTGGAGCATGTGTGTGTGTGTGAGTGAGTAAGAGTGTTTTTTGTGCTTGGCACATATTTCTAGTATTCAACTATTCAATGCACCTGCATTTTACTAAAGCTCTCTCTTGTCAACACTGCAAAGAGATATTGAAACATCGTGTACGGCAAACAACAGTCACCATGTTCTTACACTCACATACACTCTCACACACACAGACACTTGCACAAATGCACGCACACACACTGTAATAGCATTCACATAACCAAACAATCTGCAATCTACTACAAACTCTGAAGTGCACACTGTCTAAAATAACCCTTTGGGGGGAACAGAATACAAAAAGACTCAGAGAAGCGGAAAGAATGAAACACTGAAATACACTCTCCTCATCTCCTTTCCTTCCTTCTCTTTTTCTTCTCTCTCACATACACACATGTGCAGATACTCTGTCTATTGACATGCAGATAAATCACAGCCAGTCCAAGCAGTCACTGATGTGACATGAAAATGACGCTAATCTGCTGTTACCATAACACGCACCGACACATCAATTATTAACGCTTACAATAACTCCCCACTCTCTTTTCTCTTTCTTGTTCCTCTCAAATGTCTTTTTCCCGTTGTGTACATCTCACTAAAAGAACGGGACAGAGTCAGTTAAAAGCACCCATGTGTTCGGGTCTTTTGATGACATGTATATTATAGAAGTGCTTTTTATCTTCCAAAAACTGTGATTTTTTTCCTTACAAATATGCTCAGTGTTGGTGAAGCTAGTAGCCCCAACTCTTCAGCAGCGCACATATGCTATATGAACAAAAGCTCTGGGCCACCTACCCTTAACACCTACAGGAGCTGCTCAGCCATTAAAACCCTTGGCATGAAGCTGCTAGTGCAAAGTTTTTAATGCTGATGTTAATGCCAGAGCAGGTTTGGATCTCTGCAGTTATTGATTTGGTGACTTTTAAATACTTTGTCTACACTGTAATTGAATGCAGCCTGACACTTTGAAGTGCTTCCTAAACACTTCCACTTTACAATAATACCACTCACAGTTGATCATGGAAAATCTAGGGTGGAAAACCGACTTGTTTGGACTGTGGCATCCTATTACAGTGCCACACTCAAATTCAGTGAGCTCTTTGGAACAACCCGTTCCTTCACAAAAACGTTTTTAAAGATAGACTGCTGTGCAGTGGCAATGGGACTGAAAACATCGACTTCAAAGACTAAGAGTTGGGATCCGATACTTGTCCATATAGTGCTTATAGGGTTACCTTTGTGAATCTTGAGAACTTATACATGTGTAATTAAATGATCAAATGGAAAACATGCTGTTATTATTTAGCCCTACGAAAGATAAAACAGGACATACATAAACAGCATGTATGTTTTTTTGACCCGCTCCTGTTCTGCTCTCCTCTACAGGCAATCGATTCTTCCTGACCTCATTTGGCGCGCTGTACATCTCAGAAGTGCAGAAGGAAGATGCCCTTTCCACCTACCGCTGCATCACAAAGCACAAGTACAGTGGAGAGACTCGTCAGAGCAACGGAGCCAGGCTCTCTGTTTTGGGTAAGCAACAATTTACTCTATGAAAAAGAGACTTGTGTTTAAGTTTTAGTTTTTGAGATTTTTGGTGTTTGAAATCAATAAAACCTTTTTGTGACCTTTATAACCTACAGACCCTACGGAGTCCACCCCGTCAGTGCTGGACAGTTTCCAGTCCAGTGAGGTGCAGGTGGGGCATAATGTGGAGCTGCCCTGCATCGCCTCTGGATATCCAAACCCGACCATCCGTTGGCTAAAGGATGGTCGACCATTACCAGCAGACTCGCGCTGGACACGGCGCATCACTGGTCTCACCATTTCAGACTTGAGACTCGAGGATAGCGGCAACTACATCTGTGAGGTCACCAACAGCTTTGGCTCCAAAGAGGTGACGGGTCACCTCAACGTGATAGGTGGGTAAATTTTTAATTTGCCTCTCCTGTCCTCCAGTGTTCCCCTCAAATAGCAACTGAGTGCAATAGGCAGAAGTAGTAAATGTGACATCAGGACACAAACCGCAATAGAGACATCTTTTAAGCTCTGTCGGTTCTGCCGTGGCCACCCTCGTCTAGGTCGAGCATGAGCTTGATATTTAAGGATGGCTTGCTCCCCCACTGTGTTCTCAAACCGCAGTGAAGCGTCTCCACAGTGACAGAGAACAGTGGTCATGCAGGCCTGTCGCTCCATTTTCCGATGGGTGTGTGAGAGAAAGGAGAAGGTTATGGAATATATACAATAACATTAATGTTAATATAAGAGATGTTAAAAGGTGACACACATAGAAGACACAGAACACTTAGAGGAGGTTATGGAGTTGGTAAAGATAAGAGATGAAATTTGAGGGTGGCTTGAGACGAGTTAGTGGACGCTGAGTACACTGGCCACAGGGCACATCATTGCACAGCCTACAAACCTCAAGTGACAGGGCATGCAAGGTGGGACACACACACACAAATTTGGACAAGCATACAGTATATACACTCAGTGCCCATGAAGAAAGTCTTACACATTCATTGTCACAGAGACACACATGCTCACACACATTCAGCAGCCTCCAGCACCTAACACCAGCTGCTTTATTGCTCACTGACATTTTCTCCCCTTTTCGTCTTTCTGTCTCGGTTTTCCTCGCTGCTTAGAGCGTGCGCGCACACACAAACACAAAAAGTCAGAAAAAATAATATACATACAGAAAGCACAGACTTATTATACCAACATGTTATTTGTGTTGAACAGCACAGAATAGCTCAATAAAAATTGCTCTTGCGCAACAATGCAAATAATACACTTTTTAGTGCCCGAGGGACACGCACCAGTTTTTGTACCTTCAATATTTGGGTAGCAACTGGCTTCTGTGCTTGCTTGCTGCTTACCGCTTCATCCCTTTTTATTTTTTAATTTACTTTGTCTTGCCTGTTCCTTCTACCACCTTTAGAGCCACTGCGGGTTACCTTGTCTCCCAAAAATCTGAAGACAGGGATCAGCAGTACAGTCATCCTCTCCTGTGCTGTTCAAGGTTCTCCTCACTATATGGTGTCCTGGTACCGCAACACAGAACCTGTTTTGCCTGATCAGCACTTTTCCATCCAGGGTGCTCACAATGAGACGCTGTTCATTTCTGCTGCACAAAAAAGACACTCGGGTGCTTACCAGTGCTTTGCCACACGCAAAGGCCAGACTGCCCAGGACTTCTCCATCATTCTCCTAGAAGGTATGGAAAATTATGCTTCTAATATTTGTAAGAAATTGTCTATGTCTATTACTCAAAACTGTTCACATATAGAAAAGGAAAAAATAATAAACAACAAACAGCTTTTTGTTGATTACTATTATGCATATACTGTTACAGTGGTCTATACTCATATTAACCCTCTGAAGTCTAAGCAGTCATTGTTGACCATCCCAGCCCAACCACAACCATACTTAATCCTAGGAAATCGGAATATATCATTTTAGTTTTTATCAAATCGCTCTCTTACAGAAAGTCAAAGAAAGTAATCATTCCAACTTAAGCATGAAGACATATCCATATTTTTCCCAAACAAGTCTACTTTGCCTTCCTCCATAAATGTTGGAGTAACCAGCTAATCATCTCAACGTAGAGTACTGCACAAAGTCCTGAGCTACTCCTTATTTCCCTATATTTTCCTTACAAGGAGCCCGACTTGAAATTTTTATTTTTTTGTAAGTGGTCTTGAGCAACAGTTGTTCAAGATTTGTTTGCTGCGTTTTCATCCATATTCAGACCAGTTCTTGTACCTGGCCATTTTCAGAAGAATGTGTTTTGTATGTTTGGGTTAAGCCATTTTCCGCTGAGCAGGTCTGCAGATGTCCGTCAGCACACAGAGCAGAGATCTGAGCAAGAGCAACGCCAACAACTGAGTGAGAGGACTGTTATTGTGTGTATATGGATAATAGCAAACACTGAAATACATTTCTTGCCCAAGCAATGAATTTTGTTGGCTCAAATTAAGCGTTTCTTTGCTCAAAATAATTGTATCCTCAAAATGCAACATTTGCACTTGCAAAAATTTTTTATGTGCGCTCAGAATAGAGGCTCAAAAATAACAGCATAGAAAAAGTGTCATATTTTTGTATGGTGTGCAATGTGAAACTGGACTGAAAGTGGGTTATAAAAGAAGAAGTGGCAGGCTCAGAAAACTGTTTACAGCAGATGAACAAGACTTGAAAACCATGTTCTTATGAAATAAGAAAAAAAAATCCAGCAAAGACATGACATAGGACCTGAGAGATGCATCTGGCCCTTTAGTTGATCCATATACTTTTTGCCAAAGCCTCATCAGAAATGGTCTCAGTGGAAAGGTGGCTGTCAAGAAGCTGTTCTTAAGGGAGGGAGACAGGGAGAAAAGGCTGAGGTATTCCACAAGAACTGGACTAAAAAGCAGTGGCAACAGGTCTTATGGAGGGATTAATCCAAGTTTGACATTTCTGTTAAAGTTATTTTCCAAATTTATTTGATGAAATCAGAAAAGAGGTACCAGGTACCAGCCATTTGTGAAACACGGTGGAGGATTTATGGTGTGGAGTTGCATTTTCAGCCAGTGGTGTTGGGCATCTTGTCAAATTGATGAAATTATGAATGCAGAAAAGTGCCATCAGAATTTGATCCGCCATGCAATATCATCTGGAAGGTGTCTTGATTTTTCTGCACTGATCCCAAACAAGCTGCTAATGCAATAAAATGTCTGAATAGAAAAACACAGAGTGGAACACTTTCAGTCGTGGATTGGCCTCCCCAGAGCTCAGACCTCAACATTACTGACCCAGAGAATGGGTGACAGAATGGGCTTGCCTAAGAGAGTTCATGCTGTGTTGAGGAGTAAAGGTGGTCATATCAGATGTTGACTCTGTTGTTCTTGTATACACTGTGTTTCCACTGCCCCCCACCCCTTTCCCGTTTTCCTAGCAAAATATAATGGCACAATATTTTTACAAGTAGTATATGTGAGCCAACAGCACAGGCTTCATTCTGCTCTAAAGACTTTGTTGCTCTGTCAGCGAAAGAGGAACTTGTTAATAGGGTCATCTCAGGGACACACCTCTGGCTACAAACACAGAAGCCCCGCCTACCTGCTGTTCAAATTCTCTTTGCTAGGGGCAAATCAGAAGAGAGTGGGCTTAAAGATTGAACTCGGGAAATTAGCTTAGAGAGGAGCAAAAGTAACATTTTTCCTCCAAATTCACACTTCACATCTCTTGTGATTGTTTCCAGATGGCACACCCCGTATTGTTGCCTCCTTCAGTGAGAGGGTGGTTGTCCCGGGTGAACCGTTTTCCCTGATGTGTGCTGCCAAAGGAGCGCCTCCACCCACCATCACTTGGACCTTGGATGACGAGCCTGTGGCCAGAGATCTGTCGCGTGTCAGAGCCAGTCAGTACACCCTGTCTGACGGCAGCACCGTGAGCCACGTGAACGTCAGCAACCCACAGATTCGTGATGGTGGAGTGTATCGGTGCGCCGCACGAAACTCAGCCGGTAGTGCTGAGTACCAAGCGCGCATAAACGTAAGAGGTGCCTGTCTACTTTTCAATATCAGTCATACGGAGGCTTCTCATAGCCTGACCCCTACCCCACCCTCTCCTGTACCCTTCTATATCTCTCCCTCTTTCTCTGTATGTGTTTTGCTTCCTCGTATATATGTATATTTTCAAAATTTCCTTTTTTCCTTTTTTAAATTTATTTATTTTTGGTTGTTTGTCCATCTTTCTATCTACACATTAATCTTACAAGGGAGTGTATTTTTTCTTCACTAGCCCTTATACTCTGTCTCGTTCTGTCTTCTTTGCTGTGCAGTTTGGGTCCTCCAGCTGCATATGTGCTGGTGTAAACTCATGCATAGATAAGACAAATACACCAAGTCATCCATCAAGTTTATCTAATTATATTCACATCAATATGTACACACATATGCATGCTTGCAGGGAGATAGAATATTCAAATGGAAACTTTCCAGCTTTATACTGTGAGTTGTTAATGGAGAGGACGTGACATTAAGGTAATCTGAGACTTGAACGAAGAAACCTAAGAAGGCACAGAAAGACAGAGATGTAGGTGAGGCAGAGTACTTGAAATGGGAGAAGAATAAGAGAAGGGGAGTGGCAATGTATGTTGAGGGAGTGATGGTAAACTCTGGTGACAGGACAGGTGATGTCACTGTCGTCTGAGATAACAAGAATGAGGAGTGACACCACTGAACAGGGCTGTATCACTGTCTCCATCTCTCTCTCTCTCACACACACACACTCTCTCTGCTTTCATTGTCCATTGGTGAGATGTGTAGTTGTGACATGTGAGTCTGCCCGAAGCAGACATGCCAGAACGATCATTGGAGTGAGAATGAGCCCCGCTGCCAGAGAGTTTCAAGCCCACATGCAACACAAACTGACACAAATACAGCCACGACGCGTACATGGACACAGACATTCAGAAATGAAACAGCAGCACAGCGCTATGCTTATCCACTCACTCAAATGTGATACGCCCAACTTATCTCATTCAGCGAGGGACCCACAGCAAGCATTCTGAGCCACACAGACATAGTTGAGCACACGCGTGTCACACAAACACGGTATCTGTGTTTGTGTGTGATGGTGTTGCTGAATAATACATCTTTGACTCGTCAGAGCTGCGACTTCAAAGGTTGGCACATACTGCGAAAGGGAGGGGAGAGAGACAGAGGGAAGTGAGAGGTAGGGGGACGGGAAGGAGAGACAAAAACAAAGATACAAGACGAACAGTGGCGAGGAGGTCAACAAAGAAGTGACAGATGATTGAGTGATAGCTCACAGTGTCTTCCAATGATGCTAAACAGAAACACATTTTGTGTCGGCCTGACTGCCTGTCTACCTGTCTACCTGTCCTCAGCCTTTCTCTGCCTCTTGGCAAGACTTTATACTGAGGTAGTTGAGCTTTTTACTAGTTGCTTGTTGTGGTCACTATTGGACCACAACATTTTAATAACAAGTTTGTCATAATTTAGAACTGTGGAAAAGATAAAGCGCATTTCAGACACTGACACAAACAAGGGAGGGTTTTTACACCCAAAGATTTGCTTTGAAACCGTCAGAATTGGTTGGTCAGCATGAATGAAAACTCTGTTATTACTGGGCATGTAAAAGTGCTATCTTCTCACAAAATGAAGTACAGAATAAAGTCAAGTGTCATTTTAGCAGGGGGTTTTTTCCCATTGGTTTCACCCACTCACTTTCCCTTTCTCTGTATTTCACGCTCTCTTTTTAGAGATGTCATGCAGTCAATTATATTAGATCCCGGTGTGTTTAAATGTCAGTAGCATTAAATAAAATTATCATCTCTAGCCCAGTCTGACCTGTAAACAACAACATGAACGTTGGTGTTTTCTTCTTCTAGTTTCCGTTTGCTCCTAAAAGAAACAGTGCAAATTATCAAAAGTAGAAAGACATGAGCCACTTTTATCCAATTTATGCCCCGCCTAAACCTGAAAAAAAAATGTAGTTCATGTTTATAAGGTTATTTTAGTAAACGTCTTAGTATATGTAATCTCCATAAACCTAAAAAAATTCCTTAAGATCCCACATCGGTGAGAAATGAGGTTAATATATTTTCCAGAGAAAACATCTGAGGGTGGGTGAGAAACTGTTTCCACCAGAAAAGAAACTTAACACTAAGGCAGGCCATTTTAACCTCTCTTTCTCCCTCTCCTCTGCAAGCTTCTCTCCTCTTCTGTCCACTAGCCTTCCCCTACCACCCTCCCCGTTATTCCTAAAATTCCCGTGACCTGCTTCTGACACCGTCAATTAATACACTTCTTTTTTCCTCCTCTCTTCTTTTTGATCAACCCATCTCTCTTTCTGTTTTTCCATTTCTCTCCCCATTTGCTTGCTCTCTCCATCAGGTCCTCCAAGGATTCGGCCAATGAAGAATATCACCGCCGTAGCAGGAAGAAACACTTTCATAAACTGCCGTGTGATTGGGTACCCTTATTACTCAATAAACTGGTACAAGGAGGGACTTCTACTGCCTGACAACCATCGCCAGGTAGAGTTAGTGCTCTCCATTTCTGCTCCAAAATAAATGAATAACATGAATAAAAATATATCTTGGTATTGGTTTTTCATACAGCACTATAAAGCATTTAATCTATACACATATTTCTCACTGTGTGTATAGATTATCCGTAAGAGGCTTGTGTTCTTGTCGTTTAACAGCTGTTATTTAGAAATATTGTATATTTACTGTAAAAAAAAAACATAATGAATCTCATAACTTAGAATAACATAGCTGGACAAAATTACAAAAATGTATATGTATATATATTAAAATTGTTAATTTATTTTTAGACAGTGTGGCTCTGCATAGAGCAGGTGATCTTCATACATCCATTTTATAATGAAAGCTTAAGCAAGTGTTTAACCATAAAAAGGGATTTTGCTGTCTGAAACACTGACTTAATGATCAGTGGCATCGCTGTTACTTTTTATTGTATGATACAGGCCTGTTACATTACACTGTTTTGGTCCTATTTGATTTAGTAGTGTACAGAAAAAAAACCTGTATGGAATCTTGAAAATCCTTAAAAATTGGAAATAAATTAATTTGCAAAGCAAGTATGTCTCATATGTATGAGCATCCTCTTATTTAACTTCAATACTGCTGATGTCTGTCCAGGTGGTGTATGAGAACGGGACTCTAAAGCTCAGCGATGTTCAGAAAGGGATGGACGAGGGGGCCTATGTCTGTAGCGTGCTCATCCAACCGCAGCTCTTTATCACACAGACTGTTTATGTTACTGTCAAAGGTAAGTCACAGAGGTCACAGCTTTGAAACAGTAGCTGCTGGTCGGTATCTGTTTTTGGGTAGCTGCATACAGTAGAGGCATTATGACATGAGAATGCACATAATCTTCTCTCAGTGATGTAAATTCTGTAAAGGGAAAAGAGATGAATATGCTACAAGCAAAATTATATAGAACCAGAATTTATAGTAATCTGACTTTGTTTTACTGTGTCAAAAAAAAAAGAAATTATGAATGCTAATGAGAGTGATTGTAAGAGACATGTTGGGGAGCAAAACTGGTTAAGAGCAAGATGGTGTGAGTGAAGCAGAGGGAGAAGACAGAACAATGCTGTATGCATTGCCTCTAATAACCCCTGATTAAGGGGCGGAGTGGCCTAGTGTGAGCTCTCAACCACTCAGCAATTACATAGAGCAGGAGAGCTATTATATACGATTTGTGTGTGTGCATATCATACTCATGCATATATATATATAAAATGTGTGTGTGTCTGTGTGTGTGTGAGAGAGATGACTATGAGTGTGTATTCTGCATGTCACCTTGTATGTTTGTCTCTGCTCTCAGCTGCAACAGAACAATGTGTTTGTTTTAGGATGTTGTCGAGTATAAGCGTGCAGTGTGTGTGTGTGTGTGTGTGTGTGTGTGTGTGTGTGTGTGTGTGTCTGTTTGACATTGGCATGATGTGTGAAATTTGTGTGGCTCAGTGGTCTGTGCATACTTGCACATGTGAGTATACAGGCACATTTGCGTGCATGCATACGTTTGCCGGGTTTAGGTATGTGCTTGTATGAATGTGTGCTTGTCATGTCTTTGATTTAATTAGATGAATTTTAACGAGGCCCAGATTAAATCCCCCAGATGTCTCAGCTGTAGTCCCCCCCCACCTCCACCAACAACAACCTCTACTTCATCCCCCACTCCAAACCACCACCATCACCTCTGCCGGTATCCATGGTAACACTCTTCTTCCCCCTGTGGATGGGGCTCTAATTAGAGCAGCTATTATGGGCTGGTTTTAGCAGGGCAGGGTAGGGTGGAGTGGAGGGGTTGGTAGGGGGCACAGGCGGCTGCAGAGTGGGTAGTGGGCTAGTAGGCCGGGCTGCAGAAGCTTTTGGGAGTGAAGGCTTAGATGAAAGACTCAAGAAATCATGTTTTTGATCTCTCGCAGTCTCACAGTCAGTTGGACCACTAGTTTACCAATCAGACTGTCAGCTGAAAATGATAGATTCTGAACCATGCCCAGTCTAACACAGTCTTTTTTATCTCTTTACTGTTTTTCTCATTTCACCTCTTCTCCCTTTGCACCACTCACTCTCCCACTCCATGTCCTCGAGATGCCCCTGAATCTTCAAAACTGTCTGTCTGCCCATATCCTCTCTATGCCTTCACATCTGACTCGGTCTCTCTTCTCTATACTTCATTTATTCATATCTGCCTAAAATCTGTGTCTTCACCTTTTACTCACCCTGCTCATTTAAACAGCCCTCTAACTGTTTTCATTCATTTTTTTCTTTATTTCCATTCTCTCTTTGCCTTAGACTGACTTCTCTCTATATACCCTTTATTTCACCCCGCTGCCTGTCCTTGCCTTTTTATGTACCTTTGCCTTTTCCATTTTCCACTCTCTTTCATCCAATCGTTCTATCTCTTTTACTTATCTTCTTTTATTTCATTTCACTATTTCTCCCATTTGTCTCTGCATATCTATTCACCCTCCCACTATTCCTTGGACCTTGTATTTCTCTTATTGGTTTTGGTTATTTTTTGGACTCTTTCATCCAATGTCTCTGTCTTTTCTACCTGTCTCAGTTCCTCCACTGATCCAGCCATTTGACTTTCCTCCGACTTCCATCGGTAAATTGATGTACATTGCCTGCGTGGTGTCGTCTGGGGACATGCCCATACGCATCACATGGCGCAAGGACGGCCAGGAGATCGTGCCCTCTTCGGGCATTACTATTGACACGAAGGAGTTCATGAGCTCCCTCCAGATATCGAAGGTGTCGCTCAAGCACAATGGCAACTACACCTGCATTGCCAGCAATGATGCTGCCACTGTCAGCACAGAGAGGCAGCTCACGGTTACAGGTAAGAAAAGAAAGAGCACAAAAGAGAGAATATGAAAGAGATATTTAGAAAGGGATGAAGGACAAATGGAGGAAAAAGGAGCACTTTGGAGATTTGGTATTCCACTTGAATAAAGATGGAGGACCTGGATGATAGAAATAAAAATGGTCAAAAATCAAACAGCAGAAGTGATTTTGCACTGGATCCTTAACTTCTAATTTTGATATTCCAATACCTTTTTGGTTTAATGCCAAATTTTTCAAAACACAACACAACACAAAAAAGATAAGATTTTTAAAGTATTACAGGACATCTCCACATCCCTCAAATAACATTTGATTTTTCTCTCTTTAATTATCAGCACATTAACACTCGAAGAAAGGGTTATTTTTTGCGAAGTCTATGTCACCTCAGACAAAGCCTTTTTTTGAACAACTTGAAATATTAAGGTAAAAAGTGTAACCTGCACGATGAGAGGATGCAGGGATACTTTTAAACGGTGACTGAATAGTTTGATGAGTTTAAAATGTATATGAATTACATTCCATGGCCTTTGCAGTCTCATTTCAGTTGATTAACTTGTTAAACAGTGCTCTCCATCATCATCAACTATCAAAATTTCAACTGAGGATAACTCTTAGTATATGTTGTTTTTTTTTAATTCATACTCATCTCCATTTCCTCACTAAACATTAGAGGTTATTGAAATAATAACAGAAATATGAATCTCGTGTTTAATATTCTCCAGTGCCTCCTCGGTTTGTGGTGCAGCCCAATAACCAGGATGGGATCTATGGGAAGTCAGCTATCCTGAACTGTTCTGTTGATGGATACCCTCCTCCTAAGGTCATGTGGAAGCATGCCAAAGGTGCATTAGGTACATGAGTTTTATACGATCCTAAATTCTTTATTTATGTACTGTGATGTGCCTCCGTCAGCTGTTCTCTGCACATTGTCATATCTATTCTGTGCAAAGTAAAATGCATATGCCGGCAGTTAACTACATCATAATCTCATGTTCCTTTGCTCACTCTCTCTCTGTCCAGCGGGTATTGGGAACCCACAGCAGTACCACCCTGTGCCTCTGACGGGCCGTATTCAGATCATGAATAATGGCTCTTTACTTATCAGACATGTCCTGGAAGAGGATCGGGGCTTCTACCTCTGTCAGGCCTCCAACGGCGTGGGCTCAGACATCAGCAAAAGCATGGTCCTCACAGTTAAGAGTGAGTATACAAACTTGCACTGGTTAATGTAGCAGGGTATGACTTCTTCGCTACGCAGACGACTGCAGTGAGGCCATCTGGGATGCTCCAGCACTCCCTCTTTATCGGTCCTCATCCACATGCACTCACTAACCGTGTCAAACCAATGAGCCAGCTCGCAACACTCTCTCTTTGGGCTCAACCGTACGCGCACATACATGCACCATCGTAGACTCGAAGAGCAAAGGTGACTGTGGACATAAGTGAAAAAACATGAGGTATAGAATGAAAAAAAAGTGTGTGTGTGTATCTGCGGTAGACATTGACAAAGCAAGCAACTCAGCGATTGATCTTTTGACTCTCGGGATCTGTCTACAGACGATCAAAATGACTTTGAGCTTAACCATTATCTGTAATCAATCTCTTCAACCTGCCCTCGACGTCAGTAACTCCCTATGTAATGCAATGTGAAACTCCACATGGAGAATGTGTATGCAAACACACACAGACACATTGACTGTCAGTATCTAGTAGAGCGTTATATGATGCCAATATATTTTTTACTATGCAGTACACTGACCTTGACCAAAAATCTGTAATCACGACAGAGATGTCAAGGCTTAATATTCTGGCACCCTTTGACACTTGTACACGCAGACACATATAACAAGCTGCACATAAATCTATCTACTAGTTTCATCATGTTTTTCTATCACAGGGTTGCCCCTCTCCCTCTCTCTCCCTTTCACTTTCTCTCTCCCCTTCTGGTGTTAGTGTTATTGATTGAACCGTTCCTCTCCTCTGCCTCCCTCAATTCTGTCTGTTTCACTCAGCGGAGAGGGAGGAAAAGAGGAAAAGAGGGAGGGTGAGATGAATAAGTGATGAAAACAAAACAGCAGAAGCCTCCTCAGATCGATATTTTGTGTGTGTAAATGAGTGCGTGTGCCCGTGTGTCTGTTGGGGAGAGAAGATTGAGTGTGTAAAGGGATTTTGTGTATAGAGTGTACACGAAAGGTAGAGTGTATCGTTTTTGCCTCTTCATTCACCTAGACCCCAGTGTTAACTATTGGGGAATGAGGAAGGAGGTTTATTGACTTTACCTCATTGACCACAGCTCTTCATTACTTTACTGCAATGGAACTTGGCTACTCTGAACTCCACCTTTTTCAACTGCCAGTTATCCCACCTTTCTCCTCTCTGCTATTTCCCTTCTTTCTGCTTTTCCACTTAAACCCTGCTTATTATCCACTTACTCTTTCTTTTCCTTCCTCCCTCTCCCCTCTTTTATCTGCTTCTGTCATCTGACATCCCTCTCATCAATCTGTTTACTGTTACCATTTCTGCCTGCTTCACCCCATTTATTCTTGCCTTCTCTTCATCTCACACTCCATTTCCCGTCTCCTTCCAGTCCCAGCAATGATCACCAGTCACCCCAACACCACCATGGCTAAGAAGGGTCACTTGAAGGAGTTGAACTGCACAGCCAGGGGAGAATGGCCCATCATCATCCGCTGGGAAAGGGGTGACACCGTCATCGACCCCGATCGCAACCCCCGATACTCCATTACCACCAGTCCCAATGAAAAGACTGATGAGGTGCTGTCAACACTCAAGGTAAAAAAAAAAAAAGACTTATATATAGTAGAAGATCTAGATCATTTCTGATGAAATGAGACATTAATGTCTCACCGACTCTTATTCAGTTGACAGATGCATGAGCTTTAAATCTTTTCTTTTGATTTACTTTTTCACACCCAGACTACTACCCTGAATTTTTCAACATATTACCCGACAGCATTGTACGTGTGAACACTAATGACAGACTTCATTTAGACATTAAACGGTCTTTGTCCTCCTAGCTCCCTGCCATAAAATTAGCAGTTAACCGATCAGAAGGTGCAACTTCAGACACAGTCCAAAACAGAAAATCACACGGTGATTTGCCAGAGATTCCAGAGTTCACGTGTGAAAACAGCTGTAACTTTCACCACGCAAAGCAAACTATTTGGTACAGTGTCAACTTTTGTACCTTCCTTGTCTGTGCTTCATAGCGTTAAGATTAGAAAGAAGATAGCAAAACCAGTTTGTGTGTTTGGGGTTGTTAGAAATTCAAATTGTGCTGGCCACAAATTTAGCAAACAGTTAGAGAGATTAATTTATTATTAAATTAATGCATCAGAATACAAGATTAGATATACTTTATTATCCCAGATTCAAAACAGAAATTCTAATTCTCAATATCTCTATGTCTTAATTTTCCTCTAACATACCGTGGCAGTCATAGCAGCCACGGGTTGTCTCCTAATTCATTTAAAACGGAAATTCTGCACTGGCCAGGCTCAAATGAAAGCACGGAGCTTCTTTAGCCTGCTGATGCCATGTTTTTCAGATATTAACAAAAGGTAATGGAGGGAGACGTATAAATGAGGAGCAACTTTGTGTTCACTGAATTCAGAGAGTGTCACAACCTCAGCGATGATCAAGTGTTTTGTATGTTTTGTCGGTGTATGTGTACCTCACACACCAACCAAATGTTTTTTAGGCAAAAACTAATTCTTGGCACTCAAACTGCAGTGGGTGCCGAGTGTACAGGTGTCTGTTACACCTTTCAGTGAGGTGAACAGAGTCGCCTAAATACCAAACAAAACATGGTCAAGCAAAAACTTTCACCGAGGCGCTTCTTCATCACAAAGCTTTGCACAATTTGTCTATGCAGACATAGAGTTGTTTCTCTCGTTGACATTTTTTTCTTTGTGCCTTTCTCACTTGAGCTCAAGCCAGCAGAGCGTGAGGATTCAGTCTTCTTCTCTTGTCATGCCATCAACTCTTACGGAGAGGGACGAGGCCTTATCCAGCTCACTGTGCAAGGTAAGCGTCCATGTGCAAAAGCATGTACTGTACCATCCTCACTTTAATACCATAAAAGCTACAAAACTACGCTCTTCTTTCTTCACCTTTGAACTTGTCTTTCATGTGGTCCTTTTTTCCCTCCTTTTTCTTGCCTCCTTTTGTTCACTTTGTCTAATTTTAAACCTCAGAGCCTCCAGACCCTCCAGAGCTAGAGGTGCGAGAAGTGAAAGATCGTAGCATGAATCTCAGGTGGACACAGAGATTTGATGGGAACAGCGTAATTACATCATACGATATCGAATACAAGAACAAAACAGGTGAGTAAAAGTCAAGTCGGTGATTTATTTTATTAAAGTATTGCAAAAGACCCTAAAAGTAGCAGTATATTCTACACTGAAAATTGCTAGGTTGTTTGTGCTTGTTTTATTTGAGCCTCTTTATTTGAAGCTATTTTAAACTGAATGCCAATAGCATTCCCAACTTCCCATGTCCATCCAAAGTGTTGAAGTAGTAAAATGTGTTATTTTTTCCTGTTTTGTCAGATTCCTGGGAACTAAAGCATGCCACCCGAAATATCTCTCCAACCAACAACCAGGCCAACATAGTGGATCTTCATCCTGCATCTGTCTACAGTATCCGCATGTACTCCTACAATGCTATAGGCAAAAGCGAGGCTAGTAAGGAACTCACTATCAGCACAGAGGAAGCACGTAAGTCTTTTGACAGCACTGCTTTCTACTCGCGTGAATGTAGGCAAATATTTTATTTTTTGCTTGTTGTATGAGCAATTAGCGTTTGAATCTGTTATGACTCTGACATCTGTCCTTGACTAATCATTTTGAATGCTAGTCTCAATAAAACTGAAAGAAACCTCTTTTGATCTAAATATTCAAGAAAAAGTACGAAACGTGGAAATGTTAATGTTGCATAATGTTTTTCTGACATTAGTGCAATGCCTCCACTCAGTCCCATTGTCTCTCTTGTTATAGAGCCTGATGGTCCTCCAATGGATGTCATCCTGCAGCCTGTGACATCTCAGAGTATCAGGGTCACATGGAAGGTAATGCATTTCAAGGATCTGTCTCCTGACCAGCTTTGCCTTATATTATTTTATCATTATTTCTTCAGATTAACTTATTTTTCATCTTAATGTATGTGTGGAGGTGTCAATGTCATTACACAATCTAGCAATATGAATATTGATTCTAATGTGAGAACATTTTTTCAAATGGAAACCTTTAGGCTCCAAGGAAGGAGCTGCAGAACGGTGTCATCCGCGGTTACCAAATCGGTTACAGAGAAAATGGCCCAGGTAGTAATGGGCAGTACAGCATCGTGGAGATGAAGGCCACTGGAGACAGTGAGGTCTACACACTGGACAACCTGAAGAAGTTTGCCCAGTATGGGGTGGTTGTCCAAGCTTTCAACAGAGCAGGCACAGGACCTTCCAGCTCAGAGATCAATGCTACAACACTAGAAGACGGTGAGCAATACACAACTGTGTCAACATACGTGTAAAGGGATTGTAGGACAGTCTGTAGGACTGTATAATAAGGTAAATGTTGGCTACCTTTATGACCTGTAGCAATATTGGAACAAATAAAACAAATAAGTGCAAATGTGCAGTGGAAAAGGACAAAGTCAGTCATATGAAATATCAGCCTCTGCACTATTTCTCATGCCATTGTACTTTTTGCTTTTGCAGTCTGGTCTCTTTCAAATCATGCCATGCTGTATAACCTCAAATTACTACATTCGCTCTGTTGCCTCAGCAAGAATGAATATTGGCTGTTGAAATTCCAATCCCTTATAAATACCATCTACACAGATAACCTCTGTGATTCATGTAAAGTGAGTGTAGACAGAGTGTATATACTGCAATACGTCCCGATCATTATTGGGTAGAAGAGTTAATGCTGAATGGATGAATGACTAAAACACAAAAAGCACTTAGAGAGCAAAACCCTCTTCTTAGGCTGGAAAGTGTTGCACAAGATTCATAGTTTACCAAACAAACACATTAGAGATTTGTTGATACTTTTGGGGGGGAAACAACTGATGACAAAAATTGACCAACAAAAAGACAAAAATGTGCAACACGAGCTTAAAAGCAGTTTGGGAAAGATGGAAGAGGCTGGTGTAGTAAACTGATGGCGCAATCACAATAGAGCAATGAATCCTTGTCCTTGTTTATTGTCCTGTGATTGAATTTGATCCATTTAGCTTTTCAACCTGACATTCAAGGGCTAAACTTTATATTGCAAGGGCAGACACCTTCTTAAAAAAATTCTTTTATCATTTATTTATGTTTTTTTTTTTTATATTAAGCATTGGTTTCTATGCCGACTGTATTGACTTTTGGCTGCTGATAAAACAAATGAAAGTCACGACAAGTTGACAGTTGTTATACTCATAATTAGCATTATGGCAGTCACTATTTAGGTAGGCAAATCATATCCTGCTATATCATCTTTTTGACCATAATTAAAAAAAGTTAAACACCACATCAAATTAAATTAAGATATGCAATTAAGATCAAACTGTTTACTGACAACATACAAGGTGAAGTATTATAATTTTCTTATAGACATCTATACGGACTTCTTTTCGCTTTTATCCATTCGAAAGAATTAAGGTTGATGCATTGCCTCCAGTTTTTGGACTAGGCGGCTGCATCTGTCGCACTTCTTGTGTTCTCATTTGTCTTTTCTCACTCTTTGTTTCTTTAGCATTGGGCAGTTCATCTTCATGCTAAATGCAGACAGCCATCTTTGTTACATACTATCTCTCTCAATCTCCGTTTATCTACATTTGCATGTTTGTACCACGTACAAACAAACACACATACACCAATCACATACACATTCGTCCTTCCAGTGAACAGTTGGCTTAGCCTCATTGGTCTAGAAGAGACAGAGCCCTCCAGTTCTTTCCTGTGGCTGTCACCGTGGCGACAGTGATATTGATGGCCATTATGATAATAGTGATAACAACAAGCATACTAAAAATAATTATAATTAGCTTGTCTCTCTGTTTGTCTCTCTCTCTTTCCCTGTGCTAGCTTCCTGCTGTAATTATCCACAGCTGAGCGCATTGTCTCCCTGATCCCTCTTTTCATCTTTTTCTGCCCTTCCCTTGCTCCCCTTGCTTTTAACTCTCTTCCTCCCTTCTTCCTCTGCCCATCACCCGCGTGTCCTCCTCCCTATAGCCCGAGTTCATCATTGTTATTTTCCCCAAATTAATGCAGTCATTTATGTAAGGTTTATTTTGTTCATTTGTTTTGTTTTTTTATTTTAAAATATCTGTATAAGCAAGCCCTATTAGAGACACCCATTTGAACCCACTAACCTTCTTGATCACATTTTTAGTCTTATTTTGCTTCTGGTAAAGGTGGGAATGGGGTTGTGTTTGGTTGCATTCTCATTATTTGGATATGGAAGCTAAAGTTTTTATTCATGCAAAACCATGTTTTAGTTTTCTGATCCTCCTTTCTCCTTTCCCTCCAGTCCTCCATCCTCCTCCCTCCTCCTTTCTCTTCACCAGCTGCAGAGAAATTCCCTGGTGGACTTGGCCCAATCCTTCTCTTTCATTACACTGTCTTTCAGTCAGCACTCTTCCTCTCTTCCTGCGCTTCCTTCTCTCACAAGTTGACTTCTGTTCATCTTCAACAGTGGTCTTTATTCAAAGCCTGAATGACTCGTGGTCAGTGGTAGCCAATAGAAAGGACACCTGGACTGGCAGAGACAGAGGGAGGCTTGTACAGAGAAAGAGAAATGGTCCTATACATCAGGCTTGACACATGGCATGGCCTTTCATCTATCACCTGTTTACTCACTTTAAGTTTGATATGGAAATGTATTTTAGAGTTTCAGGAAGGTCTGTTAATAGATTTATTAATAAACTAACTACCAAAGTCATATCTTTATTTAAAAATAATCTGCACAATGTTTAACTTCAGGCTGCAGATACCCCTGAAAACTCAATATCCATATAACCTCAATGAACTTTACAAATCTAATGGCGACACTGGTTTTTCAAAATAGTTGAACTGAAAAATATATGAAATATATTTTTCAAAACATAAAAAAAAATTCCCCGCTCGCCCCTGCGGGCAGTCAATCCTTCATCTTGGGTCCTCTACCAGAGGCCTGGGAGCTTGAGGGTCCTGTGCAGTATCTTAGCTGTTCCTAGGACTGCACTCTTCTGGACAGAGAGCTCCGATGTTGTTCCTGGGATCTGCTGGAGCCACTCGCCTAGCTTGGGAGTCACCGCACCTAGTGCTCCGATTACCACTGGGACCACTGTTACCTTCAGCCTCCACAACTTCTCGAGCTCTTCTCTGAGCCCTTGATATTTCTTGAGCTTCTTGTGTTCCTTCTTTCTGATGTTTCTGTCATTCTTGACCGCTACATCAATTACTACGGCCATCTTCTTCTGTTTCTCTACCAACACTATGTCCGGTTGGTTAGCCACCACCATTTTGTCCGTCTGTATCTGGAAGTCCCACAGGATCTTAGCTCGGTCATTCTCCACCACCCTTGGGGGCATCTCCCATTTTGACCTCGGGACTTCCAGGTTATACTTGGCACAGATGTTCCTGTACACTATGCCGGCCACTTGGTTATGGCGCTCCATGTATGCCCTGCCTGCTAGCATCTTGCACCCTGCTGTTATGAAACATATATATGTATGTATGTATGTATGTATGTATGTATATATATATATATATATATATATATATATATATATATATATATATATATATATATATATATATATATATATATATATATATATATATATATATACATATATATATATATACACACACACACAAGTTCAAAAATCTACATCTCCATTAGCTTTCTTAAGTTCATTGAGCACTGTGGCATTTGGACAGAAAGCATGGAATGAAAATAAGTTAAGCAATATGATTTTTTCAGGGAAAAAAGTGTTTATTCATGCTGTTACAGTGGCCTTTATTTAAGTCAAACTCAACTTGGTTTATGGTTACTCCATAAAATAAAATGTGAAATTTGTGTTGTGAAGGACATGAATTATTTTTCAGTTTCTGAACTGGGACATGACAACAAAAGTTTTAGAACCGCTCCCCTAATGTAATCCAGTTCCACAGCATGGAAAGAAATCTATCTTCTAATGATAAACCACATATTTAAGAGTAAATAATTCCTGGATTTTCCGCATTTTATCTTTGTAGTGCAATCAGTCAAATTAGTTGTTTTTCCAACATTCAATGATCAGACCTTCATTACTGAAAAGGTGCACTACATATTTAAATACCTGACGATTCACAGCTTGGATAACTCATCTGACCTTTTGTCCTCTGTCTTTGTCTTTAGTACCCAGTCAGCCTCCTCAGAATGTGCGAGCCATTTCTGTAACATCTGACGAAGCAGTTATCACATGGGCTGAGCCTCCAAGACTGACACTTCACGGTGTATTGAAGGGATATCGTGTTGTTTTTTGGGCTGTTTTCCCAGACGGAGGTGTGTTGAGTTTGTCTTGTTATATCCAGGTTAAATTGCGATCACTAAATGTCTCAGGTTTGCATTCTAATCTTCTCTCTGTCCTATTGTCTAACAGAGTGGGGTGAAATGCAGAACATCACAACCACCAAAGAGCAAGTGGAGCTGAGAGGCCTTGAAAAGTTTACTAACTACAGCATCCAAGTGCTGGCCTACACCCAGGCTGGGGATGGCGTCCGGAGCAACGTCCTTTATATCCAAACCCGTGAGGACTGTGAGTCTGTATTTTACTAGCTCTGACCAAACAGATAAACTAAGTGAAGAACTGACCTCCAGTCAGGAGGAGTCATTTACTTTCCTCACATCTTTGGGGCAGGTTTAAGGTTTTTTGTTTCTTTTTCTTGGTTTAGGCAGCAATGTGGGAGGCAGAGAGCCAGCGGGGGTAGAGGGGGTCTTTGTAAGGCTGAGGTTGCTGATTAAAACCTCTTTGTGCTCTGATGTGCCATTACCAGTGCTAATGAGAATTAAGAAGCCAAAAAGTGTGTGTGTGGTTAAGGACCCTAAGGGTGTCAGTCTGTGCATGCGGGTATCTGGAGGTGTGTGTGTGTGGAGATGGGTTGGGGGTTAAGTCTGTCTGTTTGCAGGTGTATATGGCTTTGTGTTGGCGTGCATGCACGAGTGCATGTGTGTGTACATGCGCTATTGTTTGTGTGCAAGTCTACCCTGGCACCCAGCACAAGGAGAGGGATTAATTCTTTGTGGCTTAGAGAGAATTAATTTTGTGCTTACACTGGCGGTGCTGTGGATTACATCCGTATCCGCCTCTCCTCCACCTCCCTGGGGCCAGGCAGAGGAGAAGGCAGGCGTCTGGAGATGAAGAAAATGAGGGAGAGAGGGAGTGCAGGAAAGAGAGGGGAGCAGATGATTCTAAGATGTGTCGTTTCAGAAAAGGCCTTTATTCTCCTTTCACCACCATATCTCCATTTTATGAGCTGGCCCCACTGCAATTGCTATTCAAATATGTCTATTGTGTTAGTCTTTGTGTGTGCGTGTGTGAGAGTGTGCGTGTTTATCAGGGGCAAACTGAGTGTGTCTTTTTTCCCTGATGCGGGTTGACACTGTGTCCAGGGGCAACCTCTTCACAAACGCTCAGCGTTTTCTGTATTTTCCCTTTGCCCTCGGTTCTGGCCGCAGCACATGGAAAAGTGTTTGCTGTGCAATTGTGCAAACAGCCAGTTCTCAGTCTGTCGTTCTCTGCCTCTGTCTCTTACATGAATAAACATAGAAGACAGCAAGCATAAGAATATTGAAGACCGGGATTAATTTTTCAGCCTTATATCTAGGGGACCACAGTATTTGGCTCTTTGAATGTGTGGTTACATGTCTTCATTTGTGGGTTTTATGTTAAAAATACTATTTTGGTATAAATTCCAATGTTGTCAAGTTCTCTCAGGATTTTCTGACCTTTGACTCTAAATGAACTCATATCTCTTAATAATATTTAAGTATTGCACAAATACCTCTCATATTAATAAATCCTAATGTCATATTCTGCTGGTGCTCGGCCAAATACAAATTTCCATCAAAAACAGCCTAATTTCTGGACATCACTGAGTAAGGGAGTTGTTGGTCATATCATACATTGTTGTTATAGATCATGCATTTTTAAATTTTTTGCTCAGTATGAGCCTTAAATGGTGACAGTAAAGAGAGAATAATCATTTTCTCTTTATGGAACTTAAGGCATATTGTCTGTTCTAAATGTATGTAAAGCTACAGGTGTCACTAGTGTCCAAATGAAGACTTTCTCATAAGATGTTGTTTATAATGAAGTGAGGTCTTAAATTAATTAATTCACCAGTAGTTTCATACTTAGTGGGGCTGATGAGGAGAAATCTTTATTTGGGAAGAGGTTGAGGACTACAGTCATGCAGCATAAGGCCTTTTTAGGGCTTTATAAATGATAATAAAGAACCAATAGATTTTTAGAATGTATAATAATACACTACTATATGCAGGCCAGTATGCATATAGAGCAGCTGGTATACCGCTAGTCATGTTCTTAACATCATTATCTGTGCTCTATTAAATGGCAGAAAATACTGAAATATTCCTTTTGTATTTTCCCATAAGCCAGGCTATTGATCACTGGAGTTCTCTCTCTAATATTGTAGGGTTTTACCTAATAATATTAACAAGCGCTTCGAGATAGCTGTTATTATGATGTGTAAAAGAAAGTTGAATTGAATTTCTGACTGCTTGTTTTGTCAACCTAATAGTCTAAAACCCAAAGATGTTCAATTTACTGCAAATAATAAAGATGAAAGGGAAAACTACTTCCCGTTTACTGTAACCACATTGAAATATAAGTGGTTCACATTTTACTCAGCCCTCCATTTCTTTCTTTTTAGACCCTGGACCCCCAGCTGGCATCAAAGCTGTGCCCTCCTCTGCCAGCAGTGTCGTAGTGTCGTGGTTGCCCCCTCACAAGCCAAATGGAATCATCCGCAAGTACACCATTTACTGCTCCAGCCCCGGGTCAGGCCAACCGGTAAGTTACAAGAGGGGCGCAGAGAGTTTCACGATAAACAAATGAATTAAAGTGGAAAAGTGAAGGGGACAAGACCCTATTTTCTATGCAGAAAATAGCTTCTGTTAAACATTTTATATGTTGCTGAGATAAAACTCATTTGACTTAATTACAGCATTTGCGTGTGTGTGTGTGTGTGTGTGTGTGTGTGTGTGTGTGTGTGTGTGTGTGTGTGTGTGTGTGTGTGTGTTGGGGTGTGTTTTTGTGTGTGGTCTAGTGCTGCAGTCTCAGCGAGATACGTGTGTGAAATGAGCTCTCCTCATTCTGCAGTGTGTGTGCGTGCAAACTCACCCTCCAGCCTCATTTACATATCTGCGTCTCATCACGTTGCCAGGACAACCTCATCTGTTCATCAACGAGGGCAGAAAACAAGCCAAGAGCAAATACACACTCTAGCTTAGACGCACACACACACACACACACACACACACATACGCACACAGAAACGCACTCATAAATGTATTACATGAGCGATATAGAGGTACATACATATATGCAACTCATGTTTCTATAACAGTGTGAATTTAAAGCAAGAAATATAACCTGCTTGCAATCTTGAACACACACACGCATGCATACACATGTACTATATAAATGTTCCCTTTGAGAAATTTACATCTTTTCCTTAATGTCCTTCATTCATAAATCACTCACACGTTATCTCTATCTATCTATCTATCTATCTATCTATCTATCTATCTATCTATCTATCTATCTATCTATCTATCTATCTATCTATCTATCTATCTATCTCTTTCTGAAGCCCCCATGCAGAGTTCGGCATGATTACTATGTAAATGAGTGCGACTGGAGAGAAGGAAGGAGGGATGGGGGGGTCAGACACACCGCGCGGGGAGTACTTTTGTTCCTCTTTTCATTATCTCGCTCTATCGTTCCCCGGATCACCGCTATTTCCATGCCGGAGGAATATTTTAATATCCGTTACAGCAACACACACTCTGTCACTCTTCCCTCCCTCCCTTCCTCCTAGCATCTACCCACCCACCCATACATCCATCCCACCCTCTATCTATCCATCTCTCCATCCATGCTTCAGCTTGCAGTGGAGAGTATAGAGACAAATGTGCAGAAGAAGATATTGATGCGTATGTGAGAGTAGGGCGGGGGGCTAAAACAATGTAAAATAGAAGGGAGGGGGGGGGGGGTATATTGGTGGATAGATGCAGGAAAAAGCAAGGAGTGGGCCCACAGATGACAGACAAATGTAAAGATAAAGAAATGAAGAACAGTGATGGCATCGGGGGTGCACAGAAGGATGGTGCAGTGGGGTGAAGAATAGTCGGAGAGAAAAATAGAGAGAGCGTCACAGGCAAGAGGAATGGATGATGAACAGGGAACATAGTGAAGTAATAAAAAGCTCAGTGGATTCCTTCATGGCAACCTGCTCATAAATGTGAAAAACAACATGAATACTGGAATCTGTTTGCACAGAATAAACCGTTCTGCAGACAACAACCCAGCAGGCTAGGACAGAGCTCAGTAACGCTGCAGTGTCTTCGCAGGTTTTACTGGTCTGGCACATTCGCTGACTGTTCATGCTATCTGACACTTGTATCGCAGTCTTCATTTCATCCGTGTATGTGTGCCTGTCAGTCACAAATGTAAGACGGTGTCAAGCTTGGGTGTAGTAAAATATGATTTAGAGGGTGCCGAGTGAATGTTAGGTGCTGCCTTACAGTGCAGTGTATGTGTGTGTGTTGAATTTTTGATTTTTGATTGTTTCTTTCTTTCTTTTTTTTTTTCCATACTATTTATTACTTGAGGCCAGCAGCACAGCAACAGCCAGAGTTGCAGGTGTGTGTATATATAGCTGACTGCTGGGATACCTGAGGAGTAGGTGAAGAGTAGGAGTTGAGGAAATACAGGTATAATTGGTGGGTAGGTGAATAGCGATTGGCAGGCAGTAAAAATGAAAGATTCTGTGTGTGTGTGTGTGTGTGTGTGTGTGTGTGTGTGTGTGTGTGTGTGTGTGTGTGTGTGTGTTAAGGGGACAGTGATGCGTATATGTCTAGACAGGAGACACATGGCTGGGTTAAACACACTGCAATTACACATCCACCTCCAGGTCATGTATGCGGCTCTATGTGTGTGTGTGTGTGTGTGTGTGCCTGTGTTTCAGTACATTCATGCATATGTATTGGTGTGTATTCATACTGCTTGTGGGTAACCATTCCTCTTCCTCTGTCTGTTTGTGTTACTTTCCTCTCCTCTCCTCTCCATCACTGCTGATGCCTGCAGTAGATAGGCCTCATTAGTGTATGACTGTTCATGATATCTCTGACTGACTCATTTGTCTGTCCCCTATTGTCTTCCTCTCTCATATCTCTGTTTGCCCTCCCCGAGGAGAACGGAGAAGGCGAGGGAGTGGGATTCACTCCCCCAATCCAACCCTCTCGCCTCTCTCTCCTCAAGCATCGCTTGCCTTCCTTCCCTCCCTCCCTCCAGCGTCATCCTTTCATACCGTTTTGCCTTACCACATTATGATAAGCCTCAGAACCTCTCTAACTTTTAGCCCATCTTAGTCTCTGTTTTACTGATACAAAATGAGGAAGAAAATAATTGGTTCACGTTAAAATGATGTTCACTCAGTTCATCACATCACTCCAGCCTCTCCAAACAATCTTGTATTTGGAATCCCCAAAATTTTATCTTATGCTACCTTGAATATACTTAAAATTTTCGGAGAAATGCTATAAAACATTTTCTTTTTAATTTTGAAAAGGTACCGTTAAAGTGCTACATGTTTCCAAACCAATCCAGACTCTTTTTATTGTAATTGCCCATTTTGTCTCATTGTGCACTTTTTTGGACTTCAAACGACTTTAATTCTTCATAGAGTCAAAAAGGTGCTGGAAACATTCCTCAGAGATTTTGGTGCGTATTGACATAATCACACAGTTGCTGCAGATTTGTCAGCTGCACATCTATGATGTGAATCTCCTGTTCTATCGCTTCCCATAAGTGCTCTATTGGATTGAGATCTGGTGACTGTGGAGGCCAGTCGAGTACAGTGAAACCAGTTTGAGATTATCTGAGCTTTGTGACATGGCACTCTATCCTGCTGGAAGCAGCCATCAGATGATGGGTACACGATGGTCATAAAGGGATGGACACGGTCAACCACAACACTCAGCTAGACTGTGTTGTTAAACGGTACTCAGTTGGTACAAAAGGATAAAAAGTGTGCAAAGAAAATAGCCCGCACCATTACACCATCGCCTTTCCAGTAGATCAGCAGTTTCTGAAATCATCAGACCAGCTTGTCTGGCACCAACAACCATATAACTTTCAGAGTCCCCATTCTGATGCTCACTTTTGAATTTCAGGAGGTCTTCTTGACCATGTCTACATATCTAAATGCATTAAGTTGTGCCATTGGCTGATTAGATAATTGCAGTAAGAGGTAGTCGAACAGTTTTAATCAAGTGAAATGATTTTTCGGACATTATCAAGTTTGTTCTTCCAAATCAACAATGTCTCTTCTCATTTCATTTTTCTCTAGCTCCCAAGTGAGTATGAAGCTAATCCAGAGCTGCTGTTTTATCGAATCACACACCTCAACCACCGCCAGCAGTACCTGATCTGGGCTGCAGCCGTCACCACTGCAGGCCGAGGTAACTTCAGCGAAAAGGTCACTGTGGAGCCAGCTGCCAAAGGTGAGTCCCTCGATATGAAAGGGAGACCCATGATTAGTGGAAGTGCCCACTGTTGATAAAAGACCCTCAAAATTTAAGTTTGATAATTTTATCGAGGTTCAATGCTAAATTTGTGAAGTAATCTTTTGACCGACTTTTGTTTGGTGGAAGAAACAAACAGTGCCCTCTTTTTCCTGTTTATTTTCCCCTGCTTCTGTCCTCTCTCTCAGGAACTATTAGGATACATCCGCTGTTAGAGTGGTGCTGCTCTACAAACCACTCGTTTTCTCTCCGACTATTCTTCACCCCACTGCACCACTCATGAACTAAAAATAAGCATTTTTAAAGGATGTTTTGCTTTACATGCCCCATCATCTTCTTACTGCATTACGTTTGCTATACAATGGAGGAAATAATTATTTGCTCCCCTGCTGAATTTATAAGTTTGCTCACTTACAAAGAAATGAACAGTCTCTAATTTTTATGCAAGTTTTGTTTTAATGAAGAGAGACAAAAAAATCCAGGACAAATGCACATTACATGAAAGTTATACACTGATTTGTCTATAAATTTGTATATATATAAATAAGTAATTGATCCCAGACCCAGCCACACAGACTGGCAAGCCAATCTGTGTGAGCCCGATCTTGCCTCATGGGGTGAGAATAATCATGAGAAAACTACACAGCAGAAGCTTGTTAGTGATCTAAAGGCATTTTGGGACTGCAGTCACCAAGAATACCATTGGTAACACACTACGCCATAAAGGACTGTAATCTTGCTGCACATGTCATGTGTTTTTATTTGATAGTAGATGTGATGTAATTATTCCCAATATTATATTTTCTACTCCACAGCCCCTACTTTCGTTCTTTATTTCTGTGTTACTGCTCGCTTTGACGTTACAGAGGTGCACGATTAATTTTAGAGTTCAGAGGGCACCAGATAAACTGCTCTCATCCAGGGAAATGATAAGAGGGGAGCAACAGAGGTGGGCAGCAGGTGGAGGAAAAAAGAGCTGAGCTAACTAATATAGAAGACAATAGAGAGGCAAAGTGTTTAAGAAAATGAAAATGGCAGTTAAATCAATAGGCTTTGGATTAAAGGCCAGGTTGAATAAAGGCGTAAGAATGAATAGAGTGCCTTTTCTTTATCTGTTCATTCCTTTGACTTGGATGCAAAGGTTTGTTAATGTGTGCTCATATTGGAGTGTGCTGCTGATCGGCAGCTGTAATAGACAGTGTCCTCCAGGCTTGCTCACTCAATACTTCATTCAACCTTAACATAAGTGCACCAGAGCACCCTAGCATTAAGACGCCAAGCTTGGGAAAGAAAGCGAGACAGAGAGGGTAGGGGAGTGACAGAGAATAAGAGGGTTATGTGCCTGAATGGAAAGACTTTTTTTTTCATATCCCCTCTTCTCATTCTTTGTATTCTTTATATATATATATATATATATATATATATATATATATATATATATATATGTTCTATTTTTTTCCAGCCAGTGTAACAAATTCTAATGTGAATTATAGGGAGTACACATTTCCTCTCAGTTAATTGTGCTTATTAAAAGAATTCTAGCAAGAAGATAAATCAATGTATGCACATGCATTAACACTGGGATGTATTGGTTCAAAACCAAGTGATTGTTAATTGGATTTGAAAATTATTTGACAACAGCAAATCATCCGATTGGTGCATATTAATTAGTCTATTGCTCAGCTGGTCTTATGGGCTGCTTGAGTGTTAATGCAATTAGCTCTAAAGGTCTTTTTATTAAATTTCTCTGCCTCTATACACCTTTCACTTTTTTCCTTTCCTGCACCAGCCCCAGCTAAAATCCTCTCATTTGGCGGTACCGTGACCACTCCCTGGATGAAAGAGGTGCGACTGCCCTGTAGCTCAGTAGGAGAACCTACACCTACCATAAAATGGACCAAAGACAGGTGAGAATCCACACTAGAAATACTGAAGCAGAGTGTTCTTGCTGCTGTAATTCCTCTGAGAATTGATTACAGACAATTAAGTGCACATGCTAAGGTAATGTGCAGACAGTGTACCTCACTTCTTGCCAATTTCATTTGGGATAGCCTCCAGCTTCATTGCAGTCCTGGTTGGATGAGCCATTAAAAATTATTATGAAAACCTTCAGACTAGAAACTATGCAAAACACCAAGTCAGATCCTAACTTACATCTTAACACAAGTGATCCACCTTAACCAGGAGTGGGCAATTAATTTTCTCCAGGGGCCACGAGAGAAGCTGGGACTGTTGTGGAGGGCCCACCAGTATGGTTATAATGAGATAAAGTTAATATTGAACAGAACTAAGTTTGTCTTATTGCTGCAGCTTTCTACAAAAGTCCCAGTTTCTCTTGTATCCCCTTGGAGTCCATCCTCATGAGTAAAACTAAGACAAAAGAACATATAACGATATAGCAAAAATTAATAAATCATTAACATTGTTAATCAGAGAAATAGATTAGAATTAATTCAATTTTATTAATCTTTTATTATATTAAATAATTTTTATGACCATAGGTGTTTCAAAGTGGCTGCTGATACTTAATTAACCCTAATAATAGACTGAAGGTCCTCTTATCAGTGTCTCTTTCTCTTCAATAGTGAGGACACAGCCATACCAGTTTCTCTAGATGGGCAGCGTCTCATTTTGGCTAATGGGACTCTGGTGCTGCGCTCTGTCAAAGCTGAGGATTCTGGTTACTACACCTGCACAGCCACAAACACACTTGGCTTTGACACTATTATAGTCAACCTTTTGGTGCAAGGTAAGCGAATGGCTATAATGACACACTAGCAAACTTTTTTTACGTAATAAACATTAAGATTTGCCAAAATGAATACATAACTCATCAAAAGTATGTCTTTGATAATATAAGTCATGGTATTATAAGATTCTGTGCCTCGTCCTCAGTACCTCCAGACCAGCCACGTCTAACCGTCTCTACCACCTCCACCTCCTCCATCACTCTGGCTTGGATACCAGGAGACAATGGCGGCAGCTCTATAAGAGGTGCGTAATTTTTCGGAGGAAAGCCGTATATCTGTCTCTCCTCTTGTGTACTCACATTACTTTCCTCTTGTCTATAGCTGACATGTTTGTCGTGCCTCAGCTTGTCTCCTGCCTGGCATTATTGGTAGTGTCTCTATTGACCTATTAGTTTATTGAATGGTGTCTTGGTTTTATGTTTCCCTGTTAATTGTGTGTCTGTTTGATTAGCTGATTATTGATGAGCTGTATGTGAAGATGGCCACAGTGTGCGTGACTGGGTCTCTCCCTTTGGTCAGGCTGTGGCAGTTTAACTTATTACTGCTCTATATGACACACTCAAGCACCATATATGGTTTTGGTAAAGCCGCTATTCTACCTTATGTGATTACAGAATAAATGACAATGAAAACAAACAAATAAAACCAGAGAAATTTCAGTAGATGACATTTAGTAATAGCTTCTTGCAATCAGCACATGAAGGCCTCCAAAACTGAATAGAATATACTCCTTTTGGAAACCGTGCTGCCAGGATGACCCAAGAAAGACTTGCGTGCATGCATTATGCAAAACTGAAACAGGATATAATGCATAAACTTAAACAGCCTCTACTGGATGTGCAGCTTAGTATTCAAATAGGGATGTGCCAGTATTTGCATACAGCATCTAGTCTTATGTGTCCATAAATCTTTTCTGTAGAACTTGTGTGATAGCCTGAAGTCCCGTCGCTAAATCCACCGGCTCATTGTCAGCAATAGTTCCTTGTCACGCACCTGTTTTGCAGTATCACTGCCCTGATGTCTGTATATGATTCCCTTTCAGAAAAAACATGCTAGTGTGCACTAATAAAGCCATTTTCAGCTGGTAATGAGGACTTTTTTCCAGTTTGTGTAAAAATAAAATAATTTCTAAATAGACAAATCGCCAAATGTTGCAGACTGGTCCCATACACTGAGAATCTTATATTATGTACAACAGCAGTCAGTCATAGTGTTCTTCCAGCCTGTTGTTGTGCTGTTCTGTACTGTTCACTGTGCTATCTTCTGTTATGTTCTGCTGTGTCCTCTTCTGTTCTGTGACAGACCGAGGGTGACTATAAAACTTACAGACACTGCTCGATCTGCATGTTAACCCTTTTTAACGTTTTGGACTCCATCGCACCATCTGTTAGAAAAAGAGAGAGAGTAAGGAAATGAAGATGGTACAAAGAGTACAAGGAAACACTCAGAGTGAGACAGTCATATATGCGTAATCATATACAGGCAGAAGGAAAGACAGAGGATTAGATGGAAGGTGTCTCAGAGTGGGAGGGAGTTGGCTCTTCAAGGCAGCTGATTATAAAAACAGTCACCATATTGCATGCCCTCATTTGCATAGATGCTCAGTCAGCGCCATCCCAGTCTTGGGGTTTGTAGGTAACTAATGGCGGCATAGACAGAGAGCAGCTACACCATCCTCCAATTGAGGCTTAACTGGACAAGGGAAGTGCAATCATACATTGCCATCTAGTGGCCAGGAGTGGTACCAATGTCTGAAAGTTCAGTAGACTTTATATTAGTGAGGGATTTGCATCAAACTGAGAAAAAACTATTTTGTGCATGTCTCATTTCTTATGCAGGTTTTGTTCTGCAGTACTCTGTAGACAACACAGAGGAATGGAAAGATGTTTTCATCAGTTCTAGCGAGCGCTCTTTCAAATTGGACAACCTGCGCTGTGGGACCTGGTACAAAGTCAAGCTGGCTGCCAAGAACAGCGTTGGTGCTGGACGTATCAGTGAGATCATTGAGGCAAAGACTCACGGGCGAGGTGAGAAGCTGGCAGAAAAGGACTTTAAACAATATATACAGCAGACAAGTAAAAAAAAATATTTTTACACAATGGAATTATTTTTGAAAAGGGGTTCTAGATAACACTCAGAAAATACAGCAGGTCACATGTGAGGAGGTCAACAAAAAACGTCAACTGAAAGTGTTTAATGCACCTTTAAATGTATCTTTTCCGCAATCTCAAAATTTGAATTGACTTTTGAAAAATGTGAATGAATAGATGATATACGAATAGATCATGTGTTTTATTACAGGAGGGTTATTTTCTTTCATCTATGCTTCAGTCTATTCAAATGATATCAAATTAGTTTCAATATTAAATATCAGAATTAAAACATTTGATACATTTAATGCTTTTTCATTTACAAATGGCTCCAAAGCAAGGTTACGTGTCATTAGTAAGGCTTTAAATTAATGTACACTGCTCTCAAAATGCAGTGGGAAAGGTTTGTTTTATGGACAGTGATATGACTGACCAGCGGGATGTTTATGCTGTCATTAAACTTCTTATAGTGCAGTCCAGTTTCAAATTTGGTAGTCATTACTAAATGCATATTTAACCTCTCAGAGATTATGCAAACATATTACATACAATACTAAACTTTGCTGCTTCAGTTTTTGCTGTAACTGCATCAATATATTATTTAGTTTATTTAACTGAATGTTGTGTGCAGGCTGCTGATGACCTGTGTTAACCATATTACCTGTGAAATGCCATTCCAAATATTGTTTTAATATTCTGAGCATATTCTGCATCAAACCGTTGCTGCCTTTACAGAACCCCAGTTCAACAAAGACCAGCCTGTCTTCACCCACATTAACTCCAGCCATGCTCGCCTCAACTTGCAAGGCTGGGCCAGTGGAGGCTGTCCGATCACAGCTGTCACGCTAGAATTTAGACCGAAAGGTGAGTGGTTCCTTTTTCATTTTTCAGTTTTTGGTAATATTGGAGATGTCCTGATATAAATTCAATGGAAAAGTGACCAAACTTAGACACATATATTATTTTTTCTTGAAAAAACGTGATCGTAATTAAGAGTCGTGTGCACTCGTGCAGGCACTTGGACATGGCAGAACGTGCGCACCAACGCCACCACAGATGTGTTCCTGGCAGAGCTGCGTGAGGCCACCTGGTATGAGTTAAAGATGAAAGCTTGTAACAGTGCTGGCTGTGGTAACCAGAGCTCCCAGTTTGCCACTCTAGACTATGATGGCAGTGAGTACAAGATGATCTTCATTTGCCATTTACTTTGGATAAATGGCATTGTTTTAATGAGAAATCCATTAAAATGGGTACCTTATGATATTGTCTTATGAAAGCACATTAAACTGATCTCTACAGGCACAATACCGCCAATTAAATCCCCTCTGGAGAAGAACGACGATGTCAAGAAGCTGTTTTCTATTGGCTGTCCTGTGATCTTGGTCACACTTGGTGTTGCGTTGCTCTTCATCATTCGCAAGAAACGCAAAGAAAAGAGACTAAAGAGACTGAGAGGTGAGAGAAGAAATAAGAAGAGAGGAGATAAGTGGTGAAAATGAGAGAGAATATTACATTCAGCCTGCAGAGCATTTATTCTAAGAATACTTGTTTGTCAAAAAAAAATGAAAAATTAATTATATCCTCTGTTCTCGTTAGATGCCAAAAGCTTAGCAGAGATGCTGATCAGGTAAGACTGGAATGTATTCTCAGCAAATTAAGCTTGAAATATTATTAAGCGTAACCTAAAATCCACTCAAAAATCAACTTTCTTTCCCATTTTCTTCAAACTATGCATGTTTGTGTGTGCTCGTCTTGTATCTATGAATTAGTAAAAACAACCGCAGTTTCGACACCCCGGTTAAAGGGCCTCCTCAGGGCCCACGGCTGCACATCGACATCCCCAGAGTGCAGCTGCTAATTGAGGACAAAGAAGGCATCAAGCAAATCGGTGAGAGGAAGAGAGAGAAAGAGAGACTTGTCGCATATGTTCACACAACTATGCCGAGGACCGAATCGATGACCGTTACATGAAATGCGGTGTTAGGCTAATTGTTATTTTGTTGACACACAATATTTCTGCCTGTCATAGGTGAGGACAAGGCCACTATCCCTGTGACAGACACAGAGTTTAACCAAACTGGGAACCCTCAGAGCTTTTGCACTGGTGTGTCAGTCCATCATCCTGCCCTCATCCAGAACACTGGCCCTTTGATTGACATGTCTGACATCCGGCCAGGAACCAGTATGTGCTTTTACTCCTCACTCTCCATTATATCATTAAATGTTTAACCTTGAATATGTTCATTAAATGCAACATTTCTGCTCAGTTCAATTGAGTTAATAGTATTATTTTTTCATGAATGATTCAAATGTTCTCTGGACCAAAATATGAAGACCAATCTTTCTTATTTTTAAATTCTTGTTGATTTATTCCGGCTGTGAACATCCAACCCTTCTTATTTCTTCATCCATTTACCATCAGATCCAGTGTCAAGGAAGAGTGTTAAGTCAGCCCACAGCATCAGGAACCGCTACTCTAGTCAGTGGACTCTGACCAAGTGCCAGGCCTCTACGCCAGCCCGTACTCTCACCTCAGACTGGCGCACAGTTGGCTCCCAGCATGGCATCACTGTCACAGAGAGTGACAGCTACAGTGCCAGCCTCTCGCAGGACACAGGTTAGTACATGGGTGAAATGACACTTACAGCCATTAGCATGTACATACAATTAAGGCTATTTATCTGCAGGAAGCAAATGTGATTTTGCAGTAGGCTATGAAAGGGGCTTGCCTTCATTTCCTTTCCTTATTTTTTTGAACAGATAAAGGGCGCAACAGCATGGTGTCAACAGAGAGTGCCTCCTCCACCTACGAGGAGCTGGCAAGAGCATATGAGCATGCCAAGCTGGAGGAACACCTGCAACATGCTAAATTTGAGATTACAGAGTGCTTTATTTCTGACAGCTCATCTGATCAGATGACTACAGGTACCAACGACAATGCAGACAGCATGACGTCCATGAGCACACCGTCAGAGCCCGGCATCTGCCGTTTTACTGCCTCGCCACCTAAACCCCAAGACTATGACCGTGGCAAGAATGTAGCTGTTCCCATTCCGCATCGCGCCAAGAGTGAGTTGTCACCTCTAAGCATGATTCTTTTTTGTCTGTTAGGATTTTTAATATGAAAACAAATTTAAAAAGTATGGCCAAAGGCTTAAAATTGTATTGTGAAAATCAGACTTCATGTAAGTAAATGTTTTCTGTAAATAACTCAAACAAACTGTAGATAGTATGCATGTATTCTGATTATTAGATGAGTTTATAGCAATTATTGTGGTGCACAGTATACTATCCATTATATCCTATAAGCTTGTGCAGTGATGATAAATTTTACTTTTCCCTTCCAGGTGACTACTGCAACCTACCCCTCTACATGAAGTCAGACCCCTTTTTTCGAAAGCAGGCAGAGCGTCATGACCCGTGTCCAGTGGTCCCACCACGTGAAGCCTCTATTCGTGGCCTGGCCCAACGTGCATACCACACCCAGGGCCGTCATGTGACTATGGACTCTGCAAAACAGCAGGCCCTAACCATGGGCCACTCTGGTCTGTCCAATCTCACATCCTCTGGGGCTTCCTCGGGAGGGGCAACAGGAGGCGGTGGTTGTGGCAGTGGGAGTGGAGGGGCATCTGCTAGCTCTAGCAGCTCCACACTTCCCCAGAGAACTCTCACAATGCCTGGCTCCTCTGCTGCAGGAGCCCAGAGTGCAGCGGCAGCTGCTGCTTCTGCTGCGGCTTCTGGGGCATCATCATCCTCCGGTGGAGGTGGGGCAGTAGGGGCCACAGGAGGGACCCCTGGAGGTGCATCTTCATCTTCCTCCAAGATGGGAGGATCCAGAGACTCTCTCCTGGAGAGCAGCTCCTCGGGCTTAGGCAGACTACAGAAGCAAAGGGATGGAGGGGCGGGGGCCTACTCCAAGTCCTACACACTGGTGTAGCCTGTCATCACTGCGGCCTGTCACTGTAACTCTTCATTGAATGCTGGTCAAGCCATCGCTTGCCTAGAGCCTCTATGAAAAATTGGGGTGAGAAACATACAGATGCACAGCTTACCTGTCAGTGCCTGTGCTGTGCCAGGCTGCAGGGGGCTGGTTGGGTTCCCACTGACAATATTATATGATGGGGTCAGAGTTGGGTCTCCACAGCACAGGGGTTTGCCTTTCTTTCTGCCTGATTGCTTTCTGTTATTATTGTGTCATTTTTATCTCTTACTTCATCACCCTGGGAAACACCTTTGCCAAAACATAGATGATTTATTCACATTTGTTAACTCTATATTTTGATTTTCTGGCAAAGACACAGTACTTATGCACAAAATGCTTTCCACGTGCACTGTCTTGTTTTCTGGATCAAGACAGCTGTAGAATGAACCAGGTTGCTTGAGTTTCAGAGAGATGTGTATTAAGATTTTTAGGTTTTTAAAAATGTTGCTTTTTTGGCCTCTGATGGAAAGGAGCTCATATCACAGCATTGTGCCATGGCAGGATGCTTTATTGTATGCATTAACCACCAACCTTGGTGTTACACTGGCTCTGAAAGATTACTCCATCGTGGATTCGTACATTAGAGGCAATGGATGGACCGTCGTCTCAATATCAGATTTGAGACAAAGGGATTTTCATATACATGCAATGGATGATACAGCATAGTGGTCTTAATTGATGCTTTTCTAAACAGACTCAAAGCAGAGAAGATGGGAAAAAAATTCAAGCATCATAAAGTGCAAGATGAATCCAACCTTTTTCTTTTAAATCAGTTTTCTGTTTATTTTCAGATGATGGAAATATAATCTCATGTGCACTAAGAGAAAATTAGAATGGATCCAAGTAACAGAAACCTTCAACAGCCTGTGTGCGTGCGTGTGTGTGTGTGTGTGTGCGCGCGTGCAAGCGTGTTTGCGCGGGTGTATATGTGTGTATATAAATGTATGCATGTGGCAGGCACACCAACGATGGACCTTTTTAAAATCAGTCTGTATGCTGACCTCTTGGGCAGACATCTGTGTCAAAACTGACAAATGTTCATTTTGTACCTGTGAAAGGGGATAATGGGTCGATGCTGATGATGTAACGCAACGACCCTAATTTGGTCCAGCATTTTGAACTTTGTTTTGGATTGACGACATGGCTTAGGAAATGAAAAACACAGGAAAAGAAGTGGGTTCAGAAGAGAGCTATTACAGATTATAAGAACTAGGTCCCTCTTTTTCTCTTAAACTTCCTCAAGAAGGAAGCGACCATTATATGATTCATCATGGCGCCACAATATCCATTATGTTTTTTGTTTTAAGCCATTTTACCTGTGCCCTTTTCCTCCCTTTCTGTCCTTTCCCACTTTCACCTTTACCCACCCGGTCCATCATCATATCCATACAGTGTCACTGTGATCTACTGCTAGCTTACTGGCAGGTCAAAGAGACAGACTGACTGAGAGAAGAGGTCTAATATGCACAGACGGGCAGAAATGCTATTTGATGTGTAGTGTCAGCTTGAATGAGAAGCAAGTCGCAGCAGATTTATGGAGATTTATGAAGAAAAATCATATTTGCATAATCTTGAATTTATAAACAGACAGTAATGTTTAAGAGTATAATCAGAGGGATCGAGCGTCAATATAATGTGAAGTAGCAGAGAGATTTTTCTTCAAAAATAAGTGGTCTTTGAAACTAAAAGGAGTATTTTCAAGTCCCTCCACCTTGCTGAAATTATTTTTAGCTTTATGCATGGTACTGTATCTTTTTTTTATTATTACTATTAGTTCTTCTCCCAAAGCTTAATCCCATAACAAAGATCGTTCCAAAAAAAAAAGAAGAGTTGCTCCACATGTTTTTCAGTGGTCGAACATAACATCAGGGCTCTCGCAATAGAAAAAAGAAAAAGATATATGTTTGTTTTCAAAAGTATGTACATATATATTTCTATTCAAATATATAGCAAATATATGAATATTGAAAAAAATGCAGAGAAATATAAAAGCCGTTCTAATTGAAAATATATATAAAAGATCACAAGACAATCGCTCAGAGTGAAAAAAATTGCCAGAAGAGAAGAAGGAAAAAGAAGAGGGAAGTTTAAACGGGTAGCACAACCATGGGCAGAAGATCTTAGAGCGAAAGGAAGTTGTGTGAAAGAAAATTAAGTGGTGAAACTAAGGTTTGAACCCCTTGTGATTTTGTAAATGTTCAAAGCTGTACCGCCTGTGCAGCAGGTAGCAGCTGAAAGGACAAGCACAGTAAAGTCAAATTATAGTGTGAGATTGTGTCGCTGGTTAACTGTGGTTTATGGCTCAGTGCAGAAAGTGTGGTGTTGAAAAAGAAAACAGTATAACGAGGACAGTCTATACAGTGAGAATCTTGTATTATGTTGTATTGTACCTTCTGAAGGTGTGTTCACAAACTCAATGCCATTACCTATAATTATAATTAATGACAACAAACAACCAACAAGTATTTCTGTTTCCTATCTGTGTCACAGCAAGTCATTCCCAAACTCCAGGAGTGCAGTCCAATGAGCATACCACACAGTGGTGTTTAAAAACTGCTTCTAAATGTATCCATGCTCCCTTTCGTTTGAAAACTAGCCGGGAGAGATATGTATTTTTGCTTTTTGTTGCTAATGGTTACGATGCCTTTTCTTTTAGCTTTTACATTTCAAGTTATGCAAATACTTGTCTTCAGAAAAACAAGAGTTTGGGAATGGGGCAGGCCTGCTTTCACAACCAGGGGCTTCCTTACTCCAGTTGTATGGATATTGGTTGGAATGATGAAATAAAGTTCTGTCCAACCTGCTTTCCCCAGTTCTTCAGTGAAGTTGCTTCTACCGTATAACACCGATCCTCTGTCAGTTTGCTTAAAGTAAATGTAATGTCTGTCTTTAAAGAAAATTCCACCCTCCAAACATTTCCAGAATTCTAGTAGGCCATAAATGTCCATGTAACATTTTGCCATTACATATAATATGCGTTTTAACATTTAGCTTATTTTGATACTTTATAGCAGATGGTTTTTTTAATTTTTTTGTCCACCCAAACATATGAACACTGAATTGCTTTCAATGCATTTTACAAAGCATACTCACATAGTAAGGAAAATGTTAATCATACTCAAATTTCCATTTTAATATTAATGATAATACATCAGTTTTAGAAGTTTATGTACCAAATAGCGAGTATAGAAAAGATAAAATCACTAACATTTATTAAGGGAAAAAAACAATCCACTGGATAAAGTGGTCCTCATATTTTATTCTTATTTCTCTTATTATATTTGGACAGCTTTTCAGCTTACGAAACATCTGGGGTGGATTTTTCCTTAAAATACAACAACATACTTTCAAACTGACTTTGCCTGTGTTTGTAAGGCCAACTTCACACGTTCCACTTCCCCAACGTTTTCCCCATCTGCCAATCAATCAGAACCCCGTCTCCACCCCCACCGTTCCCCGTTGTCCACTTATACAGCTTATGTTTTACTCCATAATAGAAGACTTGTGTACATAGGAAAGTGTTTTGTATAAATGAGTACTATTTTCGACATCTTCACTAGAAACCAGGGCACAATGTAAACTTTGAACTGAAGCTATTGTAATGAAACAGAAGAGGACTTAACGGCAAGACTATAAAATTATACAGACACCGCTTTATCTTGATTTATGGACCAGTTAAAACGTGTCAGAGTGGACCATGCATAATTAAAAAAATATATTGTTTTCTTCTTTTACAGGGCATTTGGTTGAGTTGTCTCCTTTTTTTTTTTTTTTTTTTGTTGATTTTTTAATATTATTGTAATTTAGTTTGTTTTTACTTTGTCACAAAATTTAGAGTTTGCTTTTTTAAAAATCATTAATAAATTATTAATCCACATTTGTGGGGAGGGGAGCAGCATTGCATGTACTGAAAATTTTGCTGGTTATAAAAGAAAAAGGAAAATGGTGAATTGACCAATTTAAAAGGGGATTACTGAAACCATTTTCAAAATTTAGAGGTTGTTCCTTAAACTTTTATGGGGAAACATTGCTTCAATTTGCAATTGCTTGCGTTTAACTCTACATTTTCTTTTCTATGAAAACAAAACAAAAATGGGAAAAAAAGAGTACTCAACACCTTGTGCAATAAAGCTATCTTTTTATAAACTGTGATGATATTGTTTATTGGCGACTTGCTGTTGAATGTTGAATCTTAACTTTTTCTTCTGTTTAATGAAAAATCATAAGAAGTGTGAATTTTTCAGCCATGGGGACATGTGTTGTGGATAGAGGAGGTTAAAAGCCAAATTTAACCTTTGCAAAGCCCCAAGACGTGTGAAAAAGGTCAAATGGGAACCAAGCCTGGAGAAATCTGTGCTCTTTTGCCTCATCTCAAACTAGTAGTAGAAACTTTACTGTAAATTGTAAACTGTCTTTAACTCTCCAGAGAACCAAGGAGTTTAAAATGAGGTGAAAAGTAAATTTTTTTTATTATAGACAAAATATAGCCTATAAAACTTGACATTTTTTTAAGACTGCCCAAATTGTTTAATCATCTTGCTTCACTTTTTTCAGCTAACTTTATTTAAAAAAAAATAAACACAGCAAGGTACTATGATTGGCTTTTATGTTGCTCTGAACAAGTAATTATTAATATTTGGAATATTTTGCACTTCCCCAGTAATTACTTTCATGATATCTAAGTGTACTTAAATGCTTATTTTCGTCAGCATCTCCATACAGCCACTTTAAACTATATGGAGTCATGCATGTTAGCTTTTACAGCTAGTACTGCACTTTGTGTAGTGCTTAAAAAAATTACAAGGTATACCTTATACCTTACCCAATGTAAGATTTATGCCACACAATTAAAATCTGATCATTAAAAATTATTTTCTTTTAAATTATGTAATCATTAATCCTCCAGTATGCTCATGCTCTTTAATCAAAATGATATTTTTGATACTGAAATATAATTTTTGTTCTTATCTATGAATTGTCATATTTAATCTTAAATAAAAATATGATTAAAAATATAGTCAATTACATTATTATTTTTTTATTAAGATGCTTAATTTCTGACTCCTAAAGTGAGCAGGCTCAAATTTGGATATAAAAACATAAATTCTGTTTGTTTGCCTAATAAATAACAATATCATTTTTTATATAAGTTTTTCAACAAGTTTTTGACAGATTTGAAACATTTTAGTGTTTTCATGTTAATAAGAAATGTAAGCACCATCCAACCAGAAGGATTTATTCAGAGTTGTCTCTCTGGTAGAAAACTGACCTATAGGTTTCATACCTGGGAAACTGACCAGCCTAATATTCAGCATTGTCACTGATTCCTTCATGTTTTATTTATGTTATTGCACTTCCACATTTGTGGAGATATTTGATTTCTCAATGTCGATGATGCTGTATGTTGATCGAATGCTGATTGGCCAGAGCAGAGAAGGGATTGACAAAACAAAACAAAAAAAACACAAAGATAAACAATACAGTATGAAAAGCACAGACCGTAGATACTTTTCATTGTTTTTAACACTTGGTTTCACTTCAGCTTTTTGCATGTTATAACTTACAGCTCCTCTCCACAACTTGCTGATGGACCGACAAGAGCACAAGCAAGAGTCGAAAGACGAGCTAAACCACATATTTTTGACATTGCCCCAATCTCACAACAGACTCTCTCTGCGGGTAGATGGGCAGTGCAATGCACTTCCGCCTTAAAGCCAAAATTTCTCGTGGAGACACACAGAAACCGCGTACAATCACATCTCATGAGCAGAAAAGCAATCACACTAAGGTTAAGTTCACCTCAGGGCAGCCATGCTGACAGAAGCTCATCACATTAGTGTCTGCTTTCATTGACTTAAACTAGCTCTTTGACAACAACTTAGCCTTTTGCCTTTTGTGGCACATTTTTCTACAAGTGCTATTTACACCAAAAGAAAGCTCCTGTTTTGCTCCTGTTTCTCATTGAAAGTGAACATGTTTTATGTTGTTTTTGAGAGTTGTTAGTGGTGTTGACAGGATTTGGTTTCCAGGTGCTTTAGCCATTATCCAATACCGATGAATACCAGAATAACCTACCTGTCTTTCCACAGAAGAATTGGCGATTCCTCTGCTTCTCTATCAGGATTTCCTCTTCTTCTAATGTGGGACTCAGGTTTGACTGCACATCGACCCTTCACACCATCTTTTGATATAAATTGGTTGCATTAACATACGTTCCGGCTCTATTGTTGTGTCAGATCATACATCTTCAACACAATCAGAAGTGGACTGGCCAACTGGCAGCATCGCTGGCCTGAAGATCACTTTGACCTGAAGTGAACATTCAGTTTGATGAATTTAAACATTTTCACATTACTACATATAATAACTGTTGATAACTTTAATTGTGTTTTGCAAACTTTTACAATATTTTAAAACCTTTAAAAACATCAAATTAAATAAGCACCTTAAAATTCATACAACTTGTGAGGCAAAAATTCCTCTAAACACTAGAGGGCAGTGAAACAACATAATCTGATGATGAGTTTATTGAAATGGACTGGGGGGTTTTTTTTCTTAAGAGACATCAGTGTTTTTCCACACATTTATATACAGGAAACAACAGTCATATATAAATTAGAGAATCACACTCACTCACGCACTCTTAAAATCACATCAATCATCACAGCACAGCAAATCTGTTCATTCAGAATTACAGAATATTCACATTTATTGTTCACATAGAAATTAAAATATGGTTTTATAAGCATTGTGTGAGATGTAGGCTGCTGTATGTTAATCTGGATTACTAATCTTGGGACCTCTACTAAGTTTAAATGTATGTATATTTGAATATAAGTGTTCATATGAATTTAATCATGACATCACAGCATTCATCTAGCCTTTGATGAAATCACATGAAATCACAGCTTGCTTGCTATTGTCTCTCAGACTTGCTGGAGTAGTAAGACTCTCCTGGTCCATCTACTTGCCGTTCTTGTGTTTCTTCTGCTGGAATTTCCTGAAATGGTTCTGGATGGTAGAGGCGGCCTTCTCAACTTCAACAGGGCTGAGCGGAGTAACAGCAGGCGCTGTGCATGTCCCGTTACTGGCATTGGAGTCTGAACACGACAGGACACAGGGAATAGCCAGGAAAGTAGAGGAAATAGCCATGTAGAGAAACTCTGTAGCAATGATTGAGTTCAAGCACATTTTATATATTAGCCTTTATTGAAGCAGGCTATTTTTCTGAAAAAAAATCTTTTAAAATTGGATTTCATAGTTATTCAGAACAACTTTTCCAGGGCCACTCATCAGAATAATAGCCTGCATTTAAAATATTTACCTACAAATGTTACTTACTCTTTCTATACACGCCTATGCTGTTTCTCCTGAGGCCATCATACTGTAAATGAAACAGAACAGCCTTGTGTTATAAAACTCTTAATAGATGTGCAGGCACACACAGGAAGGAGAGTAAGTATTGGTTTAGTGCACAAGATGTAACACATACAGATTATGTGTAAGAATAATCAGTAGTGCCATCTTCTCTGGCTGACATTCAGAGTTAAACATATGCAAAACTACTAAAATACTAAACTGCAATGTATGTTCCACACTTAAGGAACTAATGGCCAAAGTACATGTGTGTCTATGACTGTGCTTTCTTTCTATATACAGTCACAGTAATGACCTCAAACACAAATCCCCTTGATTGGGATTATAGCTCAAACAGAGCAGCGGCAGGGAATCCAGAGTCTGAGGACCAGCTTATCATGCCTACCTGCCAATTTGACTGTGTGTTTCATGCCTATGTTCAGTCTCATGTGTTGGCTTTATAACCCTGTCTATGAGGTCTGCTCCCTCGTTTCACCAGACAAGCTAAGGTAAATTTAAACTGTAGCCAGTCTAAGCACATAAGGGTATAGAGCTGCTTGTTGAGTATGACTGTTGCACCTTTTCATTTAAGTACTTGAGCTCACATTAAGCACTCCAGCTATTTATCCTCGATACATTTGTAAGTTTCAGTTGTATAGAGGTTTTAGACAGAAGTAACCTTAGAAAAGGTACAAGAAAAATACAAGCCTGTCAACCAAAATTTCACTTTTACAAAAAGATGTGCGCACTTTCAACTTGGGCTGAAATATGCTCCTTTATTCGGGGATACATATTGAAACCTTCAGGAGACATCAGATGTGAACTGTGAAGATGTAGAGGCAACTTTATTTTTAAAAATATATTATTTTGCTGCTACTTTCTGAGTATAGAGGCAAACCATCTCTGCCTTTTTAAGACACATTCCTCTGCTTCTATGTCCTGTGCTTCTGGACTTTCTTTCTACTAATTACCAAAGAATAAGAAAAGATCATTTATGAGTATTGATGATTAAAAAAATACTACTACTATTAATGTACATGAGATCATAATAATCTTATGATGATATTTATACAGGCTAGAAATACTAAGAATAGAGGATGTAGTTTTACCCAACAGTTTTCTCATACAGAGAATGAAGCTATATGAACAGAACTGATGTGGTTTTTAATGTAAATTATGATCTGCAGTATCGATCTTGCTATAACTAACCTCATCTGCTTTGCTGCTCCTCCGGCTGAGAGACACTGAGTGAACCTGCCAAGGCAAAGGCTGAGACACCACATAAGGCAAAGGATCCTGTTCCCGCGTAAATCGCGCCCCTATCTGTAAATAAAAAGACGTTTTGCTTAGACATATGAATATGGGTCAAAGGTCAACAACTGGCTCGGCTCTAAATGTGAACACTGAATAACGAGAAAACAGAGAACAATGACAGGGCAGCATTTACCAGTTGGCTCTAACATAACTTGCCTGAATACATCTGGAAGCTGTAAATATAAATGTGGTTTACACTAACCAGCTGTTGCAGCACGATCCACATGTACATTCTTATTTTATAAAGCTATTGTCAATGCCATTTACCTACAAACACTTACTATACTATAGCTGATATCCTCCATAAATGAAAAAAAAGGCATCTTACTTTGTGCTAATAATCAACGTCATCATTCTTGTTGTTCTGATCTGTACAGTAGAGTGCTACCATTATAATCACCTTACCGTTTCTACCACTTTGACCACCATATACATAGCTGTTAGCATGGTTATCAACATCTTGATCGCTATTCCTTTAGGACCTTCTTCGTTTACAGTTGCTGTCTTCAGTTCTGTTGAACAAAAATAAAAATCCACACAGGCACAGGTCTGAGCAATCAGGAAGAAACGCACTCAATTCACTGTCTCAGTCTCTGACACATAAGGGTAAGACTGCTAAAGAGCTTTGCAGGACAGAAATAGAGAAGCAGTAATCTTTTCCTATGCACAACACTTATCCCTCAGGTGTGCATTGCACCTTTCCAGTAGCAGACATGCATTTATTTATCAATAAAGAAAAAGGCTATTGATAATTTAGGATGCATACAATTTAATTTAGCCTCTAGTTAAGTGTGTAGCAATCTTATTAATAAGCCGAACAACAACAACGTAATACTGAGACATACTAGAGTTACCTCCTAATGAGGTATTTTTTAAAGAAAGGTTTATACTTTATAGCAAATTGCTTTAATAAATGTTATGAAATTGTGTTAAACAAAAAAAATAAAAAGATCATATCTGACCTTCTTGGGATGAATCCCCTTCCTGGTATTTGTCCTATTTACATGATTATAATGTTCTTATGTAGGTAATCTTTTAATGAATGCTTAATACATTGTAGAACGAAGAGCAATAATAAAATTAAGCAATCAATCAGTTAGATTGGTAATCAAAACCTATTATTATTATTATTATTGTTTTTTGGGTTGTTGTTTTTTGTTGCCTGTCCCATTTGGATCTTTAGCCATCAGAATTGTTGTCTGAAGGCCAAGAAAGATGCCAAGCAGATTTACTTTATTGACTTGCAAGTCATTCATTCAGCTGCAACTTTAATCCAGAATCCTGCACAGTGTTACTAACAAGTTCGGTAAATATATGAAATGCCTGGTTTTACTTACTTGCTATCAAGATCAAGTTGATCAGTTGTGCTTTTATTGTAAAAACAACAAACCTAAACAATCTTTTAAAAATGGGAAAAAAAATATTAAACTCAAAATGCTGATCGCCTCCATCCTCTACTGATTGTTACACTGTTTGTACATCAGGCAGAGATTTCTGATAGGACACTAAAATTCAGAAACTGTGGTTTTCTACGAATAAACGGATGCATCAGTATGCCAGTTATGCGGTTATCTTAAAGAGATAGACCTATCTGTGAGATCACACATGACTAAGGTCTGTGTGCGTCACTGTCTGGAGTGTCGCCTCTAACCCCTGAAGGCCAGTGATAATCCTTTAGGCATGTGTCTGTGAATACATTTCACCTGGCCCTGCACTGTGAAGGACACTGCTGTTATCAAGATCAAGTGTCAACCTTGTCGTGTAAAGAATTTTTATATCACTAATCACTATCTGCCCTTTGTTTACACTTGGCGACGTGTCGCATGAGCCTGAATGAAAACGAATATTCAGTTTTTGTAGTAGTGGAATTACATAAAGGTGCAGGAATGTGTTATCACTGTGTATTATCACTGAACAGACGGGCATAAGAGCGCTCCTGACACTGACAAACTGGTTACACATCACATCTACAGGACAGAGGCAGTCGTGTGAAGAGAAATTGGTAAGAAAATTAGGATTTCTCGCAACTTTAACAAAAGACTTCTTTATATTTCCTGCTTTAAGAGGGATTACATATTAAAAAAGAATACTTACTGCACGAAGAGCAATAAAGGAAGAAGAGCAGCTTTACAAAACTGGATCTAGGCTGTTGAAAATAGCAAGAGTGCAGCTGAAGAGCAGCAACTACATCCAAAATGTATTTCATAGCTTCCTCTTCTCTTACTTTTTTCTCTGATGAGAGCTTACAGCTGATTCAGCATTCAAAGAATCAGAATGAATGTGTAAATCAGTGATGAGTTAACATATTGCTAAATGCTCTGTCGAGTGACAACTCTTTAAAAATCTGTATTTACTTACCCATGTGTAACTGACATATATATCTCATATGTAAATCACAAACTTAGTAACAGATGATTACATGCTTATATAATAATTCATTATTAATTGTTCTTGGTAATCGATTATTAGTCTTAGCAGTCACTTGGTATATGTTATGTAGCAGGCTATACTATATTACCTTAGTTTGTTATTAATCTTATATCACCATTATTCTGCTGCCATTCAAGCTCTCAGATGTGCAAGGTAGCTCAAACTTGAACTGATCGAAATCTAAAGAGTTATGAGCTTAATGCTGTAAGCTTTTTACAATAATCTCGCAGTGAAGAGCTATGAGCAGTATGCTTTATCTTCCTGACACTGTACAGATTTGTCTGAGGCGAAGCCATTATATCAGTTCATCACATTTGGCAAGGATCAGATTTTATCATAGTAAAATGAAAAAATGAAACAGGGAAGAGAGTCTTGCTTCAGTGAAGCATTTCAGGGAGATAGAAATCATGACAAACCACATTCATTCTGATCAAAATGATCCATCTTTTGAGATTTTCCCTCGTATTGTTGCTAGGACAACAAAGCTTTTTACAATGCCTATTCGTGTGGTATTTGCGGTATTAGACCATATAGATGTTGCATTGCAGGTTACATACCAGTAATGATTTTTGCTGTTATTGTTTGTTGCTTGTTTTGCTCACAGGGTTCCAGCCAATACCAATACGTGGTGATGTGGTGAACCATTGAAGAAAAACTCATTTAAAAGAGAGCAGAGAGCAGCCTCATCAGTTTCAATCATGTCGCTCAAGCGTCATAAAAGACTGAGCAGCAAGAAGAAAAGTATGTTTCCTTTTTGTTCTTCTGTTTTGTTTGTCTGGGGTTTGTGCATCATTATCATGCGTTTCATTCTGAACATTGTTTTTCATACTTACAATACTTGAACATGCTGTGGGTATTGTGTAGCTATATTGAAAGTCAGTGAGTGAGCACAATCGCCAAAGAAATGCCTATGTTCTACAAAGACTTTTTTTTGTAACTACACTACTGAACTCAGTCACGTGTCATTCGCTGACATGATGTCAGGTCCCCCTTGAAAATTAGATTTAAATCTCATTGAGATTTTTACCTGGTTAAACAAAGGACTAGTTTCTTTGTATTTTGATTGGAAAATGGCAAACGGGTGCAATGATTTATTAAAAAATATGCACACTTACATGGAAAAGCAGCATATAAGGTAAAAATAGACTTTGTACACTTCTGATTAGTTTGAAAGTCAATGTTCGGAATGACTGCCTTTAGTGTTCAAAAACAGCTTGAACTCTCTTAGGCAAGTGTTTTTGTAATTTTTTGAAGAAGTCATCAGGAATAGATCTCCAGGATTCCTGCCCTCCAGTTTCTTCAGTTTTCTTTTATGTACATCATGCTGAGATATGACAAGTGTTGAGTTATTATAGCATGTTGGGAATTACCTTGTTGGTACAAAAATAACATTTATGCCTGCCAATATTTTAGTTTCAGGTAAAATATTGGAACAGATGATTATCATTTTGTAAACATTCTCCTAGTAACAAAATGTCTAAAGATATCATGAAATTGAATCTTTGCTAAGTTGTCTGTTATGTATAAAACAGCACTTGAATTAGTTGCTCTTTTATGCTTGAATGATTCATAGGTCATTGTTAAGTGGCTAACACACAAACAAATCATTCCTTTGAAAATGGTAAAGGACAAGGACAGGACTGAAAATAAGTGGAAAAGCAGTCAATGTCCAAAGAAAACCCTTGAAGTACCTTCAGAAAGCCTGGACAAGTATTGCTCAAGACAGCTTAAAAAATTTAAGTGTGGTTTCTTGGAAGAAAATGTAAAGAAACGAAGGATGACACAAGACTTTTGCCCAATACTGTGCATAATCTTGTGTTTTGATGTAAATAACCAGAGCCCTCTTGAGTAAAATTTAAATTAATAAGAATGCATACCTCTTATTACAATTATTATGAGTCCCACAAACAGACATAAAAGTATTAGTACAGTCTGATAACCTTTGGTAACCACATTTGGTGACCTAAAATAGTATGGGGCTACAATGATTTTGGAGATACTGTTGCAAAAAACTCATGGCTCAAGAGTTGGCAGTTCGTCCTGTAATCGGAAGGTTGCTGGTTCGAGCCCTAGCTTGGACAGTTTCGGTCGTTGTGTCCTTGGGCAAGACACTTCACCTACCGCCTACTGGTGTTGGCCAGAGGGGCCGATGGCGCGATATGGCAGCCTCGCTTCTGTCAGTCTGCCCCAGGGCAGCTGTGGCTACAACTGTAGCTGCCTCCACCAGTGTGTGAATGTGAGAGTGAATGAATAGTGGAATTGTAAAGCGCTTTGAGGGTCTCGAAAAGCGCTATATAAATGCGAAAAATAATAATAATAATAATAATAATAATAATAAAAAACTGTTATTGAACCCTCATTTTTTCTCAGTTGCCAAAGTTAAATGGTGCTCATAACAAACATAATAATTTGAAAAAGAATCTGTCAAGTTTTATCTTCAGAGGTATGATTAAAAGCTGTCTTACATTAACGTGAGTTCTGACTGTTGCAGGAAGGCTCCTATTGTTCAGACTTTGCAAACAATATGAGCTCAAATTTACTGGGTAGGAGTTAATGTGCTATTATAAAAAGCACAGCATTTTTTTTCCAATATGTTTAGTTAATAATGATAATTGGCTTTTTGTTTGCAAGTGTAAATTCTGATGTTAATTGCACCAAGGGATGCCCAGTTTACGGATAACACTGTTTTTCTGTTTTCAAGCTCAAATGAAATGAAAAGTGAGATTGAAGGATAATGTTCTTTTCCTGTTAAAAGAAAAGAAAACAATAAAAATAAATGTAAAGAACTTAAAATTAAATAGAAATAAAAGCAAAAAAGAAGAGCATTTGCACAGTACTTGAAATTTTTGTGTAATTGGACTAGTTTTTTGTAGCTATTTTCTGTCTTACTTATTTTATCAAAGTCTGTGTCACACTTAAATGGATAAAGCTGTGTTTTTGGGTTGTTTTTTTTAAACTAGAATCTCCAAAGGATAATCTCCAGGCAGAGGTTCTGCATGAGCTCAGCTTGGAGGCCTACCAGGCTATACCACTGGATGTCTCATCAATGCTAGACATTATTACTTGGACTCTGGGGAACCAATCTCCTCTAGAACCCTCTGATCTACCAAAAGCTTTCCTCCAGTCCCTTTGGCTGCTCAGGAAAGATGCCCGGACTCCTTGGTGTGAGTCTCTTCATAATCTTGTTACAAACGATGACAACAATTCTACCGGGAAGGTGCTCAGTAGTTTTAAAGGAGATAGCCAGGGTGCCATCAACCCGCTTGATCTAATCACAGCTGTCTATATGTCTGCTAGTACTTTCCTTCAGCAAGAGATCTCCAAACGGATGATGCAGTGCCAATTTTCTATACCACTGGTCCTTCCAAACAAAGATCCGGAAGAGCCTAGTTGCTTCCTTCTTTGGCCTTTAAGAGGGATTGTGGGCCAGTGGAGATCTCACCCCCTAAATAAATACAGGCGAATCCAAGAGGGGGATTTGGCAACCACATGCATGCCATTAGTTTCATTTGTCAGGCTTGGTTGTTGCAGTGTGTCCAAGTCACAGGTGCTAAACCATATGTTACGTGGAGTCACATCTTCCTGTCAGACATTTCTCCACAGGGGGATGGAAGGAGGGCAGCTGCCCAAAAGGCTTTCGGGTGGCCTGGTAGAAATTGGATGGCATCTACCCACTGGAGATAGCACCAAAGATGTCTTCCCAGTCCCTTTGGTCTTCTCCAACCTGCGGGGTGATGCCAGTGCGCATGAGAAATGCCTTACCTTTTTATGCAAGGCATCTTCAGCTATAGTTGTTTTCTGTGGAAATCTTAAGGAGAAGGAAAAACTACTTCTTGCTTCCTGTAAGGATACCAACAGCAAACTAATACTCATTGACCTTTTAGACACTGAGAGAAATGGGAGCAGAGTTGTTGGTTTTGTTGATGAGAACCTTGAAAAGTACATGGGGCTTCCCGAAGAATCTGTGATTCAGGGCAGAGGTCTGAGTGAGGATGCACTGGCTAGTAAGCTATGTGATACTCTAAAACATCTGCTACCAGACAGACTGAAACTTATTACGCTTGAGGAAGCAGCACAATTTGCGGCGGATATAGGCCTAAATGTGGACGAAGGACCCATTTGTCAAAAAGCCATGGCCTCAGTGGAGGAAGTGTTGAAGGGTTTAGATGAGGGGTCTGATGAATATAGGCGTAAACAGCTTCCTCTGCAGGGGCCTTTGTGGAGCAAATTAGCAGAGCTAGAAAAAGCAGAGAGTAAGCAGAGAAAAGAAAGAACAGAAATTGACCCCCAGCTACAAAAAGAAAAGAATGACATTATGGCTGAGTTGAGGAGCTACAAAATGACCCCAGCTATGAAGATCTTTACAGATGCTCTCTTTACCAAAGATAAAGTGAAGAGAGCTTACTTTCTTAGCTGGCTCACTCTAAGACTTAAGAAAACTACAAAACAAAACAAGACGAAAGATCTGCTCACAAATCTACAGACAGTAAAGAAAGAAAGCATGCTGGTAGATTTGGATAAGCTTGAACAAAGAG